>NC_138774.1:2933634-3479406 GCF_965119305.1 Pelophylax lessonae | reverse complement strand
TGTACATTATAGGAGGGGGGAGGGGTGATATATGGGGGGATCTGTACATTATAGGAGGGGGAGGGGTGATATATGGGGAGATCTGTACATTATAGGAGGGGGAGGGGTGATATATGGGGAGATCTGTACATTATAGGAGGGGGAGGGGTGATATATGGGAGATCTGTACATTATAGGAGGGGGAGGGGTGATATATGGGGAGATCTGTACATTATAGGAGGGGGAGGGGTGATATATGGGGAGATCTGTACATTATAGGAGGGGGAGGGGTGATATATGGGAGATCTGTACATTATAGGAGGGGGAGGGGTGATATATGGGGAGATCTGTACATTATAGGAGGGGGAGGGGTGATATATGGGAGATCTGTACATTATAGGAGGGGGAGGGGTGATATATGGGGAGATCTGTACATTATAGGAGGGGGAGGGGTGATATAGGGGAGATCTGTACATTATAGGAGGGGGAGGGGTGATATATGGGGAGATCTGTACATTATAGGAGGGGGAGGGGTGATATATGGGAGATCTGTACATTATAGGAGGGGGAGGGGTGATATATGGGGAGATCTGTACATTATAGGAGGGGGAGGGGTGATATATGGGAGATCTGTACATTATAGGAGGGGGAGGGGTGATATATGGGGAGATCTGTACATTATAGGAGGGGGAGGGGTGATATATGGGGAGATCTGTACATTATAGGAGGGGGAGGGGTGATATATGGGGGAGATCTGTACATTATAGGAGGGGGAGGGGTGATATATGGGGAGATCTGTACATTATAGGAGGGGGAGGGGTGATATATGGGGAGATCTGTACATTATAGGAGGGGGAGGGGTGATATATGGGGAGATCTGTACATTATAGGAGGGGGAGGGGTGATATATGGGGAGATCTGTACATTATAGGAGGGGGAGGGGTGATATATGGGGAGATCTGTACATTATAGGAGGGGGGAGGGGTGATATATGGGGAGATCTGTACATTATAGGAGGGGGAGGGGTGATATATGGGGAGATCTGTACATTATAGGAGGGGGAGGGGTGATATATGGGAGATCTGTACATTATAGGAGGGGGAGGGGTGATATATGGGGGAGATCTGTACATTATAGGAGGGGGAGGGGTGATATATGGGGAGATCTGTACATTATAGGAGGGGGAGGGTGATATATGGGGAGATCTGTACATTATAGGAGGGGGAGGGGTGATATATGGGGGAGATCTGTACATTATAGGAGGGGGAGGGGTGATATATGGGGGAGATCTGTACATTATAGGAGGGGGAGGGGTGATATATGGGGAGATCTGTACATTATAGGAGGGGGGAGGGGTGATATATGGGGAGATCTGTACATTATAGGAGGGGGAGGGGTGATATATGGGGGAGATCTGTACATTATAGGAGGGGGAGGGGTGATATATGGGGAGGTCTGTACATTATAGGAGGGGGAGGGGTGATATATGAGGAGATCTGTACATTATAGGAGGGGGAGGGGTGATATATGGGGAGATCTGTACATTATAGGAGGGGGAGGGGTGATATATGGGGGAGATCTGTACATTATAGGAGGGGGAGGGGTGATATATGGGGAGATCTGTACATTATAGGAGGGGGAGGGGTGATATATGGGGAGATCTGTACATTATAGGAGGGGGAGGGGTGATATATGGGGAGATCTGTACATTATAGGAGGGGGAGGGGTGATATATGGGGAGATCTGTACATTATAGGAGGGGAGGGGTGATATATGGGGAGATCTGTACATTATAGGAGGGGGAGGGGTGATATATGGGGAGATCTGTACATTATAGGAGGGGGAGGGGTGATATATGGGAGATCTGTACATTATAGGAGGGGGAGGGGTGATATATGGGGAGATCTGTACATTATAGGAGGGGGAGGGGTGATATATGGGGAGATCTGTACATTATAGGAGGGGGAGGGGTGATATATGGGGAGATCTGTACATTATAGGAGGGGGAGGGGTGATATATGGGGAGATCTGTACATTATAGGAGGGGGAGGGGTGATATATGGGGGAGATCTGTACATTATAGGAGGGGGAGGGGTGATATATGGGGAGATCTGTACATTATAGGAGGGGGAGGGGTGATATATGGGGAGATCTGTACATTATAGGAGGGGGAGGGGTGATATATGGGGGAGATCTGTACATTATAGGAGGGGGAGGGGTGATATATGGGGAGATCTGTACATTATAGGAGGGGGAGGGGTGATATATGGGAGATCTGTACATTATAGGAGGGGGAGGGGTGATATATGGGGAGATCTGTACATTATAGGAGGGGGAGGGGTGATATATGGGGAGATCTGTACATTATAGGAGGGGGAGGGGTGATATATGGGGGAGATCTGTACATTATAGGAGGGGGAGGGGTGATATATGGGGAGATCTGTACATTATAGGAGGGGGAGGGGTGATATATGGGGAGATCTGTACATTATAGGAGGGGGAGGGGTGATATATGGGGGAGATCTGTACATTATAGGAGGGGGAGGGGTGATATATGGGGAGATCTGTACATTATAGGAGGGGGAGGGGTGATATATGGGGAGATCTGTACATTATAGGAGGGGGGAGGGGTGATATATGGGGAGATCTGTACATTATAGGAGGGGGAGGGGTGATATATGGGGAGATCTGTACATTATAGGAGGGGGAGGGGTGATATATGGGGAGATCTGTACATTATAGGAGGGGGAGGGGTGATATATGGGGGAGATCTGTACATTATAGGAGGGGGAGGGGTGATATATGGGGAGATCTGTACATTATAGGAGGGGGAGGGGTGATATATGGGGAGATCTGTACATTATAGGAGGGGGAGGGGTGATATATGGGGGAGATCTGTACATTATAGGAGGGGGGAGGGGTGATATATGGGGGAGATCTGTACATTATAGGAGGGGGAGGGGTGATATATGGGGAGATCTGTACATTATAGGAGGGGGAGGGGTGATATATGGAGAGATCTGTACATTATAGGAGGGGGAGGGGTGATATATGGGGGAGATCTGTACATTATAGGAGGGGGAGGGGTGATATATGGGGAGATCTGTACATTATAGGAGGGGGAGGGGTGATATATGGGGAGATCTGTACATTATAGGAGGGGGAGGGGTGATATATGGGGAGATCTGTACATTATAGGAGGGGGAGGGGTGATATATGGGGAGATCTGTACATTATAGGAGGGGGAGGGGTGATATATGGGGAGATCTGTACATTATAGGAGGGGGAGGGGTGATATATGGGGGAGATCTGTACATTATAGGAGGGGGAGGGGTGATATATGGGGAGATCTGTACATTATAGGAGGGGGAGGGGTGATATATGGGAGATCTGTACATTATAGGAGGGGGAGGGGTGATATATGGGGAGATCTGTACATTATAGGAGGGGGAGGGGTGATATATGGGAGATCTGTACATTATAGGAGGGGGAGGGGTGATATATGGGGGAGATCTGTACATTATAGGAGGGGGAGGGGTGATATATGGGGAGATCTGTACATTATAGGAGGGGGAGGGGTGATATATGAGGGAGATCTGTACATTATAGGAGGGGGAGGGGTGATATATGGGGAGATCTGTACATTATAGGAGGGGGAGGGGTGATATATGGGGAGATCTGTACATTATAGGAGGGGGAGGGGTGATATATGGGGAGATCTGTACATTATAGGAGGGGGAGGGGTGATATATGGGGAGATCTGTACATTATAGGAGGGGGAGGGGTGATATATGGGGAGATCTGTACATTATAGGAAGGGGGAGGGGTGATATATGGGGAGATCTGTACATTATAGGAGGGGGAGGGGTGATATATGGGGAGATCTGTACATTATAGGAGGGGGAGGGGTGATATATGGGAGATCTGTACATTATAGGAGGGGGAGGGGTGATATATGGGAGATCTGTACATTATAGGAGGGGGAGGGGTGATATATGGGGGAGATCTGTACATTATAGGAGGGGGAGGGGTGATATATGGGGAGATCTGTACATTATAGGAGGGGGAGGGGTGATATATGGGGAGATCTGTACATTATAGGAGGGGGAGGGGTGATATATGGGAGATCTGTACATTATAGGAGGGGGAGGGGTGATATATGGGAGATCTGTACATTATAGGAGGGGGAGGGGTGATATATGGGGAGATCTGTACATTATAGGAGGGGGAGGGGTGATATATGGGGAGATCTGTACATTATAGGAGGGGGGGGGTGATATATGGGGAGATCTGTACATTATAGGAGGAGGAGGGGTGATATATGGGGGAGATCTGTACATTATAGGAGGGGGAGGGGTGATATATGGAGAGATCTGTACATTATAGGAGGGGGAGGGGTGATATATGGGGGAGATCTGTAAATTATAGGAGGGGGAGGGGTGATATATGGGGGAGATCTGTAAATTATAGGAGGGGGAGGGGTGATATATGGGGAGATCTGTACATTATAGGAGGGGGAGGGGTGATATATGGGGGAGATCTGTACATTATAGGAGGGGGAGGGGTGATATATGGGGAGGTCTGTACATTATAGGAGGGGGAGGGGTGATATATGAGGAGATCTGTACATTATAGGAGGGGGAGGGGTGATATATGGGAGATCTGTACATTATAGGAGGGGGAGGGGTGACATATGGGGGAGATCTGTACATTATAGGAGGGGGAGGGGTGATATATGGGGAGATCTGTACATTATAGGAGGGGGAGGGGTGATATATGGGGAGATCTGTACATTATAGGAGGGGGAGGGGTGATATATGGGGGAGATCTGTACATTATAGGAGGGGGAGGGGTGATATATGGGGAGATCTGTACATTATAGGAGGGGGAGGGGTGATATATGGGAGATCGGTACATTATAGGAGGGGGAGGGGTGATATATGGGAGATCTGTACATTATAGGAGGGGGAGGGGTGATATATGGGGAGATCTGTACATTATAGGAGGGGGAGGGGTGATATATGGGGAGATCTGTACATTATAGGAGGGGGAGGGGTGATATATGGGGAGATCTGTTCATTATAGGAGGGGGGAGGGGTGATATATGGGGAGATCTGTACATTATAGGAGGGGGAGGTGTGATATATGGGGAGATCTGTACATTATAGGAGGGGGAGGGGTGATATATGGGAGATCTGTACATTATAGGAGGGGGAGGGGTGATATATGGGGGAGATCTGTAAATTATAGGAGGGGGAAGGGTGATATATGGGGAGATCTGTACATTATAGGAGGGGGAGGGGTGATATATGGAGAGATCTGTACATTATAGGAGGGGGAGGGGTGATATATGGGGGAGATCTGTAAATTATAGGAGGGGGAGGGGTGATATATGGGGGAGATCTGTAAATTATAGGAGGGGGAGGGGTGATATATGGGGAGATCTGTACATTATAGGAGGGGGAGGGGTGATATATGGAGAGATCTGTACATTATAGGAGGGGGAGGGGTGATATATGGGGGAGATCTGTACATTATAGGAGGGGGAGGGGTGATATATGGGGAGGTCTGTACATTATAGGAGGGGGAGGGGTGATATATGAGGAGATCTGTACATTATAGGAGGGGGAGGGGTGATATATGGGAGATCTGTACATTATAGGAGGGGGAGGGGTGACATATGGGGGAGATCTGTACATTATAGGAGGGGGAGGGGTGATATATGGGGAGATCTGTACATTATAGGAGGGGGAGGGGTGATATATGGGGGGATCTGTACATTATAGGAGGGGGAGGGGTGATATATGGGGAGATCTGTACATTATAGGAGGGGGAGGGGTGATATATGGGAGATCGGTACATTATAGGAGGGGGAGGGGTGATATATGGGAGATCTGTACATTATAGGAGGGGGAGGGGTGATATATGGAGAGATCTGTACATTATAGGAGGGGGAGGGGTGATATATGGGGGAGATCTGTACATTATAGGAGGGGGAGGGGTGATATATGGGGAGGTCTGTACATTATAGGAGGGGGAGGGGTGATATATGAGGAGATCTGTACATTATAGGAGGGGGAGGGGTGATATATGGGAGATCTGTACATTATAGGAGGGGGAGGGGTGACATATGGGGGAGATCTGTACATTATAGGAGGGGGAGGGGTGATATATGGGGAGATCTGTACATTATAGGAGGGGGAGGGGTGATATATGGGGAGATCTGTACATTATAGGAGGGGGAGGGGTGATATATGGGGAGATCTGTACATTATAGAAGGGGGAGGGGTGATATATGGGGAGATCTGTACATTATAGGAGGGGGAGGGGTGATATATGGGAGATCTGTACATTATAGGAGGGGGAGGGGTGATATATGGGAGATCTGTACATTATAGGAGGGGGAGGGGTGATATATTGGAGATCTGTAAATTATAGGAGGGGGAAGGGTGATATATGGGGGAGATCTGTACATTATAGGAGGGGGAGGGGTGATATATGGGGAGATATGTACATTATAGGAGGGGGACGGGTGATATATGGGGAGATCTGTACATTATAGGAGGGGGAGGGGTGATATATGGGAGATCTGTACATTATAGGAGGGGGAGGGGTTATATATGGGAGATCTGTACATTATAGGAGGGGGAGGGGTGATATATGGGGAGATCTGTACATTATAGGAGGGGGAGGGGTGATATATGGGGAGATCTGTACATTATAGGAGGGGGAGGGGTGATATATGGGGAGATCTGTACATTATAGGAGGAGGAGGGGTGATATATGGGGGAGATCTGTACATTATAGGAGGGGGAGGGGTGATATATGGAGAGATCTGTACATTATAGGAGGGGGAGGGGTGATATATGGGGGAGATCTGTAAATTATAGGAGGGGGAGGGGTGATATATGGGGGAGATCTGTAAATTATAGGAGGGGGAGGGGTGATATATGGGGAGATCTGTACATTATAGGAGGGGGAGGGGTGATATATGGGGGAGATCTGTACATTATAGGAGGGGGAGGGGTGATATATGGGGAGGTCTGTACATTATAGGAGGGGGAGGGGTGATATATGAGGAGATCTGTACATTATAGGAGGGGGAGGGGTGATATATGGGAGATCTGTACATTATAGGAGGGGGAGGGGTGACATATGGGGGAGATCTGTACATTATAGGAGGGGGAGGGGTGATATATGGGGAGATCTGTACATTATAGGAGGGGGAGGGGTGATATATGGGGAGATCTGTACATTATAGGAGGGGGAGGGGTGATATATGGGGGGATCTGTACATTATAGGAGGGGGAGGGGTGATATATGGGGAGATCTGTACATTATAGGAGGGGGAGGGGTGATATATGGGAGATCGGTACATTATAGGAGGGGGAGGGGTGATATATGGGAGATCTGTACATTATAGGAGGGGGAGGGGTGATATATGGGAGATCTGTACATTATAGGAGGGGGAGGGGTGATATATGGGAGATCTGTACATTATAGGAGGGGGAGGGGTGATATATGGGAGATATGTACATTATAGGAGGGGGAGGGGTGATATATGGGAGATCTGTACATTATAGGAGGGGGAGGGGTGATATATGGGGAGATCTGTACATTATAGGAGGGGGAGGGGTGATATATGGGGGAGATCTGTACATTATAGGAGGGGGAGGGGGTGATATATGGGGAGATCTGTACATTATAGGAGGGGGAGGGGTGATATATGGGGGAGATCTGTACATTATAGGAGGGGGAGGGGTGATATATGGGGGAGATCTGTAAATTATAGGAGGGGGAGGGGTGATATATGGGGAGATCTCTACATTATAGGAGGGGGAGGGGTGATATATGGGAGATCTGTACATTATAGGAGGGGGAGGGGTGATATATGGGGAGATCTGTACATTATAGGAGGGGGAGGGGTGATATATGGGGAGATCTGTACATTATAGGAGGGGGAGGGGTGATATATGGGGGAGATCTGTACATTATAGGAGGGGGAGGGGTGATATATGGGGAGATCTGTACATTATAGGAGGGGGAGGGGTGATATATGGGGAGATCTGTACATTATAGGAGAGGGAGGGGTGATATATGGGGGAGATCTGTACATTATAGGAGGGGGAGGGGTGATATATGGGGAGATCTGTACATTATAGGAGGGGGAGGGGTGATATATGGGGAGATCTGTTCATTATAGGAGGGGGGAGGGGTGATATATGGGGAGATCTGTACATTATAGGAGGGGGAGGTGTGATATATGGGGAGATCTGTACATTATAGGAGGGGGAGGGGTGATATATGGGAGATCTGTACATTATAGGAGGGGGAGGGGTGATATATGGGGGAGATCTGTAAATTATAGGAGGGGGAAGGGTGATATATGGGGAGATCTGTACATTATAGGAGGGGGAGGGGTGATATATGGAGAGATCTGTACATTATAGGAGGGGGAGGGGTGATATATGGGGGAGATCTGTAAATTATAGGAGGGGGAGGGGTGATATATGGGGGAGATCTGTAAATTATAGGAGGGGGAGGGGTGATATATGGGGAGATCTGTACATTATAGGAGGGGGAGGGGTGATATATGGAGAGATCTGTACATTATAGGAGGGGGAGGGGTGATATATGGGGGAGATCTGTACATTATAGGAGGGGGAGGGGTGATATATGGGGAGGTCTGTACATTATAGGAGGGGGAGGGGTGATATATGAGGAGATCTGTACATTATAGGAGGGGGAGGGGTGATATATGGGAGATCTGTACATTATAGGAGGGGGAGGGGTGACATATGGGGGAGATCTGTACATTATAGGAGGGGGAGGGGTGATATATGGGGAGATCTGTACATTATAGGAGGGGGAGGGGTGATATATGGGGAGATCTGTACATTATAGGAGTGGGAGGGGTGATATATGGGGAGATCTGTACATTATAGAAGGGGGAGGGGTGATATATGGGGAGATCTGTACATTATAGGAGGGGGAGGGGTGATATATGGGAGATCTGTACATTATAGGAGGGGGAGGGGTGATATATGGGAGATCTGTACATTATAGGAGGGGGAGGGGTGATATATTGGAGATCTGTAAATTATAGGAGGGGGAAGGGTGATATATGGGGGAGATCTGTACATTATAGGAGGGGGAGGGGTGATATATGGGGAGATATGTACATTATAGGAGGGGGAGGGGTGATATATGGGGAGATCTGTACATTATAGGAGGGGGAGGGGTGATATATGGGAGATCTGTACATTATAGGAGGGGGAGGGGTTATATATGGGAGATCTGTACATTATAGGAGGGGGAGGGGTGATATATGGGGAGATCTGTACATTATAGGAGGGGGAGGGGTGATATATGGGGAGATCTGTACATTATAGGAGGGGGAGGGGTGATATATGGGGAGATCTGTACATTATAGGAGGGGAGGGGTGATATATGGGGGAGATCTGTACATTATAGGAGGGGGAGGGGTGATATATGGGGAGATCTGTACATTATAGGAGGGGGAGGGGTGATATATGAGGAGATCTGTACATTATAGGAGGGGGAGGGGTGATATATGGGGAGATCTGTACATTATAGGAGGGGGAGGGGTGATATATGGGAGATCTGTACATTATAGGAGGGGGAGGGGTGATATATGGGGAGATCTGTACATTATAGGAGGGGGAGGGGTGATATATGGGGAGATCTGTACATTATAGGAGGGGGAGGGGTGATATATGGGGAGATCTGTACATTATAGGAGGGGGAGGGGTGATATATGGGGGGAGATCTGTACATTATAGGAGGGGGAGGGGTGATATATGGGGAGATCTGTACATTATAGGAGGGGGAGGGGTGATATATGGGGGAGATCTGTACATTATAGGAGGGGGAGGGGTGATATATAGGAGATCTGTACATTATAGGAGGGGGAGGGGTGATATATGGGGGAGATCTGTACATTATAGGAGGGGGAGGGGTGATATATGGGGAGATCTGTACATTATAGGAGGGGGAGGGGTGATATATGAGAGATCTGTACATTATAGGAGGGGGAGGGGTGATATATGGGGGGATCTGTACATTATAGGAGGGGGAGGGGTTATATATGGGAGATCTGTACTTTATAGGAGGGGGAGGGGTGATATATGGGGAGATCTGTACATTATAGGAGGGGGAGGGGTGATATATGGGGAGATCTGTACATTATAGGAGGGGGAGGGGTGATATATGGGGGATCTGTACATTATAGGGGGGGGGAGGGGTGATATATGGGGGAGATCTGTACATTATAGGAGGGGGAGGGGTGATATATGGGGGAGATCTGTACATTATGGGAGGGGGGAGGGGTGATATATGGGGAGATCTGTACATTATAGGAGGAGGAGGGGTGATATATGGGGGAGATCTGTACATTATAGGAGGGGGAGGGTGATATATGGGGAGATCTGTACATTATAGGAGGGGGAGGGGTGATATATGGGGGAGATCTGTACATTATAGGAGGGGGAGGGGTGATATATGGGGAGATCTGTACATTATAGGAGGGGGAGGGGTGATATATGGGGGAGATCTGTACATTATAGGAGGGGGAGGGGTGATATATGGGGAGATCTGTACATTATAGGAGGGGGAGGGGTGATATATGGGGAGATCTGTACATTATAGGAGGGGGAGGGGTGATATATGGGAGATCTGTACATTATAGGAGGGGGAGGGGTGATATATGGGGAGATCTGTACATTATAGGAGGGGGAGGGGTGATATATGGGGGAGATCTGTACATTATAGGAGGGGGAGGGGTGATATATGGGGAGATCTGTACATTATAGGAGGGGGAGGGGTGATATATGGGGAGATCTGTACATTATAGGAGGGGGAGGGGTGATATATGGGGGAGATCTGTACATTATAGGAGGGGGAGGGGTGATATATGGGGAGATCTGTACATTATAGGAGGGGGAGGGGTGATATATGGGGGAGATCTGTACATTATAGGAGGGGGAGGGGTGATATATAGGAGATCTGTACATTATAGGAGGGGGAGGGGTGATATATGGGGGAGATCTGTACATTATAGGAGGGGGAGGGGTGATATATGGGGAGATCTGTACATTATAGGAGGGGGAGGGGTGATATATGAGAGATCTGTACATTATAGGAGGGGGAGGGGTGATATATGGGGGGATCTGTACATTATAGGAGGGGGAGGGGTTATATATGGGAGATCTGTACTTTATAGGAGGGGGAGGGGTGATATATGGGGAGATCTGTACATTATAGGAGGGGGAGGGGTGATATATGGGGAGATCTGTACATTATAGGAGGGGGAGGGGTGATATATGGGGGATCTGTACATTATAGGGGGGGGAGGGGTGATATATGGGGAGATCTGTACATTATAGGAGGGGGAGGGGTGATATATGGGGAGATCTGTACATTATAGGAGGGGGAGGGGTGATATATGGGAGATCTGTACATTATAGGAGGGGGAGGGGTGATATATGGGAGATCTGTACATTATAGGAGGGGGAGGGGTGATATATGGGGGAGATCTGTACATTATAGGAGGGGGAGGGGTGATATATGGGGAGATCTGTACATTATAGGAGGAAGAGGGGTGATATATGGGGAGATCTGTACATTATAGGAGGGGGAGGGGTGATATATTGGAGATCTGTAAATTATAGGAGGGGGAAGGGTGATATATGGGGGAGATCTGTACATTATAGGAGGGGGAAGGGTGATATATGGGGGAGATCTGTACATTATAGGAGGGGGAGGGGTGATATATGGGGAGATCTGTACATTATAGGAGGGGGAGGGGTGATATATGGGAGATCTTTACATTATAGGAGGGGGAGGGGTGATATATGGGGAGATCTGTACATTATAGGAGGGGGAGGGGTGATATATGGGGGGATCTGTACATTATAGGAGGGGGAGGGGTGATATATGGGGGGATCTGTACATTATCGGAGGGGGAGGGGTGATATATGGGGGATCTGTACATTATAGGAGGGGGAGGGGTGATATGGGGAGATCTGTACATTATAGGAGGGGGAGGGGTGATATATGGGGGAGATCTGTACATTATAGGAGGGGGAGGGGTGATATATGGGGGAGATCTGTACATTATAGGAGGGGGAGGGGTGATATATGGGGAGATCTGTACATTATAGGAGGGGGAGGGGTGATATATGGGGAGATCTGTACATTATAGGAGGGGGAGGGGTGATATATGGGGAGATCTGTACATTATAGGAGGGGGAGGGGTGATATATGGGGAGATCTGTACATTATAGGAGGGGGAGGGGTGATATATGGGGGAGATCTGTACATTATAGGAGGGGGAGGGGTGATATATGGGGGGATCTGTACATTATAGGAGGGGGAGGGGTGATATATGGGGGATCTGTACAATATAGGAGGGGGAGGGGTGATATATGGGAGATCTGTACATTATAGGAGGGGGAGGGGTGATATATGGGGAGATCTGTACATTATAGAAGGGGGAGGGGTGATATATGGGGAGATCTGTACATTATTGGAGGGGGAGGGGTGATATATGGGGAGATCTGTACATTATAGGAGGGGGAGGGGTGATATATGGGGAGATCTGTACATTATAGGAGGGGGAGGGGTGATATATGGGAGATCTGTACATTATAGGAGGAGGAGGGGTGATATATGGGGGAGATCTGTACATTATAGGAGGGGGAGGGGTGATATATGGGAGATCTGTACATTATAGGAGGGGGAGGGGTGATATATGGGAGATCTGTACATTATAGGAGGGGGAGGGGTGATATATGGGAGATCTGTACATTATAGGAGGTGGAGGGGTGATATATGGGGGAGATCTGTACATTATAGGAGGGGGAGGGGTGATATAAGGGGAGATCTGTACATTATAGGAGGGGGAGGGGTGATATATGGGAGATCTGTACATTATAGGAGGAGGAGGGGTGATATATGGGGAGATCGGTACATTATAGGAGGGGGAGGGGTGATATATGGGGGAGATCTGTACATTATAGGAGGGGGAGGGGTGATATATGGGGGGATCTGTACATTATAGGAGGGGGAGGGGTGATATATGGGGGATCTGTACATTATAGGAGGGGGAGGGGTGATATATGGGAGATCTGTACATTATAGGAGGGGGAGGGGTGATATATGGGGAGATCTGTACATTATAGAAGGGGGAGGGGTGATATATGGGGAGATCTGTACATTATTGGAGGGGGAGGGGTGATATATGGGGAGATCTGTACATTATAGGAGGGGGAGGGGTGATATATGGGGGATATCTGTACATTATAGAAGGGGGAGGGGTGATATATTGGAGATCTGTAAATTATAGGAGGGGGAAGGGTGATATATGGGGGAGATCTGTACATTATAGGAGGGGGAGGGGTGATATATGGGGGATATCTGTACATTATAGGAGGGGGAGGGGTGATATATGGGGAGATCTGTACATTATAGGAGGGGGAGGGGTGATATATGGGAGATCTGTACATTATAGGAGGGGGAGGGGTGATATATGGGAGATCTGTACATTATAGGAGGGGGGGTGATATATGGGAGATCTGTACATTATAGGAGGGGGAGGGGTGATATATGGGAGATCTGTACATTATAGGAGGGGGAGGGGTGATATATGGGAGATCTGTACATTATAGGAGGGGGAGGGGTGATATATGGGGGAGATCTGTACATTATAGGAGGGGGAGGGGTGATATATGGGGAGATCTGTACATTATAGGAGGGGGAGGGGTGATATATGGGGAGATCTGTACATTATAGGAGGGGGAGGGGTGATATATGAGGAGATCTGTACATTATAGGAGGGGGAGGGGTGATATATGGGAGATCTGTACATTATAGGAGGGGGAGGGGTGATATATAGGGGAGATCTGTACATTATAGGAGGGGGAGGGGTGATATATGGGGAGATCTGTACATTATAGGAGGGGGAGGGGTGATATATGGGGGAGATCTGTACATTATAGGAGGGGGAGGGGTGATATATGGGAGATCTGTACATTATAGGAGGGGGAGGGGTGATATATGGGGGAGATCTGTACATTATAGGAGGGGGAGGGGTGATATATGGGAGATCTGTACATTATAGGAGGGGGGGTGATATATGGGAGATCTGTACATTATAGGAGGGGGAGGGGTGATATATGGGAGATCTGTACATTATAGGAGGGGGAGGGGTGATATATGGGAGATCTGTACATTATAGGAGGGGGAGGGGTGATATATGGGGAGATCTGTACATTATAGGAGGGGGAGGGGTGATATATGGGAGATCTGTACATTATAGGAGGGGGAGGGGTGATATATGGGGGAGATCTGTACATTATAGGAGGGGGAGGGGTGATATATGGGAGATCTGTACATTATAGGAGGGGGAGGGGTGATATATGGGAGATCTGTACATTATAGGAGGGGGAGGGGTGATATATGGGGAGATCTGTACATTATAGGATTATAGGAGGGGGAGGGGTGATATATGGGGAGATCTGTACATTATAGGAGGGGGAGGGGTGATATATGGGAGATCTGTACATTATAGGAGGGGGGGTGATATATGGGAGATCTGTACATTATAGGAGGAGGAGGGGTGATATATGGGGGAGATCTGTACATTATAGGAGGGGGAGGGGTGATATATGAGGAGATCTGTACATTATAGGAGGGGGAGGGGTGATATATGGGAGATCTGTACATTATAGGAGGGGGAGGGGTGATATATGGGAGATCTGTACATTATAGGAGGGGGAGGGGTGATATATGGGGGAGATCTGTACATTATAGGAGGGGGAGGGGTGATATATGGGGAGATCTGTACATTATAGGAGGGGGAGGGGTGATATATGGGGAGATCTGTACATTATAGGAGGGGGAGGGGTGATATATGGGGGAGATCTGTACATTATAGGAGGGGGAGGGGTGATATATGGGAGATCTGTACATTATAGGAGGGGGAGGGGTGATATATGGGAGATCTGTACATTATAGGAGGGGGAGGGGTGATATATGGGGAGATCTGTACATTATAGGATTATAGGAGGGGGAGGGGTGATATATGGGGGAGATCTGTACATTATAGGAGGGGGAGGGGTGATATATAGGAGATCTGTACATTATAGGAGGGGGAGGGGTGATATATGGGAGGATCTGTACATTATAGGAGGGGGAGGGGTGATATATGGGAGATCTGTACATTATAGGAGGGGGAGGGGTGATATATGGGGGAGATCTGTACATTATAGGAGGGGGAGGGGTGATATATGGGAGATCTGTACATTATAGGAGGGGGAGGGGTGATTTATGGGAGATCTGTACATTATAGGAGGGGGAGGGGTGATATTTGGGAGATCTGTACATTATAGGAGGGGGAGGGGTGATATATGGGGAGTTCTGTACATTATAGGAGGGGAGAGGGATGATATATGGGGGGATCTGTACATTATAGGAGGGGGAGGGGTGATATATGGGGAGATCTGTACATTATAGGAGGGGGAGGGGTGATATATGGGGAGATCTGTACATTATAGGAGGGGGAGGGGTGATATATGGGGGGATCTGTACATTATAGGAGGGGGAGGGGTGATATATGGGGAGATCTGTACATTATAGGAGGGGGGAGGGATGATATATGGGGGGATCTGTACATTATAGGAGGGGGAGGGGTGATATATGGGGAGATCTGTACATTATAGGAGGGGGAGGGGTGATATATGGGGGGATCTGTACATCCCGGCTCCTTACCATGTGATGAGCTTTCAGCCAATGACAGGTGACCATGTGATGTTTTTTTACCCGCTGTCAGCATTTGGAGGAAAAATAGCCGATTGCCTCCCGAACAGAGAGAGACTCTGCCACTTCATCTGTGCCCACCAGTGCCACCTATCAGTGCCGATCAGTGCAGCCAGTCGATGCCTCATCATCAGTGCTGTCTTTCAGTACCCTTTAGTGCCGCCTATCAGTGTCACCTATCAGTGCCGCCCATCAGTGCCACCTATCAGTGCTGCCTATCAGTGCCGCCTATCAGTGCTGCCTATCAGTGCCTATTAGTACCACCTATCAGTGCCCACCATTGCCGCCTTATCAATGCCGCCTCATCAGTAGGGATGATCGAACGGTTCGGGTCGACAATCGGTTCGACCCGAATATTGACTGTTCGAGGTTCGGCCGAATTTAGAACTTTTTGCTGAAAAAGTTCGGAATTCGGAAACCAGAACCGACCAAAATGCAATGGTTCAGGAAATGGGCTTTAAAAGCCCGTGATTGGACCAGAACCATTAGCAAAAGCCAATTGAGGGGGCAGAAGAATGCTAGGAATGTGATTGGAGTGACTAGGGGGTCCAGAGGCCAATCATTAGTGAATACGCCCCCCAGTATATAAGTTAGCCCCCGGCCAAATTCCTAGCATTGAAATACAGGGCTGTGGAAGAGAGTGGAAGCAGTTCTGTTACTTCTGCTTCAAAAGTGTCATTTAGCAATTATTAGTGTGAGGAAAGGGATATCTAGTGTAGTTAGGGTACTATTTTACACTATAGTTAGCTTCAAAAATCTAGTTTCTGTAGGGAAAGTGTTACGTGTCAGGGTGACCGTAATGTAGTGTAGGGGGAACTGACTCTGACTGCTATGGCAGGGTGACCAAACCCTTCCATGTCAGGGTGACCGCTATAGAGAAAAGATTGTTTCTCTTATGTGACTTATAGAGCAGCGATATGGCTTCTCTCCGGTCAGCCTGCTTTTTGCTGCAGGCGTTTATAGGGCTTTTTTGAGGACATGTTTGGAGTCATACATGACATCTGAACTTGTGTATAGTGGTATATATATACACACACATGTATGTATATATACACATATATAGGTGTGAAAAGAGCAGAACACTATGCTTGCGCTAATGAAATAATTAACAGGCATATGGCTCCGCTCCTATAACACCTATATATGTGTGTATGTGTATAATACATATAAGTGTGTGTGTATATATACCCCTATACACAAGTTCAGATGTCATGCCTGACTCCAAAGACCCCAAAAAAATGCCCCAAAAAAATGCCTGCAAAAACACACCTGGGCGTTTTTTTGGGCATTTTTTTGGGGTCTTTGGAGTCAGGCATGACATCTGAACTTGTGTATAGGGGTATATATACACACACACTTTATATGTATTTTACACATACACATATATAGGTGTGATAGGAGCGGAGCCCTATGCCTGTTAATTATTTCATTAGCGCAAGCATAGTGTTCTGCTACTTTCACACCTATATATGTGTATGGGTATATATACCCCTATACACAAGTTCAGATGTTATGCCTGACTCCAAAGACCCCAAAAAAATGCCCAGAAAAACGCTTGCTACAAAACCGGCAAGGTGTGAAAATAGCGGAGCCATATCCCTGTTCTATAAGTGTTCTAATAGAAACAATCTTTTTTTTTTTTCTGGTTCTGGACATGCTACAGAGCTGAAACTTCACATGTACACCTTTTAGACCCCCCAGACACTAAATCCAAAGTCTCATTTTTTTTTTTCAATAATTGGCTCTCTATCAAAAATGACAATTTTTAAGAACTTTTTTTTGTCTGATCATCTGGCATGACCCAGAACCCTAGGCACTTTTTAGGGGCTTCAAAATGGGGTTTTTTGATTACCGAAGTTCGGGTCCCATTGATTTCAATGGGGTTCTGAAATCCGGGCCGAACTTTTTGGAAGTTCTGGTGTTCTGGTCGAACCGAACTTTTGAAAAGTTCGATCATCCCTGCTCATCAGCACACATCAATGAAGGAGAATAATGACTTCTTTTATTTTATTTTTATAACAAACTACGAAAACTGTTTTTTTTTTATTTTTTATTTTTGGTCTTTTTTGTGTTTGTTTAGCAAAAAATAAAAACCCAGCGGTGAATAAATACCATCAAAATAAATCTCTAGTTGTGTGACAAAAATGATAAAAATGTCATCTGGGTACAATGTTGCATGACCGCGTGATTGTCATTCAAAGTGTGACAGCGCTGAAAGGTGAGAATTGGCCTGGGCAGGAAAGGGGGGGGGGGTGAGTCTCCCCCTCCTCCTCTTTCTCCTCTTTTTCCTCCTCCTTCTCCTCCTCCTCCTCTTCTTCCTCCTCCCCCTCCCCCTCTTCTTCCTCCTCCTCTTCTTCCTCCTTCTTCTTCTTTCTTCTCCTCCTACTCCTCCTTCTTCTTTCTTCTCCTCCTACTCCTCCTTCTTCTTCTTTCTTCTCCTCCTCCTCCTCCTCCTCCTCCTCCTTCTTCTTCTTCTTTCTTCTCCTCCTCCTTCTTCTTCTTTCTTCTTCTCCTCCTCCTCCTTCTTCTGTCTTCTCCTCCTACTTCTTCTTCTTTCTTCTTCTTCTTTCTTCTCCTCCTCCTCCTTCTTCTTCTTCTTCCTTCTCCTCCTACTTCTTCTTTCTTCTTCTCCTCCTCCTCCTTCTTCTTTTTCTTTCTTCTCCTCCTCCTCATCCTCCTCCTTCTTCTTCTTCTTCTTTCTTCTACTCCTCCTCCTCCTTCTTTCTTCTCCTCCTCATCCTTCTTCTTCTTTCTTCTTCTTTCTTCTCCTCCTCCTCCTTCTTCTTCTTTCTTCTCCTCCTCCTCCTTCTTCTTCTTTCTTCTCCTCCTCCTCCTTCTTCTTCTTTCTTCTCCTCCTCCTCCTTCTTCTTCTTTCTTCTCCTCCTCCTCCTTCTTCTTCTTTCTTCTCCTCCTCCTCCTTCTTCTTTCTTCTCCTCCTCCTCCTTCTTCTTCTTCTTTCTTCTCTTCCTTCTTCTTCTTCCTTCTCCTCCTCCTCCTTCTTCTTTCTTCTCCTCCTCTTCCTCCTTCTTCTTTCTTCTCCTCCCCCTCCTTCTTCTTTCTTCTCCTCCTCCTCCTCCTTCTTCTTTCTTCTCCTCCTGCTCCTCCTTCTTCTTCTTCTTCTTCTTCTCCTCCTCCTCCTTCTTCTTTCTTCTCCTCCTTCTTCTTTCTTCTCCTCCTCCTTCTTTCTTCTCCTCCTCCTTCTTCTTCTTTCTTCTTCTCCTCCTCCTTCTTCTTCTTTCTTCTTCTCCTCTTCCTTCTTCTTCTTTCTTCTCCTCATCCTTCTTCTTCTTTCTTCTCCTCCTCCTCCTTCTTTCTTCTCCTCCTCCTCCTTCTTTCTTCTCCTCCTCCTCCTTCTTTCTTCTCCTCCTCCTTCTTCTTTCTTCTCCTCCTTCTTCTTCTTTCATCTCCTCCTCCTCCTCCTCTTTCTTCTTCTTTCTTCTCCTCCTTCTTCTTCTTTCTTCTTCTTTCTCCTCCTCCTCCTTCTTCTTCTTTCTTCTCCTCCTCCTTCTTCTTTCTTCTCCTTTCTTCTCCTCCTCCTCCTCCTCCTTCTTCTTCTTTCTTCTCCTCCTCCTCCTTCTTCTTCTTCCAGCTGTTGCAGAATTACACATCCCATGAGGCATTGTAAAACTCTGACATGACTAGGCATGATGGGAATTGTAGTCCCTGAACAGCTGGAGGGCCGTAGTTTGAAGACTCCTGGGTTAGACAGAACGTTTTACATTTTTGTTACATTTAAAAATCCGATACGGAGGGAAATGGATGTAAATTTGTTTCTTTTTTTAGGAAAGATGTGATTGAACAGATGACGCCTGTGGGTGGCGGACTTATGAGGCTCCTCTTTCTCCTCTTTTTCATCCTCCTCCTCCTCCTTTCTTCTCCTCCTCCTTCTTCTTCTTCTTCTTTCTTCTTCTCCTCCTCCTTCTTCTTCTTCTTTCTTCTTCTCCTCCTCCTTCTTCTTCTTCTTTCTTCTTCTCCTCCTCCTTCTTCTTCTTTCTTCTCCTCCTCCTTCTTCTTCTTTCTTCTCCTCCTCCTTCTTCTTTCTTCTCCTCCTCCTTCTTCTTTCTTCTCCTCCTCATCCTCCTTCTTCTTTCTTCTCCTCCTCCTTCTTCTTTCTTCTCCACCTCCTTCTTTCTTCTCCTCCTCCTTCTTCTTCTTTCTTCTCCTCCTCCTCCTCCTTCTTTCTTCTCCTCCTCCTCCTCCTCCTTCTTCTTCTTTCTTCTTCTCCTTCTCCTCCTTCTTCTGTCTTCTCCTCCTACTTCTTCTTCTTTCTTCTTCTTCTTCTTCTTTCTTCTCCTCCTCCTCCTTCTTCTTTCTTCTCCTCCTCCTCCTTCTTCTTTCTTCTCCTCCTCCTTCTTGTTCTTTCTTCTCCTCCTCCTCCTTCTTCTTTCTTCTCCTCCTCCTTCTTCTTTCTTCTCCTCCTCCTTCTTCTTTCTTCTCCTCCTCCTTCTTCTTTCTTCTCCTCCTCCTTCTTCTTTCTTCTCCTCCTCCTCCTTCTTCTTTCTTCTCCTCCTCCTTCTTCTTTCTTCTCCTCCTCCTCCTTCTTCTTTCTTCTCCTCCTTCTTCTTCTTTCTTCTCCTCCTCCTTCTTCTTTCTTCTCCTCCTCCTCCTTTTTCTTTCTGCTCCTCCTCCTTCTTCTTCTTCTTCTTCTTTCTTCTCCTCCTCCTCCTTCTTCTTCTTTCTTCTCCTTCTCCTCTTTCTTCTCCTCCTCCTCCTCCTTCTTCTTTCTTCTCCTTTCTTCTCCTCCTCCTCCTCCTCCTCCTTCTTCTTCTTCTTTCTTCTCCTCCTCCTCCTTCTTCTCCTCCTCCTCTTTCTTCTTCTTTCTTCTCCTCCTCCTTCTTCTTCTTTCTTCTCCTCCTCCTCTTTCTTCTTCTTTCTTCTCCTCCTCCTCCTACTTCTTCTTTCTTCTCCTCCTCCTCCTTCTTCTTCTTCTTCCAGCTGTTGCAGAATTACACATCCCATGAGGCATTGTAAAACTCTGACATGACTAGGCATGATGGGAATTGTAGTCCCCGAACAGCTGGAGGGCCGTAGTTTGAAGACTCCTGGGTTAGACAGAACGTTTTACATTTTTGTTACATTTAAAAATCCGATACGGAGGGAAATGGATGTAAATTTGTTTCTTTTTTTAGGAAAGATGTGATTGAACAGATGACGCCTGTGGGTGGCGGACTTATGGGGCTCCTCTTTCTCCTCTTTTTCATCCTCCTCCTTCTTTCTTCTCCTCCTCCTTCTTCTTCTTCTTTCTTCTTCTCCTCCTCCTTCTTCTTCTTTCTTCTCCTCCTCCTTCTTCTTCTTCTTCTTCTTTCTCCTCCTCCTCCTTCTTCTTTATTCTTTCTTCTCCTCCTCCTCCCCCTTCTTTCTTCTTCTTCTTTCTTCTCCTCCTCATCCTCCTTCTTCTTTCTTCTCCTCCTCCTTCTTCTTTCTTCTCCACCTCCTTCTTTCTTCTCCTCCTCCTTCTTTCTTCTCTCTTCTCCTCCTCCTCCTCCTTCTTTCTTCTCTCTTCTCCTCCTCCTCCTCCTTCTTTCTTCTCCTCCTCCTTCTTCTTCTTTCTTCTTCTCCTTCTCCTTCTGTCTTCTTCTTCTTTCTTCTCCTCTACTCCTTCTTCTTTCTTCTCCTCCTCCTTCTTCTTCTTTCTTCTCCTCCTCCTTCTTCTTTCTTCTCCTCCTCCTTCTTCTTTCTTCTCCTCCTCCTCCTTCTTCTTCTTTCTTCTCCTCCTCCTCCTTCTTCTTCTTTCTTCTCCTCCTCCTTCTTCTTTCTTCTCCTCCTCCTTCTTCTTTCTTCTCCTCCTCCTTCTTCTTTCTTCTCCTCCTCCTCCTTCTTCTTCTTTCTTCTCCTCCTCCTCCTTCTTCTTCTTTCTTCTCCTCCTCCTCCTTCTTCTTCTTTCTTCTCCTCCTCCTCCTTCTTCTTCTTTCTTCTCCTCCTCCTCCTTCTTCTTTATTCTCCTCCTCCTTCTTCTTCTTCTTTCTTCTCCTCCTCCTCCTTCTTCTTCTTTCTTCTCCTCCTCCTCCTCCTTCTTCTTTCTTCTCCTCCTCCTCCTTCTTCTTCTTTCTTCTCCTCCTCCTCCTTCTTCTTCTTCTTTCAGCTGTTGCAGAACTACACATCCCATGAGGCATTGTAAAACTCTGACATGACTAGGCATGATGGGAATTGTAGTCCCTGAACAGCTGGAGGGCCGTAGTTTGAAGACTCCTGGGTTAGACAGAACGTTTTACATTTTTGTTACATTTAAAACTCCGATACGGAGGGAAATGGATGTAAATTTGTTTCTTTTTTTAGAAAAGATGTGATTGAACAGATGACGCCTGTGGGTGGCGGACTTATGGGGCTCCTCCCCCAGGAGGTGGGATCTCAGTATTGTTCCCATTATAACCATCATTATTCCAGCTGCATGCTGGAAAATCTCTACCATGGATCCCACACTTTGGTTTCACCCTATCCTATGAGATCATTGTCTTAGAGATGATGGGATTGGATAACGAGGATTTTGTGACACAGTGGATATTAACCCAATGAGGGCCATTTACTCCATGGGGAAAGACCCACATCGCCCTTTAACCCCTTCTGGCCGACACACCCCCAACTTTTAACAATTCTGCTACACACCAATAACTTTGAATTTATTTAACCACTTAAGCCCCGGAGGATTTGGCTGCTCAAAGACCAGGGCCAATTTTGCGATTCGGCACTGCGTGACTTTTACGGACAATTGCGCGGTCGTGCGACGCTGTACCCAAATGAAATTGACGTCCTTTTTTTCCCACAAACAGAGCTTTCTTTTGGTGGTATTTGATCACCTCTGCAATTTTTATTTTTTGTGCTATAAACAACAAAAGAGTGACAATTTTGAAAAAATAACAATATTTTTCACATTTTTTTTATACGAAATTCCCCCCAAAAAAATGTAAAAATCAAAATTTTTTAACATTTTAGGGCAATTTGTTTTCTGCTACATAATTTTGTTAAAAAAAATCGCAATAAGCGTATTTTGATTGGTTTACGCAAAAGTTATTGCGTTTACTAACTAAGGGGAAAGATTTATGTCATTTTTATTGTTTTTTTTTTTTTCTACTAGTAATGGCGGCGATCTGCGATTTTTTTTTTTTAGCGGGACTGCAACATTGCGGTGGACAGATCGGGCCCTTGACTGACATTTTTGACACTTTTGGGGGTACCAGTGACATTTCTACAGTAATCAGTGCTATATATATGCACTGTCACTGTACCAATGACACTGGCAGTGAAGGGGTTAACTTTTTTGGTGATCAAGGGGTTAAGTGTGTCCCTAGGGGCGTGATTCTAACTGTTAGGGGGTGTGGCTTGTGATGTAACCACAGAAACATACGATCCTACATAACAGGATCGTATGATCTCTGCAGTTACACCAGGGAGAATGACAGACGGCTTTGTTTACATCATCCGCCTGCCTTTCTCCCTCTCCAGCGGGAGATCGCGAGTGACCGGCGGACATCGGAGCCGCCGGTCACTCGCGCGGGGAAGGCAGCGAACGAGTGGGGGCGGGAGCGCGCCTCTGGCGGCGCTCGCCCCGTAGAGGCTCGTGGGCGAGCGACGTAGCCCTACGTCGTTTTGCCTGTAGGGGGCTGACTGCCACAGTAAACAGTCGTGCGCCGGTCGGCAATCGGTTAACCACTTGCAGACTGTCCGCCGCAGATAAACTACGGCAGGCTGCGCGAATCACTGTACCTGTATGATCCGGGGGTCACGTGTGCGCCCCCATTAGGCAGCGGGGAAGCTGATTCACGGGGTCGGCAGCCGAGATCGCTCCCCGGGGAGAGAGAACGGCGGTCTGCTGTTGTAAACTCTCCCAGGAATAAATACAGAGCTCCTCCTATTTAGGAACACAGGTCTCTGTATTGCAGTGATGGGGAACCTTGGCACCCCAGATGTTTTGGAACTACATTTCCCATGATGCTCCACTACACTGCAGAATGCATGAGCATCATGGGAAATGTAGTTCCAAAACATCTGGGGTGCCAAGGTTGGCCATCACTGTTTGATTCCATTAACCTCAACCCCCCCCCCCCTTCCCTGCCAGTGTCATTAGTACAGTGACAGTGCAAAAATGTCAGTTAGGGTGCCGATTGGTCCGCCGCAATGTCGCAGTCCCGCTAAAAATAGCAGATTGCCGCCATTACTACCAAAAAAAAAAACAATAAAAATGACATAAATCTTTCCCCTAGTTTGTAGACGCAATAACTTTTGCGCAAACCAATCAAAATACGCTTATTGCGATTTTTATTTACCAAAAATATGTAGCAGAACACAAATTGGCCTAAAAGGATGAAAAAATTTGATTTTTAAATATTTTTTAATTGGGAATGTTATATAGCAGAAAGTAAAAAATATAGTTTTTTTTTTTCAGAATTTTTTTTTGTTTTGTTTATAACACAAAAAAAAAAAAAATCGCAGAGGTGATCAAATAGCACCAAAAGAAAGCTCTATTTGTGGGAAAAAAAGAACATAAATTTTATTCGGGTACAGCGTCGCACGACCGCGCAATTGTGAAAGTAAAGCAGTGCCGAATCACAAAAAGCGGCCTGGTCATTAAGGGGGTAAATTTTCTGCTGCAGAAGTGGTTAAAGGAGTTGTAAAGGCAGAAGGTGCATTCTATGCATTAACCACTTTAGCCCTGGAAGATTTTGCTGCTCAATGACCAGGCCGCTTTTTTCAACTCGGCACTGCACGACTTTAACTGAAAATTGCGCAGTCATGCGACGCTGTACCCAAACTAAATTGAAGTCCTTTTCCTCCCACAAACAGAGCTTCCTTTTTGTGGTATTTGATCACCTGTGCACTTTTTATTTATTTATTTTAATAAAAAAGAGCAAAAACTTTGCGAAAAAATTGACATTTTCTACTTTGATAGTTAAAAAATATCCAATATATTCAATTTTTGTCATATATTTAGGCCAAAATGTATTTAGCTACATGTCTTTGACAAAAAAATTCTCAATGAGCGTATTTTTATCCATTTTAAGGCCCGGAAGATTTTACCCCCTTCCTGACCAGGCCATATTTTGCAATTCGGCACTGCGTTACTTTAACGGACAATTGCGCGGTCGTGCGACGCTGTACACCAATGAAATTTACATCCTTTTTTCCCTACAAACAGAGCTTTCTTTTGGTGGTATTTGATCACCTGTGCGATTTATATTTTTTGAAAAAAAGAGCGATATTTTTAAAAAAAAAAAAAAACAATATTTTTCACATTCTGATATAAAACAATCACCAAAAAAAAATGTAAAAATCAAAATGTTTTAACATTTTAGGCCAATTTGTATTCTGCTACATATTTTGGGTAAAAAAAAATCGCAATAAGCTTATTTTGATTGGTTAGCGCAAAAGTGATTGTGTTTACTAACTACGGGAAAGATTTATGTCATTTTTATCGTTTTTTTTTTTTTTTTACTAGTAATGGCGGCGATCTGCATTTTTTAGCGGGACTGCGACATTGCGGCGGACAGATCGGACCCCTAACTGACATTTTTCACACTTTTTAGGGGGACCAGTGACATTACTACAGTAATCAGTGCTATAAATATGCACTGTCACTGTACTAATGACACTGGCAGGGAATGGGTTAACACTGTTGGTGATCAAGGGGTTAAATGTATGCCTCATGCTTACTGATGTGTGTGGGTGGAGGGGGGTTCTGTGACACAGACAGAGATTGCAGGTTCAGCTATGCTGAATCCTGTGATCTCCTCCTGTCTGTCACAGAGAAGATCCGCCTGCTTTGTTTACACAAGCAGGCGGATCTTCTCACTCTTTCCCCGACGATCGGTGATCGACGCCTCTCCTCCTCCGGCCCGACTCCCACTGTGTCTAAACACAGCGGGGAACGAGACGGCTAGGAGTCCAGCGACGTAGGTCTACCTCGCTGGACCCAAGGGAGCCGTCCTGCCGCAGTAGCAGCAACGTGAGCAGTCGGCAAGTGGTTAAGGTAAAAAGCCTTCTGTGTGCAGCAGCTCCCCTAATACTTACCTGAGCCCCAACTGAATAAACTATGCGCAATTGCTGGGACTTTCTGATTAGCTGAATGCGGCAAGGCCGCTGCTTCACCTTGCCACGATAGTGAAGAAGAATTAATTGAACTGCACTGTATTGTGAATAAATCTTCAGGGTCCTACTTGGCTCCCCCTTTGTCCCTTTTCTTCAGGGTTCTACACAGCACCCCTTTTGTCCCTATTCTTCAGGGTTCTACACGGCACCCCCTTTACTCTGACACTCTGTGTGAGCTAGCCCCTTGATCCTCTGACTTCACTGGAGTGGTCCCCCTTCCTGGGCAGACCCTTTGTCAAGTCCCTCTACTCACGGACACTGTTGTTCCTGGGAGACTCTGCCAGCAGCTCCACTGTCAGCTCCACTGGATCCTCTGCAGCTCAGCTCCACACCTGGTTCACTAGGCCAACTGCCTAAGACCACCTTCCTTATACACAGCAGGAGGAAAGACAGCGGTCAACCTCCTCCTGGGACTCTGCTTCCCGCCAAAGACGCCCTGTCACATGTCCCCCTGGTCTTTATGAGCAATCCCAGGATGCACTGCCAGAGTGCCCTCCCACTGGGACTCTCACAAAAGCCAATGTGTCACTGGCCAGGTTTCCTCCACTGTCCAACAGGCTTCCCTTTTGGATGCAGTGGGGACACTCCCTTAGACCCAGTGAATCACACCTGGGAACATGCAACAGGCAAACTAATAGATCAAGCTCCCCTGATAGGCAGATGAAGCGTACAATGCTTTGAACCTAGCACCTAACTAGGAAGGTGCTACAAATATATATATATATATATTTTTTTTTTGTAGCACAAACAAGGCTTTTTTTTTTCGTAGTTACATCATCCTGCTCCAGCCAATCAAGATGGCCTAAGATCAGCACCCAGAAGACGGGAGGTAGAAAATTCCAAAGCCTGGGAGGAACCTTCTGGACATCAGACCTCTGGAGAGGAGCTGAGAATCTGCAACTTTAGTTCTGCCTAAAATTTAAATAAAAAAAACGTTATTTATTTTCTGAGAAAATAAAAGTACAGTTGTTAGGTGGTTGCCAGATAGGTTACTCTGAAGAGATGTGTTTTCAGGGATCATCTAAAAGTGGACAAAGTAGGAGATAGTCGGACAGATTGGGGTAGAGCATTCCAAAGGATGGGAGAGGCTTGGAAGGGGTCCTGAAGGTGAGCATGAGAGAGCAGGAGGTCCTGGGAGGAACGAAGAGAATGAGTTGGTTGGTATTTTGAGACCAGGTTAGTGATAAAGCTGGGTGCCAAGTTATGAATGGCTTTGTAAATTATGGTTAGTATCTTGAATTTAATTCATAGGTTGAGTGCCAGCCAATGGAGGGATTGGCAAAGAGGGGTAGCAGACACCAAGTGGTTTGTAAGGTGGATGATCCTGGCAGCAGCGTTCATGATGGACTGAAGGGGGGATACCCTATTTAAAGCGGAGTTCCAGCCTCACATACTCACCTGTCCAACGGTCCAGCGATGCGGCCTCGCTCTTCTCCCTCTCTGCTCTGCGGCGCCGGCATCACTGATGTGGGCACCCGGCTGTGACAGTTTGCGGCCTCACAGCCGGGTACGCACTGTGCATGCGCGAGTTGCGCTACGCGCCGTGATTGGCCGGCAATCTTCTGGGACCTCTGACATGTCCCAGAAGATTGCAAGGAGGGAGGGGGAGAGGAGAACTTCCGCTCAGGGCGCCGCGGCGCTCCGAGCGGAAGTGGGAGCGGGTACCTGTCAAAACTAGGTACCCGCTCCTCCCCCAAAAAAATGACATGCCAAATGTGGCATGTCAGGGGGTTAGAATACCTAAAGCGGAAGTTCCACTTTTGGGTGGAACTTCCGCTTTAAAGTAAGCCAATGAGGAGGGAGTTGCAGTAATTGAGACGAGAGATGACCAGGGAGTGGATTAGGAGCTTTGTGGTGTCATTGGTTAGGAAGGGACGTATCGTGGAGATGTTGCGGAGATTGAGGCGGCAAGCTTTGGACAGCGACTGGATGTGCGGCCGAAAGGATAGTCCAGAGTCCGGGATTACACCCTTGGCATGGGGGGACGGGTTGATTGTAGAGCCGTTGATTTTGACAGAGAAATCAGGGGAAGAGGAACGTAGTGGAGGAAACATCATGAGCTCAGTTTTGGGAGTGATGGGACATCCAGGCTGATATGCCTGTTAGTAAGTTGGTGATGGGTGAGGAGACTGATGGAGTGAGCTGAGGGATGGAGAGATAGATTTGGGTGTCATCAGCGTAGAGATGATATTGAAAGCCACGGGAGGCATTCAGCAGGAGCTGTGGATTGAGAAAAGGAGAGGTCCAAGAACGGAACCTTGGGGGACCCCGACAGTGCAAGAAAGGGGAGAGGAGGTAGCAGACAGGGCCGGTGCTTCCACTAGGCAAACTAGGCAGCCGCCTAGGGCGCATTGCCACCTAGGGGCGCAGCCACGAATCAGCACTCACTCTCCATCATGAATGACCCTTGTGAGCTGAGGGGAGTGACGGCAGTGGGGGAGGAAAAAGGGACAGATGAAGATGCCAGGTGTCTGGGGCAGTGGCAGAACTACCAGGCCCTGGCTTTCCACCATTGTTGAGGGAGCCCCAAGGGGCAGGAAAGGAGCCCACCGGAGTGCTACCTGCATGATGATCCTCTTCATCTGAAGCTGAGCGGCCTAAACCCTGGGTGGAAAGTGAATCTCTATACTGAGCTGGTGGGCAGCCGTTCATTTCTCAGGGTCGGTATTAAGCAGGGAGTGGAGGAGAGCTGAACCTGAGCCGGAGCTCGGCACTGGAGGGCGGCACCTTTACTGGAGCAGAAGCGACAAGGCACCGGAATGGTCTGAGGAGGTTGGTGATGGACATGCGGAGCTCTCTGACTGCTGCTTCTTCCTCCACCAGGAGCCGTTTGGAGCTGTGGTGAGCACTGTGGTCCAGGATAGGAGTGTCCTGGGAGAAGGAATAAGCAGGATCACAGTGAAGGAGGGCAGAGTGCAGGCCACTCTCTTCATACTGCCCAGTGAGTGTCCCCAGAATAGGGGATCAGGGTCCCTGGGTGTGACATGTAGGATCCCTGGTGTGAAAGAGAATTGGGGTCACCAGGTATGCCATGAGGAATCTGAGTCGCCAGATGTGACATGGGGGAGAGGGGTCACAAGTAGAAACAGGGGTTCGGGGTCACCAGGTGTGCCATGAGGAATTGGGATCCCTGGGTGTGCCATGGGGGATTGAGGTCCCCAGGTGTGACATGGAGGAACATCAGGGTCCCCAGGTGTGACATGGAGGAACATCAGGGTCCCCAGCTGTGACATGGAAAAACATCAGGGTCTCCGGGTATGACATAAAGGAACATTGGGGTCACTGGGTATGACAGCATGACACGGAGGAACACGGGGTCAGTGGGTTTGCCAGCAGTACATGGAGGAATATTGGGGTCCCAGGATGTGACATGGAAAAACAGGGTCCCTGGGTGTGACATAGGAGGACATCAGGGTCCCCAGGTGTGACATGGAGAAACCATCAAATCGGGGTCACTGGATATGACAGTTTTTAACCCCTTCCCTTTTTATTTTATTTTTTTTTTTGGTGGGCGCAAATAGCTGATCTTGCCTAGGGCGTAAAACAGTCTAGCACCGGCCCTGGTAGCAGAGTTGTAAGTAGCACGGAAGGTGAGTGGGGATAGGTAGGATGAGAACCAGTGAAGAGTACGGTCACGGAGACCAAGGGAGTGGAGTTTTTTGAGGAGGAGGGGGTAGTCCACTGTGTGAAAGGCAGCAGAGAGGTCCAGGAGGAGTACAGAATAGTGTCCATTGGTGTTTGCTGTTAGTAGGACATTTGTGAAATTAAGGAGAGCAGTTTCCATGGAGTGTTGAGGGCGAAATCCAGACTGAAGGGGATCAAGAAATTTGTTCTTAGTCAGATGGTCACTCAGTCGGTTATAGACCAGTCATTAAAGCAGTTTGGAGGAGAAGGGGAGTAAGGAGATGGGGCATAGATTGTGAAGATTGGTGGGGTCCAATGAGGGCTTTTTAAGGATGGGAGTGACTAGAGCATGTTTTAGAGAGTTGGGGAAGATGCCAGGAGAGAGGGAGAGGTTGAAGATGTGAGTTAGCAAGGCAAGCTACTCACTAGGGGGGAACCTCTGGGTGAGTCTAGGATGGAAAAGGACCTGGGGGTACTGGTAGACAACAGGCTTGGCAGTGGCATGCAATGCCAAGCTGCTGCAAGCAAAGCCAACAGAATACTGGGATGTATAAAAAAGGGGATTCACTCCAGAAATAAAGAGATTATTCTCCCGCTCTACAAGACTCTGGTCCGGCCACATCTGGAGTATGCTGTCCAGTTCTGGGCACCGGTCCTCAGGAAGGATGTGCTGGAACTGGAGAGAGTCCAGAGAAGGGCAACAAAAATAATTAGGGGAATGGAGGACATCAGCTATGAGGAAAGACTACAAGCACTGAACTTATTCTCTCTGGAGAAGAGACGATTGAGGGGGGATATGATATCAATGTACAAATACTGTACTGGTGACCCTAGCATAAGGAACAAACTATTCAGAGAAAGGGAATACAATAAGATACGTGTCCACTCACTAAAACTAGAGGAAAAACGGTTTAACCTTAAAATATGTAAGGGGTTCTTCACTGTCAGAGCAGTAAGGATATGGAATTCTCTTCCACAAGCAGTCGTATCAGCAGGGAGCATCGATAGTTTCAAAAAAACTATTAGATGGGCGCCTTAAAGATCACAACATACAGGGGTATACAATGTACAACATACAGGGATATACAATGTACAACATACAGGGGGTATACAATGTACAACATACAGGGGTATACAATGTACAACATACAGGGGTATACAATGTAGAACATACAGGGGTATATAATGTAGAACATACAGGGGTATACAATGTACAACATACAGGGGTATACAATGTACAACATACAGGGGGTATACAATGTACAACATACAGGGGGTATACAATGTACAACATACAGGGGGTATACAATGTACAACATACAGGGATATACAATGTACAACATACAGGGGTATACAATGTACAACATACAGGGGGTATACAATGTACAACATACAGGGGTATACAATGTACAACATACAGGGGTATACAATGTACAACATACAGGGGGTATACAATGTAGAACATACAGGGGGTATACAATGTACAACATACAGGGGTATACAATGTACAACATACAGGGGTATACAATGTACAACATACAGGGGGTATACAATGTACAACATACAGGGGGTATACAATGTACAACATACAGGGGGTATACAATGTAGAACATACAGGGGGTATTCAATGTACAACATACAGGGGTATACAATGTACAACATACAGGGGTATACAATGTACAACATACAGGGGTATATAATGTAGAACATACAGGGGTATACAATGTACAACATACAGGGGTATACAATGTACAACATACAGGGGGTATACAATGTACAACATACAGGGGTATACAATGTACAACATACAGGGGTATACAATGTAGAACATACAGGGGTATATAATGTAGAACATACAGGGGTATACAATGTACAACATACAGGGGTATACAATGTACAACATACAGGGGGTATACAATGTACAACATACAGGGGGTATACAATGTACAACATACAGGGGTATACAATGTACAACATACAGGGGGTATACAATGTACAACATACAGGGGTATACAATGTAGAACATACAGGGGTATACAATGCACAACATACAGGGGTAAATAATGTACAACATACAGGGGTATACAATGTACAACATACAGGGGTATACAATGTACAACATACAGGGGTATACAATGTACAACATACAGGGGGTATACAATGTACAACATACAGGGGTATACAATGTACAACATACAGGGGTATACAATGTACAACATACAGGGGGTATACAATGTACAACATACAGGGGGTATACAATGTACAACATACAGGGTATACAATGTACAACATACAGGGGTATACAATGTACAACATACAGGGGGTATACAATGTACAACATACAGGGGTATACAATGTACAACATACAGGGGTATACAATGTACAACATACAGGGGTATACAATGTACAACATACAGGGGGTATACAATGTACAACATACAGGGGTATACAATGTACAACATACAGTGGTATACAATGTACGGTTAACAGCAAACACACACACACATCATAGGTGGAACTGGATGGACTGATGTCTTTTTTCAACCACACAAACTATGTAACTATGTAAGTTAGAGAATGTAGGATAGAGCCAGAGGGTGACCGTAGTATTTGCGAAGGAGCAGGATCCAGGGGGCCGGTGGTTAGATGGGTGTTAGAAAAAAGTCCAACAACCTCATTAATACTAGCAGGGTTGAACGAGGGAAGTAATGATCGTACCTGTGGACGCAGGGTGTTAAGTGGGGGAGGTTTCTACACATTGGGGATCTCCTCACAAATTGTATCGATCTTATTTTTGCAATGATTGGGGATCTCCTGGGCAGAGATTTGGTAAGCGTGTTTTTCAGCCTTTGGTGGTGATGTTGACACCCAGGATCACACTTCAAGGTGATGGATGGTGGAGATACTCACCGGGATTATTAATACACACTTGTGGACTTTTTATGTTTTTTGTATAGTGCAACTTTATAAAGCTATACTGTATCTGAACTGTGCCAATATCTCCAGGAAAAGTTGCTGCTTGCACCATTTGTTTTATTTTTTGCTGTATTTCTTCTTTTTATCTTTTGTATATTGTTTAGTCACTATAGACTGTATGCTTTGGGGTATATAGGGCAGCGTCTTACTCTTGTTGAATTTCTTTAGTTGGGAATATTGTGATTGGACAGGGAGGCAGCCAGGTTCAGAGGACGATGACAAGGTGAAAATCCTCCAGTGTGGACTTTCCTATCCATCCCACCTGGTTCTTTAGGTCTTGTTCCCACATGACGACGTTTACCCACCTTCCAGTTTGTCTTGTGCTGGATGATTGGTGTAAATCCGAATCTTCCCATTCTGGTCAGTTAGGTGCCAGCTGCCCTGCTGGTAGGGGTTGGCTGTCTTTTAGTTTTTGAAGCTGGACTATCTGAGCCTAATCTCATTTATTATCTACAGATTCGGGCATTCTGATGCTGATAAGTGCATCTGGTTGTACTTTTGACCAAGTTGAATTGTCTCTTCCTATACTGCACCCAAATCAGCCACCAATAAGGCTTCATACTCTTAGCAGATTAAAACCTGGTGAGGTTGTGAGGCATCATAGCAGCTCAGGATGAGTTAGGCCAGGGGTTGTCTACTCAGAGGGCACAGGGGGGCAAAATAATACAAAACCCAGAGATGCAGTACTGTATGAAGCAAAGGTGGGCAAAATATAGGAGCCTCGACTGGGGCCCCTCATAATGTCCAGAGGGCCACACAGGATCTTTGTATGTGTACTATTATTAATTACAAGGAGGACATTATTAGGATATTAAAATAAATGTGTTCTCTTCTGAAGCTCCTTCCTTTATTGGCTGCATGAAAAGGTCTCTCCCCCAGCTCCTGTGCTGATTGGCTGCATGAAAAGGTCTCTCCCCCAGCTCCTGTCCTTAATGGGCTGCATGAGGAGGTCTCTCTCCCAGCTCCTGTGCTGATTGGCTGCATGAGGAGGTCTCTCCCCCAGCTCCTGTGCTGATTGGCTGTATGAGGAGGTCTCTCCCCCAGCTCCTGTCCTGATTGGCTGCATGAGGAGGTCTCTCCCCCAGCCCCTTTCCTGATTGGTTGCGTGAGGAGGTCTTTCCCCCAGCTCCTGTCCTGACTGGCTGCATGAGAAGGTCTCTCCCCCAGCTTCTTTCCTGATTGGCTGCATAAGGAAGTCTCTCCCACAGCTCCTTCTCTGATTGGTTACATGAGGAGAACTCTCACCCAGCTTTCCCTGGTTGGCTGCATGAGGAGGTCTCCCCCCAGCTCCTTCCCTTATTGGCTGGGTGAGGTTTCTCCCCCAACTTCTTCCCTGATTGGCTGCATGTGAAGGTCTCTCTCTCCTCCAGCTCCTCCCCTGATTGACTGCATGAGGGGGGTCTCTCCCCCAGCTCCTGTCCTGATTGGCTCCATGTGGAGGTCTCTCACCCAGCTCCTGTCCTAATTGGGTGCGTGTGAAGGTCTCTCCTCTGGCTCCTTCCCTGATTGGCTGCATGAGGAGGTCTCTCCCCCAGCTCCTTCCCTGATTGGCTGCATGAGGAGGTCTCTCCCCCAGCTCCTGTCCTGATTGACTGCATGAGGAGGTCTCTCCCCCAGCTCCTTCCCTGATTGGCTGCATGAGGAGGTCTCTCCCCCAGCTCCTGCCCTAATTGGGTGCGTGTGAAGGTCTCTCCTCTGGCTCCTGTCCTGATTGGTTGCATGAGGAGGTCTCTCACCCAGCTCCTGCCCTGATTGGGTGCGTGTGAAGGTCTCTCCTCTGGCTCCTGTCCTGATTGGTTGCATGAGGAGGTCTCTCCCCCAGCTCCTGCCCTGATTGGCTGCATGAGGAGGTCTCTCCCGCAGCTCCTGTCCTGATTGGTTGTTTGAGGAGGCATCTCCCCCATCTTTTGTCATTTTTAAATATTTTTATTTATTTTTTTCATCCTTTGTTACATTTCACAGAGCCCGCCTACTTAGGGTAGGAGTTTTAGGAGGCGGAGTCAGAACAGGAATCAGCAAGGTACCATGGGATATGTAGTCCTGGATGGAGGAGATGCTGCAAAGCATGCTGGGAATCCAGGAAGTTGTGCAAAGAGACAGCCAGCAGGCAGGCGGCACTCACAACAATGTAATCTTTTATTGGACGGTCAGTAATGAGTTTGTTTGTATTGTTATTACAATGCTGATGTTATACAATGAAAGTATATTCCGTGATCAGAGATCCTTTAACCCTTTTACTGCCAGCACTATAGAAACTGCTGCTGGCAGGAGTGTGCAAATCTGACAAGATAGAAGCAATCGCTTCCACACACCCCTGTTACTGCGGCCCCCTCCATGTGTCCCTGACTCCGTGCATCCCCCGCTCCATGCATCCCCCGCTGATCTCCCCTTCCTGTGAATGACCAGAAAGCAACATGTAAAAAAGGACTTCCAGGTGCCGGTGCCAGTATGGCTGGGGAAAAAGCTAACGGAGCCCAATCTGCATTCCATTAGCTGCACTGGAAGACAGTGGAGACATCAGGAGTCCTTTAGACCCCTGATGTTTCATTAAAGAGAACCTGTCACTCAAAAATTGCAAAAAAGGTCCTGTAAGGGAAAGGGTTAATCCGTCAGATACATTGTGATAAGCAGAAGAAGGTTGCAGCGCTGGGCGGCAGTTTTGGTTGCGGGGATCGCGCGTCTGGCGGCTGGTCGGGAAGAGTCGGGCGCAGAACTGATGAAAAGCAAACAAACAATTAGTCAGGTCTGTGTGAGGAATAAATTGGCGGCACTTTTCCATCATAATGGCTCTCTGACAGTCAGCATTGTAATTAAATCCTCACAGCAATTACCCTTCGCTGGGATCGCGGTGGGCATTTCCGAGAGGCGAACAATGGCGGCACGCCGTGAAGAGCACTTCACCTCCGACTATGAATACCAGGCTGAATCATCCAGAAATGTTACAGAAACAAACAGGCAGGAGTCAGAACCCCCCCCCCCCCTTCACCGCCGAATCAGAGAGGAGGCCGGGCTGATATATCGCAATTAATGGCTGCACCATCGCCGCACGGATCGCACAGGGACCTTCCAGTCTTCCAGAGTTGTACCGGCTCCTCTGCTGGACTGAAACGGCTTCCTCTGATTTCACTGCACACTGTGAGCTTCTCACAATGTGCAGTAAAAGATAGAGCCGGCCTCATTTCCTGGCTGGAGGATGTCAAGCCTGGCCCCACCCCTTTCCTTCCTAGCATGGCTGTCCCTGGCTCCACCTCGTTCCATCCCAGCCTGACTGTCCTTGGCCCTGCCCCTTTCCATCCTAGCCTGACTGTCCCTGGCTCCACCACTTTCCATTCTAGCCTGACTGTCCCTGGCCCCACCCCTTTCCATCCTAGCCTGACTGTCCCTGGCCCCACCCCTTTCCATCCTAGCCTGACTGTCCCTGGCCCCACCCCTTTCCTTCCTAGCCTGACTGTCTTTGGCCTCACCTCTTTCCTTCCTAGTCTTACTGTCCCTGGCTCCACCCCTTTCCTTCCTAGCCTGACTGTCCCTGGCCCCACCCCTTTCCTTCCTAGTCTTACTGTCCCTGGCCCCACCCCTTTCCTTCCTAGACTGACTGTCCCTGGCTCCACCCTTTTCCTTCCCAGCCTGAGTGACCTTAACCCCACCCATTTCCTTCCTAGCCTGGCTGTACTTGGCTCCACTCCTTTCCTTCCCAGCCTGACTGTCCTTGGCCCCGCCCCTTTTCTTCCTAACCTGACTGTCCCTGGGGCCACCCCTTTCCTTCCTAGCCTGACTGTCCTTGGCCCCACCCCTTTCCTTCCTAGCCTGACTGGCCCTGCCCTGCCCCTTTTCTTCCGAGCTTGACTATCCCTGGCCCCTCCCCTTTCCTTCCTAGCCTGACTGTCCTTGGCCTTGCCCCTTTCCTTCCCATCCTGACTTCTTGGCCCCACCCTTTTCCTTCCCAGCCTGACTGTCCCTGGCCCTGCCCTTTTTCTTCCCAGCCTAACTGTCCCTGGCCCCACCCCTTTCCTTCCTAGCCTGACTGTCTCTTGCCCCACCCTTTTTATTTATGGGATTTTTGTTCTTTCAATCATGGAGGCTCAGCCTCCTATGTGGGCGTTACCTATGCAAATACATCCTGCTTAGGAACGCCCACTTCTCCAGTCTGACACCCTCCCGCATTTTCAGAATTTGCATAAATCCTCCTACTGTTTACATCAGGAATGAGGATTCTTGAGTGGAATACTGAGGATGGGGCTGTGAATTTATCAGAAAGCTATGCACCACCCCCTGCTGGCCCCTCCCACCAGCCATGATCTGTCTGCATTGCATATAGAAGAACAGAGACCCAGTGATGACATCACTGGGTATAAAATAGGATCTGTAATGAAAACAATTTTTTTTTTGTAAATGTCATTAACTATTTGATGGGGGGAGGGGATGACGACGACGACCAGAGAAATAAAATTTAAGTGGCCTCAGCAGGACACATGAGAATAGAAATGTGCGATTCTCTCCGTCACTCATTATGGGAATTTGTGGGATGATTAATGATTCTCAGTGAGTCCCGCCCATCTTTCTGGGGGGAGTTCAACTTCTAATAAATGTGTCTGTGTGACCCTTCCATGTATTCCCTCTCAAAAAGATCACAGGACCCCCCCCCCCGATGCCCTCTTCGGTGACACGTCAGGGAATGGTTTGGGAAGTTGGTGCCACATCGGGGAACGGTTCGGGAAGTTGGTGACACGTCGGGGGAACGGTTCGGGAAGTCGGTGCCACGTCGGGGAATGGTTCGGGAAGTCGGTGACACATCAGGGATCGGTTTGGGAAGTTGGTGCCACGCCGGGGAATAGTTCGGGAAGTTGGTGCCACGCCGGGGAATAGTTCGGGAAGTCGGTGACACATCAGGGATCGGTTTGGGAAGTTGGTGCCACGCCGGGGAATAGTTCAGGAATCTGGTGACATGTCGGGGAACGGTTCGGGAAGTTGGTGACACGTCGGGGAACGGTTCGGGAAGTTGGTGACACGCCAGGGAACGGTTCAGGAAGTTGGTGACACGTCGGGCAATGGTTTGGGAAGTTGGTGACACGTCGGGGAACGGTTCGGGAAGTCGGTGACACGTCGGGGAACGGTTCGGGAAGTCGGTGACACATCAGGGATCGGTTTGGGAAGTTGGTGACACGTCAGGGAATAGTTCAGGAAGTTGGTGACACGTGAGGGAACGGTTTCGGAAGTTGGTGACACGTCGGGGAAAGGTTCGGGAAGTTGGTGACACGTCGGGGAACGGTTCGGGAAGTCGGTGACACGTCAGGGAAAGGTTCGGGAAGTTGGTGACACATCAGGGATCGGTTTGGGAAGTTGGTGACACGTCGAGGAATAGTTCAGGAATTTGGTGACACGTCAGGGAACGGTTTCGGAAGTTGGTGACACGTCGGGGAAAGGTTCGGGAAGTCGGTGCCACATCGAGGAATGGTTCGGGAAGTCGGTGACACATCAGGGATCGGTTTGGGAAGTTGGTGACACGTCAGGGAATAGTTCAGGAATTTGGTGACACATCGGGGAACGGTTCGGGAAGTTGGTGACACGTCGGGGAATGGTTCGGGAAGTTGGTGACACGTCGGGGAACGGTTCAGGAAGTTGGTGACACGTCGGAGAAGGGTTCGGGAAGTTGGTGACACATCAGGGATCGGTTTGGGAAGTTGGTGACACGTCGAGGAATAGTTCAGGAATTTGGTGACACGTCGGGGAACGGTTTCGGAAATTGGTGACACGTCGGGGAAAGGTTCGGGAAGTCGGTGACACATCAGGGATCGGTTTGGGAAGTTGGTGACACGTCAGGGAATAGTTCAGGAATTTGGTGACACATCAGGGAACGGTTCGGGAAGTTGGTGACACGTCAGGGAATGGTTCGGGAAGTCGGTGACACGTCGGGGAACGTTTCGGGAATTTGGTGACACGTCGGGGAAGGGTTCGGGAAGTTGGTGACACGTCGGGGAAGGGTTCGGGAAGTTGGTGACACATCAGGGATCGGTTTGGGAAGTTGGTGCCACGCCGGGGAATAGTTCAGGAATCTGGTGACATGTCGGGGGAACGGTTCGGGAAGTTAGTGACACGTCGGGGAACGGTTCGGGAAGTTGGTGATACGTCAGGGAAAGGTTCGGGAAGTCGGTGACACATCAGGGATCGGTTTGGGAAGTTGGTGACACGCCGGGGAATAGTTCAGGAATTTGGTGACATGTCGGGGGAACGGTTCGGGAAGTTAGTGACACGTCGGGGAACGGTTCGGGAAGTTGGTGATACGCCAGGGAACGGTTCAGGAAGTTGGTGACACGTCGGGGAAGGGTTCAGGAAGTTGGTGACACGTCGGGGAACGGTTCGGGAAGTCGGTGACACGTCAGGGAAAGGTTCGGGAAGTTGGTGACACATCAGGGATCGGTTTGGGAAGTTGGTGACACGTCGAGGAATAGTTCAGGAATTTGGTGACACGTCGGGGAACGGTTTCGGAAGTTGGTGACACATCGGGCAATGGTTTGGGAAGTTGGTGACACGTCGGGGAACGGTTCGGGAAGTCGGTGACACATCAGGGATCGGTTTGGGAAGTTGGTGCCACGCCGGGGAATAGTTCAGGAATTTGGTGACATGTCGGGGAACGGTTCGGGAAGTTGGTGACACGTCGGGGAACGGTTCGGGAAGTCGGTGACACGTCGGGGAAAGGTTCGGGAAGTTGGTGACACATCAGGGATCAGTTTGGGAAGTTGGTGACACGTCGGGCAATGGTTTGGGAATTTGGTGACACGTCGGGGAACTGTTCAGGAAGTTGGTGACACGCCGGGGAAAGGTTCGGGAAGTCGGTGCCACATCAGGGATCGGTTTGGGAAGTTGGTGACACGTCGAGGAATAGTTCAGGAATTTGGTGACACGTCGGGGAACGGTTTCGGAAGTTGGTGACACGCCGGGGAAAGGTTCGGGAAGTCGGTGCCACATCGAGGAATGGTTCGGGAAGTCGGTGACACATCAGGGATCGGTTTGGGAAGTTGGTGACACGTCAGGGAATAGTTCAGGAATTTGGTGACACATCGGGGAACGGTTCGGGAAGTTGGTGACACGTCGGGGAATGGTTCGGGAAGTCGGTGACACGTCGGGGAATGGTTCGGGAAGTCGGTGACACATCAGGGATCGGTTTGGGAAGTTGGTGCCACGCCGGGGAATAGTTCAGGAATTTGGTGACATGTCGGGGAACTGTTCGGGAAGTCGGTGACACGTCGGGGAAGGGTTCAGGAAGTTGGTGACACGTCGGGGAACTGTTCGGGAAGTCGGTGACACGTCGGGGAACGGTTCGGGAAGTCGGTGACACGTCAGGGAATGGTTTGGGAAGTTGGTGACATGTTGGGGAACGGTTCAGAAATTGGTGACACGTCGGGGAAAGGTTCGGGAAGTTGGTGACACGTTGGGGAATGGTTCGAGAAGTTGGTGACACAAAGTTGGTGACATGTTGGCGAAAGGTTCGGGAAGTTGGTAACACGTCGGGGAACGTTTCGGGAATTTGGTGACACGAAGTTGGTGACACGTCGGGGGAACGGTTCGGGAAGTTGGTGACACGTCGGGGAACGGTTCGGGAAGTTGGTGACACGAAGTTGGTGACAGGATAGGGAACGGTTCGGGAAGTTGGTGACACGAAGTTGGTGACAGGATAGGGAACGGTTCGGGAAGTTGGTGACACGTCGGGGAATGGTTTGGGAAGTCGGTGACACATCAGGGATCGGTTTGGGAAGTTGGTGACACGTCGGTGAACGGTTCGGGAATTTGGTGCCACGTCGGGGTACGGTTCGGGAAGTTGGTGACACGTCGGGGAATGGTTCGGGAAGTCGGTGATACATCAGGGATCGGTTTGGGAAGTTGGTGACACGTCGGGGAATGGTTCGGGAAGTTGGTGACACGTCAGGGAATGGTTCAGGAAGTTGGTGACACGTCAGGGAACGGTTCAGGAAGTTGGTGACACGTCGGGGAATGGATCGGGAATTTGGTGCCACGTCGGGGAACGGTTCGGGAAGTCGGCGACACATCAGGGAACGGTTCGGGAAGTTTGTGGCATGTTGGGGAACGGTTCGGAAATTGGTGACACGTCGGGGAAAGGTTCGAGAAGTTGGCGACACGTCGGGGCACGGTCCAGGAAGTTGGTGACACGAAGTTGGTGACAGGTTGGGGAACGGTTCTGGAAGTTGGTGACACGTCGGGGAATGGTTCGGGAAGTCGGTGACACGTCGGGGAACAGTTCGGGAAGTCGGTGACACGTCAGGGAACGGTTCGGGAAGTTGGTGACATGTTGGGGAACGGTTCGGAAATTGGTGACACGTCGGGGAAAGGTTCGGGAAGTTGGTGACACGTCGGGGAACGGTTCGGGAAGTTGGTGACACGAAGTTGGTGACACATTGGGGAATGGTTCAGGAAGTTGGTGACACGAAGTTGGTGACACGTTGGCGAAAGGTTCGGGAAGTTGGTAACACGTCGGGGAACGGTTCGGGAATTTGGTGACACGAAGTTGGTGACACGTTGGGTAATGGTTCAGGAAGTTGGTGACACGAAGTTGGTGACACGTTGGGGAATGGTTCGGGAAGTTGGTGACACGAAGTTGGTGACACGTTGGCGAAAGGTTCGGGAAGTTGGTAACACGTCAGGGAACGGATCGGGAATTTGGTGACACGAAATTGGTGACCAGTTGGGGAATTGTTTGGGAAGTTGGTGACACGAAGTTGGTGACACGTTGGGGAACGGATCGGGAAGTTGGTGACACGTCGGGGAACGGATCGGGAAGTTGGTGACACGTCGGGGGAACAGTTCGGGAAGTTGGTGACACGAAGTTGGTGACAGGTTGGGGAATGGTTCGGGAAGTCGGTGACACGTCGGGGAACGTTTCGGGAATTTGGTGACACGTCGGGGAACGGTTCGGGAATTTGGTGACACGTCGGGGAACGGTTCGGGAAGTTGGTGACACAAAGTTGGTGACACGTTGGGGAATGGTTCGGGAAGTTGGTGACACGTTGGCAAAAGGTTCGGGAAGTTGGTAACACGTCGAGGAACGGTTCGGGAATTTGGTGACACGAAGTTGGTGACACGTCGGGGGAACGGTTCGGGAAGTTGGTGACACGTCGGGGAACGGTTCGGGAAGTCGGTGACACGAAGTTGGTGACAGGTTGGGGAACGGTTCGGGAAATTGGTGACACGCCGGGGAACGGTTCGGGAAGTTGGTGACAGGTAGGGGAATGGTTCGGGAAGTTGGTGACACGTCGGGGAACGGTTCGGGAATTTGGTGACACGTCGGGGAATGGTTCGGGAATTTGGTGATACGTCGGGGGAATGCTTCGGGAATTTGGTGATACGTCGGGGGAACGCTTCGGGAATTTGGTGACACATCGGGGAACGGTTCGGGAAGTCGGTGACACATCGGGGAACGGTTCGGGAATTGGTGACACGTCGGGGAATGGTGCGGGAATTGGTGACACGTCGGTGAATGGTGCGGGAATTGGTGACACGTCGGAGAATGGTGCGGGAATTGGTGACACGTCGGGGAGTGGTGCGGGAATTGGTGACATGTCCTCTTTGTTGCTTAAACAGCGTCAGTTAAGCTGCAATGAAGTCTTTGCCTCCTTCACACGGTGCGGGAAATCATTAGCGGTCTTTGTAGCTCTGCGATTAAATCATCGTACAAAGGAACGGCGTTGCGCCAATCTAATAACTATCATTTAGGGCGGAAATGTTCGGCGGATCTCACACTGTTCCACAATTACACGCCATTCAGGTGTTATTAACGCGAGAATCTTTTAACCCGCCAGTCAGCGGAGCCTCGACGCGGGCGGCCGCCGGCTGAATTAGAGCGCGGTTATCTCCCACTCTCTGGTACAAAAATGGTGATTACGGAACACTGATAGCATGGCGGTCACAGCGGGGGGGGGGGGGGGGGGAAGCCGTACGTTTCCTGTATGCCGCGCGTGCCGCTCCTCGCTGTGTACAATGCAAAGATTACATCCTTCACACACACACTTCTCCCCCAGAGCGCTGCTCTGCCTTACTGAAAGGATCTATCCACCCACAAGATAAATAAAACCTAAATCCAAACCCAGATATTACCTTGTAAAAGTACGAGTGACATCATCACTGGGCTGTACATAGACTGTGCAGGGAGCGAAGATGTGGGAGGGGCCCAACAAGGCCATCCACTACAGGTGTAGTGAGGGGGGCGGAGACAAGATCAGTCACCCTGCACAAGAAGAGGGAGCAGAGCTGTGGGAGGGGCTTGACAGACTCCACCCACTAAAGAAGGGGGCGGAGACAAGACCAGTCATCTTGCACAGGGAGAGAGAGCAGAGCTGTGGGAGGGGACCAGCAAGCTCCACCCACTAAAGGAGGGGGCGGAGACAAGACCAGTCATCTTGCACAGGGAGAGAGAGCAGAGCCATGGGAGGTGACCAGCAAGCTCCACCCACTACAGGCTTCTTATAGAAAACTACAGGAGGGGGCGGAGACAAGACCTGTCCCCCTGCACAGGGAGAGAGAGCTGCGTTCTGTGTAGCAGTTAGTGAGGGCACGCGCGTGCACCCTGGCCCACACGCCGCCTGAGGGGCATGCACACACCGATTGGCTAGAGGAGGAGCCAATCTGCGCATCCAACAGAGGCGATGTCTGCCGGGCCCCCGCAATAACTCCCCCTGGAGACAGAACAGCGGTTTGCCAAAGTAAACGGCTGTTCTGTCAGTGATGAACACAGGGATACTCCTATTATTTAGGAACACAGATCTCTGTGTTCATGCAGTGAGCCCATCCCCCTCACAGTTAGAGAGCACCCCTTAGGCACACATTTAATCCTTTGATCGCCCCTGGGTTAACCCCTTCCCTGCCAGTGTCATTAGTACAGTGACTGTGCATATTTTTAGCACTGATTACTGTAGTAATGTCACTGGTCCTCCCCAAAAGTGTCAAAAATGTCAGTTAGGGGTCCTATCTGTCCGCCTCAATGTCGCACAAAAAATCGCTGATCGCCGCCATTACTAGTAAAAAAATAAATAAAGACATAAAGACATAAATCTTACTCTAGTTTGTAGACGCAATAACTTTTGTGCAAACCAATCAATGTACACTTATTGGGATTATTTTTTTTTTTACCAAAAATATGTAGCAGAATACAAATTGGCCTAAAATTATGAAAAAAAAAAAGATTTTTACATTTTTTTTATTCGGAATGTTATATAGCAGAATTTAAAAAATGTTTTTTTTTTTTTTTTTTTTTCAGAATTGTCGCTCTTTTTTTGTTTATAGCACAAAAAACAAAATCGCAGAGGTGATCAAATACCAAAAAAAAAAAGAAAGCTCTGTTTGTGGGAAAAAAAAGACATCAATTTTATTTGGGTACAGCGTCACACGACCGCGCAATTGTCAGTTAAATTAACGCAATGCCGAATCGCAAAAAAATCGCCTGGTCATTAACCACTTAAGCCCCAGCCCTATTTTTGACACTTTTTAAAAGTTAAAATCAGTATTTTTTGCTAGAAAATTACTTAGAACCCCCAAACATTATATATATATATATATAAATATTTTTTAGCAAGGACTCTGGAGAATAAAATGGCGGTCATTGCAATATTTTTTGTCACGCGGTATTTGCGCAGCGGTCTTTAACCACTTACCGCATACTGAAGTAGGGGTACGTCGGTAAACTTTGCGGTGTTATACCGGGACGATGCTTCTAGCTAGAGGCATCATCCCGGTACCGTGGTTTAGAGCCGACGGTTGGCTTTCCGTCGGTACCGACCGATGCCGCTCGATCGGTACCTGGGGGGGTGGGAGGGGACGTCCCCCCCCTCCCGCCGCCTTCCGTGGCTGTTACCGGGGCTCCCGTCCCACCGGGAGCCCCGAGCACCCTGCCGGCACGTCCGCCGGCTGGATGGAGTCCCGATCAAAGCCGGAAACGGCATTGATCGGGTCTCCGATGACGTAACCCGGAGGCGGCGTCCATGACGTCGCTTCCGGGTTACTGTGCTGCAAAAGGCGGCAAATTTGAAAAACGGCTGTATGCAAAAATGCCGTTTTCGGCGTTTTGCATACAGGGAAGTGTAGTGGAGGGGTTTGGGGTCTTTTAGACCCTCGATCCCTCCATAAAGAGTACCTGTCACTGCCTATTACTGTCACATTCCCCCCGATCCCTCCATAAAGAGTACCTGTCACTCCTATTACTGTCACATCCCCCCCGATCCCTCCATAAAGAGTACCTGTCACTCCTATTACTGTCACATTCCCCCCCCGATCCCTCCATAAAGAGTACCTGTCACTGCCTATTACTGTCACATTCCTCCCGATCCCTCCATAAAGAGTACCTGTCACTGCCTATTACTGTCACATTCCCCCCCGATCCCTCCATAAAGAGTACCTGTCACTCCTATTACTGTCACATTCCCCCCGATCCCTCCATAAAGAGTACCTGTCACTGCCTATTACTGTCACATTCCCCCCCGATCCCTCCATAAAGTGTACCTGTCACTACATATTGGTGTCACAAGGGATGTTTACATTGCTTGTGACAGCAATAAAAGTGATCAGATTTTTTTTTTTTTTAAAAACTTTAATAAAGTTAAAAAATAAATAAAATAAATGGGAAAAAAAAAAAAAAAATTAGCAGCCCCCGTCACCGTTAGCTCGCGCACAAAAAAAAACGTATACGGAAGTCGAGCCGCAAATGAAATCGCTGTTCAAACCACACATGTGAGGTATCGCCGCGATCGCCAGAGCGTGAGCAATAATTTAAAAAAAAGAGCTACACTCTAACTCTAAACTGGTAACCGTTAAATAAATTTAAAGCGTCGCAGATTGAGATCTCTATTGACCGTAGTTTGTCACCATCCCACGGGGGGGCGCAATTTTAAACCGTAACATGTTGGGTATCTATTTACTCGGCGTGACATGTTCTTTCACAATATACAAAAAAAATGGGCTAACTTTACTGTTTAGTATTTTTTAAATGCAGTGAAACGTGATTTTTCAAAATTTTTCCAAAAAAATGGCGCTTTAAAGACCGCTGCGCAAATACCGCGTGACAAAAAATATTGCAATGACCGACATTTTATTCTCCAGAGTCTTTGCTAAAAAAATATTTATAATGTTTGGGGGTTCTAAGTAGTTTTCTAGGAAAAAATACTGGTTTTAACGCGTGAACAAAAAAGTGTCCGAAATAGGGCTGGGGCTTAAGTGGTTAAAACGCCATTTTTTTGGGGGAAAAATTACGAAAAATCACATTTCACTGCATTTAAAAAAACTAAACAGTAAAGTTAGCTCACTTTTGTTTTGTATATTGTGAAAGATGATGTCACGCCGAGTATATAGATACCCAACATGTTACGGTTTAAAATTGCGCCCCCCCATGGAATGGCGACAAACTACGGTCAATAGAAATCTCAATAGGCGACGCTTTAACATTTTTTAACGGTTACCAGTTTAGAGTTAGAGTGTAGATCTTTTTTTTTAATTATTGCTCACGCTCTGGCGATCGCGGCGATACCTCACATGTGTGGTTTGAACAGTGATTTCATTTGCGGCTCGACTTCCGTATACGTTTTCTTTCGTGCGCGAGCTAACGGTGACGGGGGCGGCTAAAAATTTTTCTTTTTCCTATTTATTTATTTATTTTTTCAACTTTAACACAGGCTTTTTTAAAAAAAAGAAATCTGATCACTTTTATTGCTGTCACAAGCAATTTAAACATCCCTTGTGACACCAATATGTAGTGACAGGTACTCTTTATGGAGGGATCAGGGGTCTAAAAGACCCCAAACCCCTCCTCTGCACTACAATGTATTCAAAACGCCGAAAAACTGCATTTTTGAATACACTCGTTTTTTTAATCTGCCACCTTTAGCAGCTGAGTAACCCGGATGTGACGTCATGGACGCCGCCTCCGGGTTACGTCATCGGAGACCCGATCGAAGCCGCATCCAGGTTAGATCTGTACTCCATCCAGCCGGCGGACGTGCTGGCTGGGTGCTCGGGTCTCCCGGTGGGTCTCAGGTCCCGGAAGGCGACAGGAGGGGTGGGGACGTCCCTTCCCGCTCGCCGGGGTAATGATCGAGCAGCTCACGAGCCGCATTGGTTGTTAAAGCCGACCACCGGCTCTAAACAACGGTACCGGGATGATGCCTCTAGCTAGAGGCATCATCCCGGTATAACCCCGCAAAGTCAGCCGACGTAGATCTACGTCACTTTGCTGTAAGTGGTTAAGGGGGGTAAAACCTTCTGGGGCTGAAGTGGTTAAAGATTAAAAATAAAACAGCTTTGGTTGCAATATTCACCATCCAGTAATACATTTTTCTTGTAGTACTTTATATCTGCCACTAGATGTCCTCAGTCTGGTGGCCAGCATCCTAAGACTTCCCTTGGGTTAAGGTCTAGCCCGCCCCCAACCTGTGATTGGACAGTGAAAGGAAAAGCAGGACAGTGATGAGCTCATTTCACTGTCATTCTGCTCTCTCCTCCTATCAGCAGGCTCCTTGTCATTAGATGATCTGACTGGCTCCTTGTCTTGGAGCGGTCCTTAGCCTGTGATTGGACAGTGACAGGAAAGGCAGCACAGGGATGAGTTCATTTGTCTGTCACTCTGCTCTCTCCTCCTATCAGCATTTTTCTTGTCAACAGATAACCTGATTGGCTCCTTGTGCTGCTTCTTCCTCTCACACCCCAGCACTGCTGTAAAGGGACTGCAGGAGGCTGGTAGAGGCTCAGATTTCGGCACTTACATGTAAAATAGAAGAAAAAAGTAACAATGTATCAATGATTACAGAGCTGCATTTTTTCATCTTTTATACCTGCCCGGAGTTCTGCTTTAATGACAAACAAGCCATAGCGACCAATGAGATATCAGTGATAGAAACCTTCTGATTGGCTCATATTTCTGTGCGATTTGTACTGAATAAGCCCTAAAACTGCCTTGTTGATGTTGGCTCCTCCTCCTTTTGGGGGGGGGGGTCTGGGGAGGATTCGGGAATGATCTCCGGGGGCAGCATTGGTCTGCGCTGGTTGCGTACAGGAAAATAATGAGCTGTGTGACGGGTCGGGGTCTCCCCAGGGGGCATCACTGAGCAGTGCAGTGATCAAATCCAATCAATAAGATGAGAAAATGAGAGCGCTCGGGGGGGGGGGGGAGATAACGCGTTGTGTTCTAAATGACGCGCAGCGCTGAACCCGCGGAACGCTTCCTGTGACCGGCGAATCCGCGAACAGCGACAGCGAATATCCCAACCGGTCCAAACCCAATGCATATGTACAGGTTCACTGCTAGATCAATGCACCTCCGGAAAGTGTGCCCCCCCAATGTGACTCCCAAAAGTGTACCCCCCATGTGACTCCGAAAAGTGTGCCCCCATGTGACTCCAAAAACTGTGCCCCCCATGTGACTCCGAAAAGTGTGCCCCCATGTGACTCCCAAAAGTGCGCCCCCCCAATGTGACTCCCAAAAGTGTGCCCCCTAATCTGACTCCGAAAAGTGTGCCCCCCAATGTGACTCTAAAAAGTGTGCACCCCAATGTGACTCTAAAAAGTGTGCACCCCAAGACACCTCCAGAATGTGTGTCCCCCCAATGTGACTCCGGAAAGTATGCCCCCCAATGTGACTCCCAAAAGTGTGCTCCCCCAATGTGACTTTGAAAAGTGTGACCCCCAATGTGACTCCAAAAAGTGTGCCCCCCCATCTGACTCTGAAAAGTGTGCCCCCCCAAGGCACCATCGAAAAGTGTGCCCCCCCAATGTGACTTTGAAAGTGTGCCCCCCAAGGCACCTTCAGAAAGTGTGCCCCCCCCCAATGTAACTCTGAAATGTGTACCCCTCAATGTGACTCCAAAAAGTGTGCCCCCCAAGGCACCTCCAGAAAGTGTGCCCCCCAATGTGACTCTGAAAGGTGTGCTCCCCCCGATGTGACTCTGAAAAGTGTGCTCCCCCGATGTGACTCTGAAAAGTATGCCCCCCCAATGTGACTTTGAAAGGAGTGCTCCCCCAATGTGACTCTGAAAGGTGTGCTCCCCCCGATGTGACTCTGAAAAGTGTGCTCCCCCCGATGTGACTCTGAAAAGTGTGCTCCCCCGATGTGACTCTGAAAAGTATGCCCCCCCAATGTGACTCTGAAAGGTGTGCCCCCCCCCGATGTGACTCTGAAAAGTGTGCCCCCCCCCAATGTGACTTTGAAAGGAGTGCTCCCCCAATGTGACTCTGAAAAGTGTGCCCCCCATGTGACTCTGAAAAGTGTCCCCCCCAATGTGACTCTGAAAAGTGTGCACCCCCAATGTGACTCTGAAAAGTGTGCACCCCCAATGTGACCCTGAAAAGTATGCCCCCCCAATGTGACTCCGAAAAGTGTGCCCCCCCCAAGGTGTCTCCGAAAAGTGTGCCCCCCCAATGTAACTCTGAAATGTGTACCCCTCAATGTGACTCCAAAAAGTGTGTCCCCCAAGGCACCTCCAGAAAGTGTGCCCCCCAATGTGACTCTGAAAAATGTGCTCCCCAATGTGACAATGAAAAGTGTGCCCCCCCAATGTGACCCTGAAAAGTGTGCCCCCCAATGTGACCCTGAAAAGTGTGCCCCCCCAAGGTGACTCCGAAAAGTGTGCCCCCCCAAGGTGACTCCAATGGCAATTAAAGTAAGTTGACCCCCACGTTGAGGATCACATACCTGATCACACGCGGTCTCTCCTCCCCCCAGAGTCTCCTCTCAGTGTAGCCATACTTTCAGTACTGGGTGCTGGAATACAGAGAGCGCTCTCCGCATCCCTGCATCTCCGAATCCCCCCATCCCCCCATCCCTACATCCCCGCATCCTGGCATCCCTGCATCCCCCCCATCCCTGCATCCCCCCATCCCTGCATCCCCCATCCCTGCATCCCAGCAGCATCCCCGCATCCTGGAATCCCTGCATCCCCCCCCATCCCGGCATCCCTGCATCCCCCATCCCTGCATCCCCACATCCTGGATTCCCTGCATCCCCGCATCCCCGCATCCTGGCATCCCTGCATCCTGGCATCCCTGCATTCCCCCATCCCTGCATCCCCCATCCCTGCATCGCAGCAGCATGCCCGCAGCCCGGTTTCCCTGCATCCCCCCCATCCTCCCATCCCTGCATCCTCCCATCCCTGCATCCCAGCAGCATCCCCGCATCCTGGTTTCCCTGCATCCCCGCATCCTGGTTTCCCTGCATCCCCGCATCCTGGCATCCCTGCATGCCCGCCTCCCTGCATCCCTCTATGCCTGCATCCTGGCATCCCAGCATGCCGCATCCCCGCATCCCTACATGCCCACATCCCCACATCCCGGCATTCCTGCATCCCCACATCCCGGCATCCCAGCATGCCCGCATCCTGGCATCCCTTAATGCTGCATCCCTGAATCTCTGCATCCCACATCCTGGTATACCCATATCCCGGCTTCCCCGCATTCAGACACCCGGCATCCTTGCATCCCGGCATTCCTGTATCCCTGCATCCCGGCGGTATCCCAGCATGCCCGCATCCCGGCATCCCTGCATCTTGGTATCCCTGCATGTCCAGACCCCAGCATCCCTGCATTTCCGCATCCCGGCATCTCCGCATCCCTGCATCCTTTCATCCCCCCATCCTGGCATTACCGCATCTGGTCATCCCATCATCCTGCATCCCGTCATTCTCCATCCATGCATCCTTTCATCCCCCCATCCTGGCATTACTGCATCTGGTCATCCCGCATCCCGTCATTCTCCATCCATGCATCCTGGCATCCCAGGATTCCAACATCCCATCATTCTGCATCCCGGATCCCTTCATTCTGCATTCATGCATCTCTGCATCCCTGCATCTCCCCATTCTGCATCCAGCTACCTAACGCTAATCGCTGTCCTTATCCATTTGAGTGCATTTTTGCAACATTTTACATCTCTGTTGCCAATATACTGAGAGAAATAACTGGCTGGAAAAAAGTAAATGAAAAACGATGTCAGGTTTTGGGCATCCCCCGCAACTGGACCTTTATTTTTGGTGAAGAGTCTCAGAGGAGCCTCCATGTCTTATGGAACGCAGGTGACGTCGCTCCTTTTAGTCCAACCCTGGGGGCCCCACCCACCCCCCTCCACTGCAGTGCAGTAACCCACTTCACATGCATTGGTGCCATGCGTTGCTCTTCAATGTAAATGGCACCCCAATGCACCTCCTCAATGCAGAGTACAATGCACCCCATAACATTGTCTTATGTATTGTGTTGCTCTAGTTTTGGCTGCGATAATTTTGCATGGGTGCCTTAATGCCTTGCAGTGCAGAGTGCTGTGTTTGGGAATATATCCGGAGGCTCCCTTCACACAAGTGCGACTCCAAAGTCGTACGATTTTGAGTGTGACTTTGGAGTGTGAATTTAATGCAACTTTGGTGCGACTTCCATATGACTTTTACACTCTTTGGCATGCAACAAAGTTGCATCAAAATACTGCAGGAACCTTTTCAAAGTCGCTGTGACTTTCACCTCTTGGCGCCGAGCGCACTCAATATTGGGGCCTTGATGCCGAGCGGATGCATATTTGCATGCATTAGAGCAAATAGAGTTGTGCCCAGAGCGCGCACCCTGCCATAAGCCCCGCCTCGTCTCCCAGCATTCTAATCCTCCTAAAGGCCCGGCATGCACCGGCTCCAAGGAGTTAAGTTGCATAGATCTGAACAGGTTCCTATGAAATAAATGGGCTGCAACTTTATGTGTCCAAAGTCGCATGACAAGTCGCACAAGTGGGAACGGAGCTGTCATTACAGCATTACAGCACTGAGGTTGCACCGGGGTAAATAAATGCCGACCAAGTAAATGCCGACCATTCCATTCACAGAGAAAGGACAATCAGTAGCAGCAGAAAAAAAAGTTCCCTAAAACCCCCTGCAGTGTGTAAAGATCACCTAGAGGGGGCGTATTTCCCCAGGAAAACTGGATTTCAATTTAGATACAAATGTCATTGATTAATACAAAATCTTTGATAAAGAATTCTCTCCCTATTAATAGGATTTATGGTTCTTCTCATCTGCCGATGGCCGGGGTTATAACCTGCGACTAATAGCTCCAGGTTTGATGTGTCTCTGCCAGTAATTCCAGTTTAATCCATGGCGGGTCCAGGGGTCAAGTCCTGGGAAAAAAGTGTGGGAACTCACCCAAGATCCCCCCTCCCCCACCTCAAAAATAAAAAATTGTGTGTGTGTGTGTGTATGTATATATATACCTTTTGAGGAGCAAGGGCCACTTTAGCGACTTGGTAACCGTTCGCTGGCCACAATGAGCAGAGTGGGCAGATGACAGGTCTGTATCCACTCAGCATATGCAGAGCAGACACGGACACAGCCCTATCTACTCTTTGGGCCCCTTCTGTTTTTATTAAAGTGGATCAAATTGGAGATAGGTGGGTGTAAGCTGACACAAGTCCATTTACATCTGCCACTCTATAGAGGTGAATGGAGGGTCCAAATGGGTCCACCTGAAAAAAATGGGTCCACCTGAAAAACAGACAGGCGGACCCGATTGGACCGATATCGTGTGAAAAGGGGGTCTAAGGTTGCTTTCACATGGATGCACTGCAGTTTGCCTGCTCCTCAACTAACCTGCAGATATCGCTGGCTGCTGCTGTTCCCCAGGCAGGTATGACTGGTGGCTGCTGCTGGCTGTCCTCCAGGGCTAGTACTGCTGGCTGGAACTGCTGGCGGGTACTTCTGGCTGGTACTGTTGGTGGGTACTGCTGGCTGGTACTGTTGACTGATACTGCTGGAGGGTAATGCTACTGGATACTGCTGGTGGGTACTGCTGGCTGGTGGGGGAACTTCTGGCTGGTACTGCTGGTGGTTACTGCTGTCTAGTACTTCTGGTGGTTACTGCTGGCAGGTATTGCTGGCTGGTACTGCTTTTGGGTACTGTTGGCTGGTGCTGCTGGCTAGTATTGCTGGCTGGTACTGCTGGCTGGTGCTGCTGGCTGGTACTGCTGGTGGCTAGGGTTGGTGGATACTGCTGGCTGGTACAGTTGGCGGGTACTGCTTGTTGATACTGCTGGTGGCAATTCCTGGTCAGTACTGCTGGTGGATACTGCTGGCTGGTGCTGCTGGTGGGTACTGTTGACTGGTACTGCCTGTGGGTACTGCTGTTGGATAATGCTGGTGGGTACTGCTGGCCAGTACTGCTGGTGAGGGAACTGCTGGCTGGTACTGTTGGCTGGTACTGCTGGTGGGTACTGCTTATATTCCAAAAAAGATAAGTGCTGGACAGCACCCCCTTTCCTGCGCTCGGAACCTGGTCCTCAGGCTGTCTCAATCCTGGAACTCGTACTGGTATTAGGCATCCATGATGGCTAGGCTTTGCTGCCCCTTACGACCAGGGTGGTCGACCAGACACTGAAAATACAAAGCAAAAGAAGGGCGCACCAGCCTAGCGCATTATCCTCAGCAAGTTTATTTGGATAAAATTGTTTAAAATCAAATACTCACAAACAAACAAGAAGTTCAGGCACATCAATTCCATACACCTGCCTCCTACCAGAGGATCAACGTCTTTACTGGTCAGCCCCCTGCTTCCAGTAAAGACGTTGATCCTCTGGTAGGAGGCAGGTGTATGGAATTGATGTGCCTGAACTTCTTGTTTGTTTGTGAGTATTTGATTTTAAACAATTTTATCCAAATAAACTTGCTGAGGATAATGCGCTAGGCTGGTGCGCCCTTCTTTTGCTTTGTATTTTCAGTGGTGGGTACTGCTGGCTGATACTTCTGGTGGTTACTTCTGTTAGGTATTTCTGGCTGGTGCTGCTGGCTAGTATTGGTGGCTGGTACTGCTGGAGTATACTGTTGGCTGGTACTGCTGGTGGGTACCGCTGGCTGGTGCTGCTGGCGGGTACTGCTTGCTGGTACTGCTGGTGGCTAGGGTTGGGGGGTACTGCTGGTGGGTACCGCTGGCTGGTGCTGCTGGCGGGTACTGCTTGCTGGTACTGCTGGTGGCTAGGGTTGGGGGGTACTGCTGGTGGGTACTGCTGGTGCGTACTGTTGGTGGGTACTGCTGGTAGGAATTACTGGTGGGTACTGCTGGCTGGTACTGCTGGCTTGTATTACTGGTGGGTACTACTGGTGGGTACTGTTGGCTGGTACTGCTGGCGAGTACTACTGGTGGGTACTGTTGGCTGGTACTGCTGGCGAGTACTGCTGGTGGGTACTGCTGGCTGGTACTGCTAATGGGTGCTACTGGCTGATGCTGCTGGTGGGTACTGCTGGTTAGTACTGCTAGTGGGTACTGCTGGTGGCTACTGTTGGTGGGTACTGCTGGCTGGTACTACAGGTGGGTACTGCTGGTGGGTACTGCTGGCTGGTACTGCTGGTGGGTACTGTTGATTGCTACTGCTGGCTTGTATTGCTGGTGGGTACTGCTGGCTGGTACTGCTGGCTTGTATTGCTGGCTGGTACTGCTGGTGGGTATTGTTGGCTGGTACTGCTTGCTTGTATTGCTGGCAGGTACTGCTGGTGGGTACTGCTGGCTGATACTGCTGGTGGGTACTGCTGGTGGGTACTTCCGGCTTGTATTGCTGGTGGGTACTGCTGGCTGGTACTGCTGGTGGGTAATGCTTGCTTGTATTGCTGGTGGGTACTGCTGGCTTGTATTGCTGCGGGTACTTCTGGTGGGTACTGCTGTCTGGTACTGCTGGTGTGTACTGCTGGTTGGTACTGCTGACTTGTATTACTGGCGGGTACTGCTGGTGGGTATTGTTGGCTGGTACTGCTGGCTTGTATTTCTGGCTGTTACTGCTTGTGGATACTGCTGGCTTGTATTGCTGGCGGTACTGCTGGTGGGTACTGCTGGCTTGTATTATTGGTGGGTACTGCTGGTGGGTACTGCCAGCTTGTATTGCTGACGGGTACTGCTGGCTAGTACTGCTGGCTGGTACTGCTGGTGGATACTGCTGGCTGATACTTCTGGTGGTTACTTCTGTTAGGTATTTCTGGCTGGTACTGCTGGTGGGTACTGCTGGCTGGTGCTGCTGGCTAGTATTGCTGGCTGGTACTGCTGGCTGGTACTGCTGGAGGATACTGTTGGCTGGTACTGCTGGTAGGTACCGCTGGCTGGTGCTGCTGGCGGGTACTGCTTGCTGGTACTGCTGGTGGCTACTGCTGGCGGCTAGGGTTGGGGGGTACTGCTGGTGGGTACTGCTGGTGGGTACTGTTGGTGCGTACTGTTGGTGGGTACTGCTGGTGGGAATTACTGGCAGGTACTGCTGGCTGGTACTGCTGGCTTGTATTACTGGTGGGTACTGTTGGCTAGTACTGCTGGCGAGTACTGCTGGTGGGTACTGCTGGCTGGTACTGCTAGTGGGTGCTACTGGCTGATGCTTCTGGTGGGTACTGCTGGTGAGTACTGCTGGCTAGTATTGCTAGTGGGTACTGCTGGTGGCCACTGTTGGTGGTTACTGCTGGCTGGTACTGTTGGTGGGTACTAATGGTTGGATTTGCTGGTGGGTACTGCTGGCTGGTACTGCTGGCTTGTATTGCTGGTGGGTACTGTTGGCTGGTACTGCTGGCTTGCATTGCTGGTGGGTACTGCTGGTGTGTACTGCTGGCTGGTACTGCTGGCTTGTATTGCAGGCTGTTACTGCTTGTGGATAGTGCTGCTGGTACTGCTTGCTTGTATTGCTGGCAGGTACTGTTGGGGGGTACTGCTGGCTGATACTGCTGGTGGGTACTGATGGCTGGTACTGATGGCTGGTACTGCTATCTGGTACTGCTGGCTTGTACTGCTATCTGGTACTGCTGGCTTGTATTGCTGGCAGGTGCTGCTGGTGGGTACTGCTGGCTGGTACTGCTGGTGGGTACTGCTTGCTTGTATTGCTGGTGGGTACTGCTGGACCGATATCGTGTGAAAAGGGGGTCTAAGGTTGCTTTCACACGGATGCACTGCAGTTTACCTGCTCCTCAACTAACCTGCAGATATCGCTGGCTGCTGCTGTTCCCCAGGCAGGTATGACTGGTGGCTGCTGCTGGCTGTCCTCCAGGGCTAGTACTGCTGGCTGGAACTGCTGGCGGGTACTTCTGGCTGGTACTGTTGGTGGGTACTGCTGGCTGGTACTGTTGACTGATACTGCTGGAGGGTACTGCTGCTGGATACTGCTGGTGGGTACTGCTGGCTGGTGGGGGAACTTCTGGCTGGTACTGCTGGTGGTTACTGCTGTCTAGTACTTCTGGTGGTTAGTGCTGGCAGGTATTGCTGGCTGGTACTGCTTTTGGGTACTGTTGGCTGGTGCTGCTGGCTAGTATTGCTGGCTGGTACTGCTGGCTGGTGCTGCTGGCTGGTACTGCTGGTGGCTAGGGTTGGTGGGTACTGCTGGCTGGTACAGTTGGCGGGTACTGCTTGTTGATACTGCTGGTGGCAATTCCTGGTCAGTACTGCTGGTGGATACTGCTGGCTGGTGCTGCTGGTGGGTACTGTTGACTGGTATTGACTGGTATTGGGTACTGCTGTTGGATAATGCTGGTGGGTACTGCTGGCCAGTACTGCTGGTGAGGGAACTGCTGGCTGGTACTGTTGGCTGGTACTGCTGGTGGGTACTGCTGGCTGATACTTCTGGTGGTTACTTCTGTTAGGTATTTCTGGCTGGTGCTGCTGGCTAGTATTGGTGGCTGGTACTGCTGGAGTATACTGTTGGCTGGTACTGCTGGTGGGTACCGCTGGCTGGTGCTGCTGGCGGGTACTGCTTGCTGGTACTGCTGGTGGCTAGAGTTGGGGGGTACTGCTGGTGGGTACTGCTGGTGCGTACTGTTGGTGGGTACTGCTGGTAGGAATTACTGGTGGGTACTGCTGGCTGGTACTGCTGGCTTGTATTACTGGTGGGTACTACTGGTGGGTACTGTTGGCTGGTACTGCTGGCGAGTACTACTGGTGGGTACTGTTGGCTGGTACTGCTGGCGAGTACTGCTGGCTGGTACTGCTAATGGGTGCTACTGGCTGATGCTGCTGGTGGGTACTGCTGGTTAGTACTGCTAGTGGGTACTGCTGGTGGCTACTGTTGGTGGGTACTGCTGGCTGGTACTACAGGTGGGTACTGCTGGTGGGTACTGCTGGCTGGTACTGCTGGTGGGTACTGTTGATTGCTACTGCTGGCTTGTATTGCTGGTGGGTACTGCTGGCTGGTACTGCTGGCTTGTATTGCTGGCTGGTACTGCTGGTGGGTATTGTTGGCTGGTACTGCTTGCTTGTATTGCTGGCAGGTACTGCTGGTGGGTACTGCTGGCTGATACTGCTGGTGGGTACTGCTGGTGGGTACTGCTGGTGGGTACTTCCGGCTTGTATTGCTGGTGGGTACTGCTGGCTGGTACTGCTGGTGGGTAATGCTTGCTTGTATTGCTGGTGGGTACTGCTGGCTTGTATTGCTGCGGGTACTTCTGGTGGGTACTGCTGTCTGGTACTGCTGGTGTGTACTGCTGGTTGGTACTGCTGACTTGTATTACTGGCGGGTACTGCTGGTGGGTATTGTTGGCTGGTACTGCTGGCTTGTATTGCTGGCTGTTACTGCTTGTGGATACTGCTGGCTTGTTTTGCTGGCGGTACTGCTGGTGGGTACTGCTGGCTTGTATTATTGGTGGGTACTGCTGGTGGGTACTGCCAGCTTGTATTGCTGGCGGGTACTTCTGGCTAGTACTGCTGGCTGGTACTGCTGGTGGATACTGCTGGCTGATACTTCTGGTGGTTACTTCTGTTAGGTATTTCTGGCTGGTACTGCTGGTGGGTACTGCTGGCTGGTGCTGCTGGCTAGTATTGCTGGCTGGTACTGCTGGAGGATACTGTTGGCTGGTACTGCTGGTAGGTACCGCTGGCTGGTGCTGCTGGCGGGTACTGCTTGCTGGTACTGCTGGTGGCTACTGCTGGCGGCTAGGGTTGGGGGGTACTGTTGGTGCGTACTGTTGGTGGGTACTGCTGGTGGGAATTACTGGCGGGTACTGCTGGCTTGTATTACTGGTGGGTACTGTTGGCTAGTACTGCTGGCGAGTACTGCTGGTGGGTACTGCTAGCTGGTACTGCTAGTGGGTGCTACTGGCTGATGCTGCTGGTGAGTACTGCTGGTGAGTACTGCTGGCTAGTACTGCTGGTGGCCACTGTTGGTGGTTACTGCTGGCTGGTACTGTTGGTGGGTACTAATGGTTGGATTTGCTGGTGGGTACTGCTGGCTGGTACTGCTGGCTTGTATTGCTGGTGGGTACTGTTGGCTGGTACTGCTGGCTTGCATTGCTGGTGGGTACTGCTGGTGTGTACTGCTGGCTGGTACTGCTGGCTTGTATTGCAGGCTGTTACTGCTTGTGGATAGTGCTGCTGGTACTGCTTGCTTGTATTGCTGGCAGGTACTGTTGGGGGGTACTGCTGGCTGATACTGCTGGTGGGTACTGATGGCTGGTATTGCTGGCTGGTACTGATGGCTGGTACTGCTGGTGGGTTCTGCTGGCTTGTACTGCTGTCTGGTACTGCTGGCTTGTATTGCTGGCAGGTGCTGCTGGTGGGTACTGCTGGCTGGTACTGCTGGTGGGTACTGCTTGCTTGTATTGCTGGTGGGTACTGCTGGCTTGTATTGCTGCGGGTACTTCTGATGGGTACTGCTGTCTGGTACTGCATATGCAGAGCAGACACGGACACAGCCCTATCTACTCTTTGGGCCCCTTCTGTTTTTATTTAAGTGGATCAAATTGGAGATAGGTGGGTGTAAGCTGACACAAGTCCATTTACATCTGCCACTCTATAGAGGTGAATGGAGGGTCCAAATGGGTCCACCTGAAAAAAATGGGTCCACCTGAAAAACAGACAGGCGGACCCGATTGGACCGATATCGTGTGAAAAGGGGGTCTAAGGTTGCTTTCACATGGATGCACTGCAGTTTACCTGCTCCTCAACTAACCTGCAGATATCGCTGGCTGCTGCTGTTCCCCAGGCAGGTATGACTGGTGGCTGCTGCTGGCTGTCCTCCAGGGCTAGTACTGCTGGCTGGAACTGCTGGCGGGTACTTCTGGCTGGTACTGTTGGTGGGTACTGCTGGCTGGTACTGTTGACTGATACTGCTGGAGGGTAATGCTACTGGATACTGCTGGTGGGTACTGCTGGCTGGTGGGGGAACTTCTGGCTGGTACTGCTGGTGGTTACTGCTGTCTAGTACTTCTGGTGGTTACTGCTGGCAGGTATTGCTGGCTGGTACTGCTTTTGGGTACTGTTGGCTGGTGCTGCTGGCTAGTATTGCTGGCTGGTACTGCTGGCTGGTGCTGCTGGCTGGTACTGCTGGTGGCTAGGGTTGGTGGATACTGAGCAGTTGGCGGGTACTGCTTGTTGATACTGCTGGTGGCAATTCCTGGTCAGTACTGCTGGTGGATACTGCTGGCTGGTGCTGCTGGTGGGTACTGTTGACTGGTACTGCCTGTGGGTACTGCTGTTGGATAATGCTGGTGGGTACTGCTGGCCAGTACTGCTGGTGAGGGAACTGCTGGCTGGTACTGTTGGCTGGTACTGCTGGTGGGTACTGCTTATATTCCAAAAAAGATAAGTGCTGGACAGCACCCCCTTTCCTGCGCTCGGAACCTTGTCCTCAGGCTGTCTCAATCCTGGAACTCGTACTGGTATTAGGCATCCATGATGGCTAGGCTTTGCTGCCCCTTACGACCAGGGTGGTCGACCAGACACTGAAAATACAAAGCAAAAGAAGGGCGCACCAGCCTAGCGCATTATCCTCAGCAAGTTTATTTGGATAAAATTGTTTAAAATCAAATACTCACAAACAAACAAGAAGTTCAGGCACATCAATTCCATACACCTGCCTCCTACCAGAGGATCAACGTCTTTACTGGTCAGCCCCCTGCTTCCAGTAAAGACGTTGATCCTCTGGTAGGAGGCAGGTGTATGGAATTGATGTGCCTGAACTTCTTGTTTGTTTGTGAGTATTTGATTTTAAACAATTTTATCCAAATAAACTTGCTGAGGATAATGCGCTAGGCTGGTGCGCCCTTCTTTTGCTTTGTATTTTCAGTGGTGGGTACTGCTGGCTGATACTTCTGGTGGTTGCTGGCTAGTATTGGTGGCTGGTACTGCTGGAGTATACTGTTGGCTGGTACTGCTGGTGGGTACCGCTGGCTGGTGCTGCTGGCGGGTACTGCTTGCTGGTACTGCTGGTGGCTAGGGTTGGGGGGTACTGCTGGTGGGTACCGCTGGCTGGTGCTGCTGGCGGGTACTGCTTGCTGGTACTGCTGGTGGCTAGGGTTGGGGGGTACTGCTGGTGGGTACTGCTGGTGCGTACTGTTGGTGGGTACTGCTGGTAGGAATTACTGGTGGGTACTGCTGGCTGGTACTGCTGGCTTGTATTACTGGTGGGTACTACTGGTGGGTACTGTTGGCTGGTACTGCTGGCGAGTACTACTGGTGGGTACTGTTGGCTGGTACTGCTGGCGAGTACTGCTGGTGGGTACTGCTGGCTGGTACTGCTAATGGGTGCTACTGGCTGATGCTGCTGGTGGGTACTGCTGGTTAGTACTGCTAGTGGGTACTGCTGGTGGCTACTGTTGGTGGGTACTGCTGGCTGGTACTACAGGTGGGTACTGCTGGTGGGTACTGCTGGCTGGTACTGCTGGTGGGTACTGTTGATTGCTACTGCTGGCTTGTATTGCTGGTGGGTACTGCTGGCTGGTACTGCTGGCTTGTATTGCTGGCTGGTACTGCTGGTGGGTATTGTTGGCTGGTACTGCTTGCTTGTATTGCTGGCAGGTACTGCTGGTGGGTACTGCTGGCTGATACTGCTGGTGGGTACTGCTGGCTGGTACTGCTGGTGGGTAATGCTTGCTTGTATTGCTGGTGGGTACTGCTGGCTTGTATTGCTGCGGGTACTTCTGGTGGGTACTGCTGTCTGGTACTGCTGGTGTGTACTGCTGGTTGGTACTGCTGACTTGTATTACTGGCGGGTACTGCTGGTGGGTATTGTTGGCTGGTACTGCTGGCTTGTATTTCTGGCTGTTACTGCTTGTGGATACTGCTGGCTTGTATTGCTGGCGGTACTGCTGGTGGGTACTGCTGGCTTGTATTATTGGTGGGTACTGCTGGTGGGTACTGCCAGCTTGTATTGCTGGCGGGTACTGCTGGCTAGTACTGCTGGCTGGTACTGCTGGTGGATACTGCTGGCTGATACTTCTGGTGGTTACTTCTGTTAGGTATTTCTGGCTGGTACTGCTGGTGGGTACTGCTGGCTGGTGCTGCTGGCTAGTATTGCTGGCTGGTACTGCTGGCTGGTACTGCTGGAGGATACTGTTGGCTGGTACTGCTGGTAGGTACCGCTGGCTGGTGCTGCTGGCGGGTACTGCTTGCTGGTACTGCTGGTGGCTACTGCTGGCGGCTAGGGTTGGGGGGTACTGCTGGTGGGTACTGTTGGTGCGTACTGTTGGTGGGTACTGCTGGTGGGAATTACTGGCAGGTACTGCTGGCTGGTACTGCTGGCTTGTATTACTGGTGGGTACTGTTGGCTAGTACTGCTGGCGAGTACTTCTGGTGGGTACTGCTGGCTGGTACTGCTAGTGGGTGCTACTGGCTGATGCTTCTGGTGGGTACTGCTGGTGAGTACTGCTGGCTAGTATTGCTAGTGGGTACTGCTGGTGGCCACTGTTGGTGGTTACTGCTGGCTGGTACTGTTGGTGGGTACTAATGGTTGGATTTGCTGGTGGGTACTGCTGGCTGGTACTGCTGGCTTGTATTGCTGGTGGGTACTGTTGGCTGGTACTGCTGGCTTGCATTGCTGGTGGGTACTGCTGGTGTGTACTGCTGGCTGGTACTGCTGGCTTGTATTGCAGGCTGTTACTGCTTGTGGATAGTGCTGCTGGTACTGCTTGCTTGTAATGCTGGCAGGTACTGTTGGGGGGTACTGCTGGCTGATACTGCTGGTGGGTACTGATGGCTGGTATTGCTGGCTGGTACTGATGGCTGGTACTGCTGGTGGGTTCTGCTGGCTTGTACTGCTGTCTGGTACTGCTGGCTTGTATTGCTGGCAGGTGCTGCTGGTGGGTACTGCTGGCTGGTACTGCTGGTGGGTACTGCTTGCTTGTATTGCTGGTGGGTACTGCTGGACCGATATCGTGTGAAAAGGGGGTCTAAGGTTGCTTTCACACGGATGCACTGCAGTTTACCTGCTCCTCAACTAACCTGCAGATATCGCTGGCTGCTGCTGTTCCCCAGGCAGGTATGACTGGTGGCTGCTGCTGGCTGTCCTCCAGGGCTAGTACTGCTGGCTGGAACTGCTGGCGGGTACTTCTGGCTGGTACTGTTGGTGGGTACTGCTGGCTGGTACTGTTGACTGATACTGCTGGAGGGTACTGCTGCTGGATACTGCTGGTGGGTACTGCTGGCTGGTGGGGGAACTTCTGGCTGGTACTGCTGGTGGTTACTGCTGTCTAGTACTTCTGGTGGTTACTGCTGGCAGGTATTGCTGGCTGGTACTGCTTTTGGGTACTGTTGGCTGGTGCTGCTGGCTAGTATTGCTGGCTGGTACTGCTGGCTGGTGCTGCTGGCTGGTACTGCTGGTGGCTAGGGTTGGTGGGTACTGCTGGCTGGTACAGTTGGCGGGTACTGCTTGTTGATACTGCTGGTGGCAATTCCTGGTCAGTACTGCTGGTGGATACTGCTGGCTGGTGCTGCTGGTGGGTACTGTTGACTGGTATTGCCAGTGGGTACTGCTGTTGGATAATGCTGGTGGGTACTGCTGGCCAGTACTGCTGGTGAGGGAACTGCTGGCTGGTACTGTTGGCTGGTACTGCTGGTGGGTACTGCTGGCTGATACTTCTGGTGGTTACTTCTGTTAGGTATTTCTGGCTGGTGCTGCTGGCTAGTATTGGTGGCTGGTACTGCTGGAGTATACTGTTGGCTGGTACTGCTGGTGGGTACCGCTGGCTGGTGCTGCTGGCGGGTACTGCTTGCTGGTACTGCTGGTGGCTAGAGTTGGGGGGTACTGCTGGTGGGTACTGCTGGTGCGTACTGTTGGTGGGTACTGCTGGTAGGAATTACTGGTGGGTACTGCTGGCTGGTACTGCTGGCTTGTATTACTGGTGGGTACTACTGGTGGGTACTGTTGGCTGGTACTGCTGGCGAGTACTACTGGTGGGTACTGTTGGCTGGTACTGCTGGCGAGTACTGCTGGCTGGTACTGCTAATGGGTGCTACTGGCTGATGCTGCTGGTGGGTACTGCTGGTTAGTACTGCTAGTGGGTACTGCTGGTGGCTACTGTTGGTGGGTACTGCTGGCTGGTACTACAGGTGGGTACTGCTGGTGGGTACTGCTGGCTGGTACTGCTGGTGGGTACTGTTGATTGCTACTGCTGGCTTGTATTGCTGGTGGGTACTGCTGGCTGGTACTGCTGGCTTGTATTGCTGGCTGGTACTGCTGGTGGGTATTGTTGGCTGGTACTGCTTGCTTGTATTGCTGGCAGGTACTGCTGGTGGGTACTGCTGGCTGATACTGCTGGTGGGTACTGCTGGTGGGTACTTCCGGCTTGTATTGCTGGTGGGTACTGCTGGCTGGTACTGCTGGTGGGTAATGCTTGCTTGTATTGCTGGTGGGTACTGCTGGCTTGTATTGCTGCGGGTACTTCTGGTGGGTACTGCTGTCTGGTACTGCTGGTGTGTACTGCTGGTTGGTACTGCTGACTTGTATTACTGGCGGGTACTGCTGGTGGGTATTGTTGGCTGGTACTGCTGGCTTGTATTGCTGGCTGTTACTGCTTGTGGATACTGCTGGCTTGTTTTGCTGGCGGTACTGCTGGTGGGTACTGCTGGCTTGTATTATTGGTGGGTACTGCTGGTGGGTACTGCCAGCTTGTATTGCTGGCGGGTACTTCTGGCTAGTACTGCTGGCTGGTACTGCTGGTGGATACTGCTGGCTGATACTTCTGGTGGTTACTTCTGTTAGGTATTTCTGGCTGGTACTGCTGGTGGGTACTGCTGGCTGGTGCTGCTGGCTAGTATTGCTGGCTGGTACTGCTGGAGGATACTGTTGGCTGGTACTGCTGGTAGGTACCGCTGGCTGGTGCTGCTGGCGGGTACTGCTTGCTGGTACTGCTGGTGGCTACTGCTGGCGGCTAGGGTTGGGGGGTACTGTTGGTGCGTACTGTTGGTGGGTACTGCTGGTGGGAATTACTGGCGGGTACTGCTGGCTTGTATTACTGGTGGGTACTGTTGGCTAGTACTGCTGGCGAGTACTGCTGGTGGGTACTGCTAGCTGGTACTGCTAGTGGGTGCTACTGGCTGATGCTGCTGGTGAGTACTGCTGGTGAGTACTGCTGGCTAGTACTGCTGGTGGCCACTGTTGGTGGTTACTGCTGGCTGGTACTGTTGGTGGGTACTAATGGTTGGATTTGCTGGTGGGTACTGCTGGCTGGTACTGCTGGCTTGTATTGCTGGTGGGTACTGTTGGCTGGTACTGCTGGCTTGCATTGCTGGTGGGTACTGCTGGTGTGTACTGCTGGCTGGTACTGCTGGCTTGTATTGCAGGCTGTTACTGCTTGTGGATAGTGCTGCTGGTACTGCTTGCTTGTATTGCTGGCAGGTACTGTTGGGGGGTACTGCTGGCTGATACTGCTGGTGGGTACTGATGGCTGGTATTGCTGGTTGGTACTGATGGCTGGTACTGCTGGTGGGTTCTGCTGGCTTGTACTGCTGTCTGGTACTGCTGGCTTGTATTGCTGGCAGGTGCTGCTGGTGGGTACTGCTGGTGGGTACTGCTTGCTTGTATTGCTGGTGGGTACTGCTGGCTTGTATTGCTGCGGGTACTTCTGATGGGTACTGCTGTCTGGTACTGCTGGTGGGTACTGCTGGCTGGTACTGCTGACTTTGTATTACTGGTGGGTACTGATGGCTGGTACTGCTGGCTTGTATTGCTGGCTGATACTGCTGATGGGTACTGCTGGCTTGCATTGCTGGCAGGTACTGCTGGTGGGTATTGCTGGCTGGTACTGCTGGCTTGTATTGCTGGCAGGTACTGTTGGCTGGTAATGCTGGCTTATATTTCTGGCTGGTACTGCTGGTGGGTATTGCGGGTGAGTACTGCTGGCTATTACTGCTGCTGGGTATTGTGGGTGAGTACTGCTGGCTAGTACTGCTGGTGGGTATTGCTGGTGTGTACTGCTGGCTGGTACTGCAAATGTTAAAAAATTGAGTTGCAGTTCAGTGAGTAAAATAGGTATTTGGTCCTCAAGCAAAACATGACTTAGTAGTTGGTGGAGAAACCCCTGTTGGCAAGCACAGAGGTCAGACGTTTCTTGTGGTTGGTGACCAGTAGGGATGGGCTTGATGTTTGAGTCGAACATCAGCTGTTTGTGTGTTCGCTTAACACAGGAAAAAATGGGCCTCTCGGCGGGAAGTTTGCCCGCCGATGAGTGCCCCATAATGCACTGCACTGATGATGATCGGCCAAAGCATGCACATGACCTGTATGCTTTGTTCAATCACAGCACAGTGTCCTGCCAGAGCCATGATTGGCCAAAGGCAGGCTGCCTCTAGCCAATCATGGCACAGGGGCTAAGTCCACGCCCCACACTATATAAGGCTGCTGCAGCAGCCATGTATAGTGTGGGATAATAGAGGTTAGGCAGGTAGTTAGTGGATAGTGAGTTGAGTTAGTTTAGTGCAGTCAGTGTAGTGTTTAGGCATACCCCACTTTTATAATGTATAGATATGTTGTAGTCCTGGGTCCCCTCTCTCTCAGTGCTTCTCAAGTTTTGTGTCCCTGTGAGCAGTGCCATGCCAAGCTGACCGAGATTTCCCATAGACGCCAATGTTAAAGACATGAAGCAGTGTCATGCCAAGCTGACCGAGATTTCCCATAGATGCTAATATTAGATAGGGAGCAGTGTCATGCCAAGCTGACCAAGATTTCCCATAGACGCCAATGTTAATGACAGGGAGCAGTATCATGCCAAGCTGACCGAGATTTTCCATAGATGCCAATGAGCACTGAAAGCTGAAAATTGGTCTAGGCAGGAAGGGGGTGAGAGTGCCCTGTATTTAAGTGGTTAAGGAGAACCCTATGAAAGAATTTTAAGAAAAAAAAAACGACGTGGGGTCCCCCCCCAAATTCCATATCATGTCCGTTGGGTCTAGTACAGGTTTTAAGGGGAATTCCACGCCAAAATTGAAAAACAAAAGGCATGGGGTCCCCCCCAAAATCCATACCAGGCCCTTTGGGTCTAGTACAGATTTTAAGGGGAACTCCACGCCAAAATTGAAAAAAAAAAACACGCCATGTTTTTTTTTTACCTGTGATGCTGGGAGCCAACACTACATTACAGCTGTGAGCAAGTTTTTGTAGCACTGCCCCCTTGAGGGCTGCTGGATATTGCACTCTCGGGTTCCCCTGTGTTACTGTTGGCTAAACTGGCATTCACAATTTAACACTTTACTTCTTGGCTCAGTCAATGATCAGTCCAGGGGTTTGCAGTTGTTTTTGGTGTTTTAATTAAATTAGGGATGGGAGAAGGGAATAGTGGGATACTCCAGATTAACTATTCACAAGATATGAGCACTCCTATCTGATGATGCAGCCAGGCTGCTAATTCACCCTGCCACTAGGTGAATTTGGATTAAATCTCTATCCAGAAGACTTGATGAACTAATTCTCTTCAGGATGCTTTCCTAGTATCCCCTTTCACTTGACACACTGACACCCATCCTCTGACTAACCTACTCCAGGGTGGCCCCCCTCAGGTCAGTCCCCTTGACACGATCCCCTGTACTCACGATACTGTTTTTCGAGGGTCTCCAGTGTCTCTCCCCCTGTAAATGTGCCTTCTTGAAGAGGGGGACTCGCTGTGTTGGGAGGAAAAAAAATGCTGACTATGACCCTAAGAACACCATCCCTACAGTCACCTTCCCTATAGTCACCATCCCTACCATCACCATCCCTACAGTCACCATCCCTACAGTCACCCTCCCTACAGTCACCATTCCTAGAGTCACCCTCCCTACAGTCACCATCCCTACAGTCACCATCCCTACAGTCACCATCCCTACCGTCACCATCCCTACCGTCACCATCCCTACAGTCACCCTCCCTACAGTCACCATCCCTACAATCACCGTCTCTACAGTCATCATCCCTACAGTCAAGCATGTATGTAGGTGGAAACATTATGATTTGGGGCTGTTTCTCTGCTAAAGGTACAGGCCGACTTTGCCGCATTGAGGGGCCAATGGATGTAGCCATGTATTAAACAATCTTGGATGAGAACCTTCTTCCTTCAGATGGGTCATGGATGGGTCTTCCAGCATGGTAATGACCTAAAACATACAGCCAAGGCAACAAAGGAGTGGCTTAAGAAGAAGCACATTAAGGTGATGGAGTGGCCTAGCCAGTCGCCATACCTCAATCCTATAGAAAAATGATGGAGGGAGCTGAAACTTTGAGTTGCCATCCAAGAAACCTTAAAGCGGAGTTCCGGGCACAGATCTCATTTTTTGCTGAACATACCCCCGGGACAGTCAGGGCTAGCACATTCCACAATGGCTAGCCTCTGATCTGTCCCAGTTCGCACTTACCTGCAAGAAGAAATACTTACTTTGAAAATTTCTTCCACAGCGTTTCCATCTCTCTTGTGGGCAGCTGAAGCCGGCGCGGTCCTCTTCGGTGTCTTCTTCCGCATCTTCTTCTCCCAGAATGCGCCGCACCGGCCCCTCTCGTCACTTCCGGTGCGGCGCCGCATTCCTAAACAGCTTCTGGGCATGCCCAGAAGCTGTTTAGCAGGGGAATGCGGCGTCGCCCGGAAGTGACGTGCGGGGCCGGTGCCGTCGCATTGATTCCTGGGAGCGATGACGTTCAGCTCCCAGGAATCATCGCGAGGCAGGAAGTGACGGGGTGAGCCGCGGCGCTGGAGGAGGAAGTACCCTGAGGTGAGTATTTACGATCTTCGATTACAAGGTGAGTGTACAAAAAAAAAAAAAATAACTATCCAATTCCTTTTCAGGTTATGTGTAGCTAGCGGAGGGGCACAAAAAAAAAATACCGATTTTGTGCCCGGAACTCCGCTTTAAGAATTTAGAGAAGTGCTGTAAAGAAGAGTGGACCAAAATCCCCCCTGAGATGTGTGCAAACCTGGTCACCAACTACAAGAAACGTCTGACCTCTGTGCTTCCAACAAGGGTTTCTCCACCAACTACTAAGGGGATCAAATACTTATTTTACTCCCTGAACTGCAAGTCAATGTATACCATTTGTATCATGTGTTTTTTTCTAGATTTTTGGTTGATATTCTGTCTCTATCATATAAAATACATCTATGATAAAAATTATACACCCGCCATTTCTTTGTAAGTGGGCAAACTTACACAATCTGCAGGGGATCAAATAATTATTTTCCCCACTGTATAAATATATATATATATATTTTTTATTATTTTACTGACCTTTACCTTTGACTCTATGACCTTTCACCCCAACCCTGACCCAGATCAAGCCTTGATCTAGCTATTTTATCTTCATTTTTTATTATTTTGTTCACATGCTGTTTTTTGTTTACAAATTTCTCCTCTAGTAAGAAGAAAAAGATACAAAGTATCATATCAGGAATCCTATATGTATACAATGTATAATATAATTAATCCTGTATGCATACAATGTATCATTTGATGAATCCTGAATGCAAACACTGTACTATTCTGTAATATGCAGTATGTAATACAATGTATATTTTTTTCTATTCAAGTGGAGAAAACAACACAGGGGAGGGCTGTAGAGTGACCAATCACTGTGATAGCCAATCAGGGGCTATTACAGCAATAAGGTGGTCAGGAATCGGGACTCCCAGTTCTGGATCACTAGAACGACACCCAGAGCTGTCACATCACAGCAGTGCACGCTCTATATGCGACCCCACAGATAAAGATCCACTTCCTTGAGGGCGCAAATATGCAAGCACTTGTCAGGATGGGTTAAGGATGTCCAGGGTCTGTGAGGGTAGAGTGCTGTTTTTTTTTTTAGTAATGGGGTTCCTCATTTCTGGGGGTGGGGGTCTGTTAATGAGAGATCACCGTGTCTCCAGTAATGGGGCACCCTGTTTCTGATGATAGGGTTCAGGGAAAGGTAATAGTGGGGTTACTGTGTCTTCAGAGGGAGGACTCAACATTCCTAATGGTGGTGTTGGGATCTGTAAGGTTAAGATTTGGTGCTTCCAGTATGAGGGTCCACCATCCGATGGTGGGGTTTATGAGAGGGGAATGCTGTATGGACAGTAAGGTCTCCTCCTCACCCTGATGATGGAAATCTAGGATCCCAGAGTGGCTGTGCTGTATTTCCAGTATGAGGGTCCACCATCTGATAGTGGGGTTTATGAGAGGGGAATGCTGTATGGCGGCAAGGTCTGCTCCCCACCCTGATGATGGAAATCTTGGATTCCAGAGTAACTGTGCTCTGTTTCCAGTATGAGGGTCCACCATCTGATGGTGGGGTTTGTGAGAGGGGAATGCTATACAGCCAGTAAGACCTGCCCCTTGCCATGATAATGGGAATCTAGGATCTCAGAGTGGCTGTGCTGTATTTCCAGTATTAGGGGCCACCCATCTGATAGTGGAGTTTATGAGAGGGGAATGTTGTACGGCCAGTAAGGTCTGCCCCTCACCCTGATGATGGGAATCTAGGATCCCAGAGTGTTTGTGCTCTGTTTCCAGTATGAGGCAGAGGCGTAACTAGAACCTTCAGGGCCCTGGTGCAAAAAAACATTAAGGGCCCTCCAGACCCCTGGCCGGGGCCCTTCCCTTTAAGCCTGGGGCTCTTCCCACTGATCCTGGGGCCCTTTACTCTCATTGCAGGGCCCTTTATTACGGTCCCCACAGCGGGAACGTTTCACAAGTTCTGCAGTGGGCCCCCTTCCTGCCATCTTGGGGCCTCCCCACGGTGGTGGAATGCCAGGGCCCGGTTGCAAGTGTGACCTTTGCGATCCTGGAAGCTCACCCACTGGTGTCAGTAGTTTTTATTTTTTGGTATTTTAATTGTATTATTTTTTATCATTTTATTTTTTTACAATGTCACTGACTATGACTCAGAGCGGGTGTGCTCTGTTTCCAGTATGAGGGTCCACCGTGTGATGGTGGGGTTTATGAAAGGGGAATGCAGTACAGCCGGTAAGGTCTGTTCCTCACCCTGATGATGGTAATCTAGGATCTCAGAGCAGGTATGCTCTGTTTCCAGTTCTAGGGTTCACCGTGTGATAGTGGGGTTTGTGAGAGGGTAATGCTGTAGGGCAGGTAAGGTCTGTTTCTTGTTCCTGATGGTAAGAGGTGTAGAATCTAGAAGGGAGTCCTATGTCTTCAGTAAGAGGGCTCCCTATATCTGATGATAGGGGTCTGTGAGAGGGAGTGCAGGTCTCATGTAATGGGTTCACTGTCCCAGATGTTCAGGTCCAAGATCTGTGAGAAAGTCCTAAAGAAAGTGATAGAGGGGTGCTGGGCATAGATTATAAATTGTGGTCATTACTTGTGCCCAATTGGCTTGTATTCAATGGCTGACCTCAAAGATGGGGACCCCCCCACAGAAAAGGACATTCACCCGAGTTTAACAAATCCAATCCTTGCTTCTTTTACTGTGATCACCAATGCTGACTGTTGTCTAGAACATCCTCTGCAAAACATGAAAAAGAGGAATTGTGTGGCCCCTGAAACGCATTGGCTGTCTTTCAACCCTTAAGAATTTTTCATTTGGTGCTCTGTTTGACCCATTACACCAAGATCTGTGAGGCAGTGTTGGGTCTTTGGTAACCGGATTGCTGTCCCAGACGGTGGAGGTCTCGGAACTGTGAGAGGGAGTGCCGGATCTCCAGTAGCATGTTTGTTGCCTCTAGTGGTGGGGGTAAAGAATCTTGAGAGGGAATGTTGGGTCTCCAGTAACCTTTTTGTTTTCCCTAATGGTGGGGGGTCCAGTATATGTGAGAGGAAGAGTTGGGTCTGTACTAGTAACGTGTTCGCTGTTCCTGATGGTGGGGGGTCCAGTATATGTGAGAGGAAGAGTTGGGTCTCTACTAGTAACGTGTTCGCTGTTCCTGATGGTGGGGTTAAAGTCAGTGTGTGGGAGTGCTGGGCCCAGGATTTATGAATGGGGTAGTGCTGTGTTCCCCATAAGGTTGGCTCATATTTCCTAATAATGGTGGTCCATGATCTATAATGAGAGAATATTGTGTCTCCGGGTAAGGGGGGCTTCTTGTTCCTGATCGTGGGTGTCCATGATCTACAATGGGGGAACGTTGTGTCTTCAGTAAGGAGGGCTCCTTGTTCTTGTGGGGGTCCAGGATTAATGATGGGGGAGTGCTGTGTCTCCAGTAAGGGATGCTTCCACTTCCTAATGGTGGGGGGCAGGATCTATGATGAGAGGAGTTCTATGTCCCCAGAAAGGGGGGCTACTTTGGTAGGGGTTTAGGACCTATGATAGGGACTCGGACTCATGTGTCTCCAAAAAGGGAAGGGGGGCCAGGATCTATGATGGTAGAATGTTGTGTCTCCATTAAATGGGGCTCCCTCTCTTCCTGATTGTGGTGGTCCAGGATCTATGATGGGGGAATGTTGTGTCTCCATTAAATGGGGCTCCCTCTCTTCCTGATTGTGGTGGTCCAGGATCTATGATGGGGGAATGTTGTGTCTCCAGAAAGAGGGGCTGTTCCTGAGGGTGGGGGTCCAGGATCAATGAAAGGAGTAGTGTTTTGTCTCCAAGAAGGGGGCTCCCTGTTCCTGATGGTGGGGGTTCCAAGATTTATGACTGATGGGAAAATGCTGTCTCCAGCAAGGGGGGCTCTCTCCTACTGATGGCGGGGATCCAAGATATATCTCTAGTAAAGTGGACTCCGTTGTGGGGGGTCCAGTATCTATTATAGAGGAGTGATGTGCTTCCAGCAATGGGGGAGGGGCTTGCTTTTCCTGATGGTGGGGGTCCAAGATATATTAGGGGGGAGAATTGTGTCTCTAGTAGCAGGGACTCCCTGTTCCTGATGGTGAGAGTCCATGACCTATCATTGGGGAATGCTGCATCTCCTGTAGGGGGATTTCTTTTTTATTGGTGTGGGGGAGTGTTGAGTTCCCAGTAAGGGGGATACCCTCTTCCTGATAGTGGTGGTCCAGGATCTATGATGTGGAAGTGTTGGGTCTCCAGTAAGGGGGGTACCCTCTTCCTGATAGTGGGGGTTCAGGATCTATGATGGGGGAGTGTTGAGTTTCAAGTAAGGGGAGTACCCTCTTCCTGATAGTGGTGGTCCAGGATCTATGATGTGGAAGTGTTGGGTCTCCAGTAAGGGGGGTACCCTCTTCCTGATAGTGGGGGTCCAAGATCTATGATGTGGTAGTGTTGGATCTCCATTAAGGAGGGTACCCTCTTTCTGATAGTGGTAGTCCAGGATTTATGATGGGGGAGTGTTGGGTCTCCAGTAAAGGGGGTACCCTCTTCCTGATAGTGGAGGTCCAGGATATATGATGGGGGGAGTGTTGAGTTTCAAGTAAGGTGAGTACTCTCTTCCTGATAGTGGGGGTCCAAGATCTATGATGGGGGAATGTTGTGTCCCCAGTAAGAAGGGCTCCTTGTTCCTGATGATGGGGGTCCAGTAAGCTGGACTCTTTTTTGCTGGGGTTCCAGGAACTATGATGGGGGAGTGCCCTATTCCTAATGATGGGGGACGGGGTCCAGGATCTATTATGGTAGAATACTTTATTTTCAGTAATAAGGGCTTCCTTGGTGGGGGTCCAGAATCCATGGTGGGGGATTGCTGTATATTCAGTAAGGAGGATTTCTTGTTCTTGATGGTGGGGTCTAGGGTGTATAAAGGGGGAGTGCTGTGTCCCCTTTTAGGGGGACTTTCTTCTCCTAAAGGTGGGGGGGGGGGCAGGATCTATGATGGGGGAGTGCTGTATCTCCTGTAAGAGGGGGCTCCCTGTTCCTTCATCACCATCATCACTATCAAAACCATCATCACCATCAAAACCATCATCACCATCAAAACCATCATCACCATCCTCTTCTCTGTCAGGATAATAGCCATAGACAGAGCCCAGCTTCTGGATGGGGGTGACAGGAGGCAGCTCTTCAGTGCAGAGGTCTGGGGGAATACCTGACATGGGTGCCCACTTCTATGCTGGTGACACAAGCCTACATCAGGTGATAATGCCACCCCATGTCATTGGATACATGCAAAATCATAATAGTAACCTCGGCTGCTTGCTATTGGCTGATGACTGTGTGGGAATCTCTTGCTCAGGATCCTCCACCCTTTCTAAATGTAAATACAATGGATTGCTGAGCAGATTAGAGGGTAATGTTACTACACGCAGCGAACAACAAGATGGCTTGTGGCAAACACAGCGATGAGCGGAGAGATGGAGCCCCAGCAAAGTCCTGGATGAAATAACAGGAGGAGAGCTGCAAGGAAGAGGGAAAGAATAAATGTCTACAATGAAAAGGCAATCTGGACCTTTGCATGGGATAAACCAGCAGAGGGTTCAATAGGAAAAATCCTGAGCTTGTGCATTTTATAGATGTTTAATCAGCAGATATTGTGCATAGGAGAATACAGGCTGTGATCACTCCGTACACCCAGCTCTATATAAATAGATACATCTATACATACTATGTATACATCTGTGCAAAGATATATACCTATATACTTCCAGTGATTATATATGCTGAGTATTGCATACATAATATAGGTATATATATATATATATTAAATATTTAATTGTTCGTGTTCTTACAATACACACTTTGTATAAATATTTATGGTTTGCCAGATTAATCGATCAATAGCAGTGTTTATTCAGTACATATTTTATATTGGTGTTTTATTTAGCACAGGTATCCTGTGTATATCTCAACACTACCCCTGTATGCCCTGTGTATATCTGTACACTACCCCTGTATACCCTGTGTATATCTCTACACTACCCCTGTATAACCTGTGTATATCTCTACACTACCCCTGTATAACCTGTGTATATCTCTACACTACCCCTGTATACCCTGTGTATATCTCAACACTACCCCTGTATGCCCTGTGTATATCTCAACACTACCCCTGTATACCCTGTGTATATCTCTACACTACCCCTGTATAACCTGTGTATATCTCTACACTACCCCTGTATAACCTGTGTATATCTCTACACTACCCCTGTATACCCTGTGTATATCTCTACACTACCCCTGTATACCCTGTGTATATCTCTACACTACCCCTGTATACCCTGTGTATATCTGTACACTACCCCTGTATACCCTGTGTATATCTGTACACTACCCCTGTATACCCTGTGTATATCTCTACACTACCCCTGTATATCCTGTGTATATCTCTACACTACCCCTGTATACCCTGTGCATATCTATACACTACCCCTGTATACCCTGTGTATATCTCTACACTACCCCTGTATATCCTATGTAGATCTATACACTACCCCTGTATACCCTGTGTACATCTATACACTACCCCTGTATACCCTGTGTATATCTATACACTACCCCTGTATACCCTGTGTACATCTATACACTACTCCTGTATACCCTGTGTACATCTATACACTACCCCTGTATACCCTGTGTATATCTATACACTACCCCTGTATACCCTGTGTACATCTATACACTACTCCTGTATATCCTGTGTATATCTCTACACTTACCCTGTATACCCTGTGTATATTTATACACTACCCCTGTATACCCTGTGTATATTTATACACTACCCCTGTATACCCTGTGTATATTTATACACTACCCCTGTATACCCTGTGTATATCTGTAAACTACTCCTGTATACCGTGTATATCTCAACACTACTCCTGTATACCCTGTGTATATCTATACACTACTCTTGTATACCCTGTGTATATCTCTACACTACCCCTGTATACCCTGTGTATATCTATACGCTACTCCTTATACCCTGTGTATATCTCTACACTACCCCTGTATACCCTGTGTATATCTATACGCTACTCCTGTATACCCTGTGTATATTTATATACTACCCCTGTATACACTGTGTATATCTATACGCTACTCCTGTATACCCTGTGTATATTTATATACTACCCCTGTATACACTGTGTATATCTGTACACTACCCCTGTATACCCTGTGTATATTTATACACTACCCCTGTATACCCTGTGTATATCTCTACACTACCCCTGTATACCCTGTGTATATCTGTACACTACCCATGTATACCCTGTGTATATCTGTACACTACCCCTGTATACCCTATGTATATTTGTACATGTACACTACTACCGCTGTATACCCTGTGTATATCTGTACTCTACCCCTGTATATACTGTGTATGGATCTCTGATGGGGGGGTGCTGTATCTCTCCCCCTGGGTGAGGGATCTGGGGGGGGGGGGGGTTTGCTATATCTCGCCCCCTGGTTGAGGGTCCAGGATCTCTGATGGGGGGGTGCTGCTGTATCTTCTCTCCCCCTGGATGAGGGGTCTTTGATGGGGGGGGGGGGGTCCAGGTCCAGGACCTCTAAAGGGGGTGCTGTATTTCTCCCCCTGGGTGAGGGATCTCTGATGGGGGGGGGGGAGTGTATATCTCCCCGCGGGTGAGGGTCCAGGATCTCTGATGGGGGGGGGGTGTATCTCTCTACCTGGGTTAGGGTCCACAATCTCATATGGGGGGGGGGTGTATCTCCCCCCCTGGGTGAGGGATCTCTGACGGGGGGGGTGTCTCTCTCCCTGGGTGAGGGATCTCTGATGGGGGGGGTTGTATCTCTCCCCCTGGGTGAGGGTCCAGGATCTCTGATGGGGGGGGGGTGCATCTCTCCCCCTGGGTGAGGGTCCAGGATCTCTGATGGGGGGGGGGGGTGTCTATCCCCCTTAGTGGGGGTCCAGGATCTCTGATGGGGGGGTGTATCTCTCCCCCTGGGTGGGGGTCCAGAATCCAGAATCTCTGATAGGGGGGGTGTATCTCTCCCCCTGGGTGAGGATCCAGGATCTCTGTTGTGGGGGGGGGGGGTGTATCTCTCCCCTGGGTGAGGATCCAGGATCTCTGTTGTGGGGGGGGGGTGTATCTCTCCCCCTGGGTGGGGGTCCAGGATCTCTGTTGTGGGGGGGGGTGTATCTCTCCCCCTGGGTGGGGGTCCAGGATCTCTGGTGGGGGGGTGTATCTCTCCCCCTGGGTGGGGGTCCAGAATCCAGAATCTCTGATAGGGGGATTGTATCTCTCCCCCTGGGTGAGGATCCAGGATCTCTGTTGTGGGGGGGGGGGTGTATCTCTCCCCCTGGGTGGGGGTCCAGGATCTCTGATGGGGGGGGTGTATCTCTCCCCTGGGTGAGGATCCAGGATCTCTGTTGTGGGGGGGGGGGGGTGTATCTCTCCCCCTGGGTGGGGGTCCAGGATCTCTGATGGGGGGGGGGGTGTATCTCTCCCCCTAGGTGGGAGTCCAGTATCTCTGATGGGGGGGGGGGTGTATCTCTCCCCTGGGTGAGGATCCAGGATCTCTGTTGTGGGGGGGGGGGTATCTCTCCCCCTAGGTGGGGGTTCAGTACCTCTGATGGGGGGGGGGGTGTATCTCTCCCCCTGGGTGAGGGTCCAGGATCTCTGATGGGGGGGTGTATCTCTCACCCTGGGTGGGGGGTCCAGGATCTCTGATGGGGGGGGGGGTGTATCTCTGGGTGGGGGTCCTCTGGTTGCAGACCCCTCTATCTCGCAGTGCTGTGTGTGAATTGTCGGGATCCCCCCGCAGGGAGCGCTGTGGTTGCACAGGATAGCGGTGTCGGTGTGTCGTGCTCTGGGCTGCCAGTGGTGTCATGAGATGAGGAGCAGCCGACACCTTCTCCTCTCTTCTCCTTACTGCACCATTCCCCTCTTCTGGGCTCCGGCGTGTTGCAGGCAGTGGGGGAGGGGCCAATGTAATTTTCTACATTAGTGAATCAGTGCGGGCGAATCCTGGAGGGACAGAAGAGCTCCTCCGATCTCCCATCCATCCTCATCCTCATCCTCAGAGCCGGGCATGCTGTGAGCCCCCCATCCTCCTCCTCATCATCATCATCATGGCTCTGGTCATGGAACCCATCAGCAAGTGGAGTCCCAAGCAGGTGGTGGACTGGATGAAAGGTAAGGAACCCGGGGAGCTACAGAACCCACAGAACCCATAGAGCCCGACAATACCCGACAATAGAAGCAGCGCTCCCTCCGCTCATCCCCTGTGCATGCTGCGCCTCAGTCTATGGCTGTGACATGGGGGGCAGATCCTGTACAGGGGGGCAGATCCTGTATATGGGGGGGGGGGGGGTATTGTAGATGTGTGCGGATTCCACTCCGTATCACCCAGTATGAGCTGTGACCACAGACATCCCCACCGACTGTATATATCTGTATACTACCCCTATATCCTGTATATATCTGTATACTACGGATATCTCTACACTATTCCTGTATACCCTGTGTATATCTGTACACTGACCCATTGTAAATCTGTATACTACCCCTGTATATCCTGTGTATATCTGTATACTACCCCTGTGTACCCTGTCTATATCTGTATACTACCCCTGTATACCTTGTGTAGATCTGTATATTGCCCCTGTGTACCCTGCGTAGATCTGTATATTACCCCTGTATATCCTGTGTATATCTATACACTACCCCTGTATACCCTGTGTATATCTTTACACTAGCCCTGTATACCCTGTGTATATCTGTACACTACCCCTGTATATCCTGTGTATATCTGTACACTACCCCTGTATACCCTGTGTATATCTGTACACTACCCCTGTATACCCTGTGTATATCTGTATACTACCCCTGTATACCTTGTGTAGATCTGTATATTACACTTGTATACCCTGTGTATATCTCTAACTACCCCTGTATATCCTGTGTAAATCTGTACACTACCACTGTATACACAGTGTTTATCTGTACACTGACCCATTGTATATCAGTACACTACCCCTGTATACTCTGTGTATATCTGTATACTGCTTCTGAATGCTCTGTGAATATCTGTACACTACCCCTGTATATCCATGGAAATATCTTGTGCATATCCTAAATGATTGGTAGATCAGCGTTGTGTAGAGTGTATATCAGTGTTGTGCAGATTGTATATTTTGTAGATCAGTGTTGGGTAGATTGTAGATCAGTGTTGGGCAGATTGTAGATCAGTGTTGGGCAGATTGTAGATCAGTGTTGGGCAGATTGTAGATCAGTGTTGTGTAGATTGTAGATCAGTGTTGGGTAGATTGTAGATCAGTGTTGGGTAGATTGTAGATCAGTGTTGGGTAGATTGTATATTAGTGTTGGGTAGATTGTATATTAGTGTTGGGCAGATTGTAGATCAGTGTTGGGTAGATTGTAGATCAGTGTTGGGTAGATTGTAGATCAGTGTTGGGTAGATTGTAGATCAGTGTTGGGTAGATTGTAGATCAGTTGTGCAGAATAGTGTTGTGTAGATTGTATATTGGAGGACTGATTGTTGGTTGTGCCTCGGTGGAGCGTCTGCTTGTGTATTGTGTGAGATAATAATCTGGCCTCGTGTTATACTTTACCCCTCCATGTGTTGCACCTTGTGTAACAATAGGCGGTATGAAGATGTCGCTTGTCACACGCACGGCTCTGACAGTTGTTGGGAAATGAAGATTTGATTGTTGTAACTCTTTCTGTTGTATAATAACAGCATGAGGAGGATGTGATGATCGTCAGCAAATATATAGAAACAATGTAACCCTCCGATTCCTCCCCAGGACAGATTGGATTGTAACAAGGAAGTCATGTCAGTGTGTAGGGGTATTATACGATCTATAGTGTAGGAGTATTATACGATCTATAGTGTAGGAGTATTATATGATCTATAGTGTCGGGGAGGTATTATATGATCTATAGTGTCGGGGTATTATATGATCTATAGTGTAGGAATATTCTATGATCTATAGTGTCGGGGGGGGGGGGTATTATATGATCTATAGTGTATGGGTATTATATGATCTATAGTGTAGGGGTATTATACAATCTATAGTGTCGGGGTATTATATGATCTATAGTGTCGGGGTATTATATGATCTATAGTGTATGGGTATTATATGATCTATAGTGTAGGGATATTATATGATCTATAGTGTCGGGGGGGGGGGGGTATTATATGATCTATAGTGTTGGGGTATTATATGATCCATAATGTCGGGGTATTATATGATCTATAGTGTATGGGTATTATATGATCTATAGTGTCGGGGTTTTATATGATCTATAGTGTAGGGGTATTATACGATCTATAGTGTAGGGGTATTTTACGATCTATAGTGTAGGGGTATTATATGATATATAGTGTAGGGGTATTATACAATCTATAGTGTCAGGGTATTATATGATCTATAGTGTAGGGGTATTATATGATCTATAGTGTAAGGGTATTATATGATCTATAGTGTAGGGGTATCATATGACCTATATAGGAGCCTGAATGCTGCTGTTACTCTGCCCCCACTAATCATGTTGGCTCCCTCACTCTGAATTTTTCTTCTATTGGCACAGATATGTTTTTGTAATCTAAGAAGAATTCATTCTGTCCCGCAGTCTAGTATCCTGCCTGTAGGCTGCGCTCTCTCAGCTAATGACTTAGACTGTAGAATGGAGCCTTCACTCCTACCACTGACAGGATCACGTTCAAAGGTCCCCCTGGACTGGAATGTCTGGATACAGTATATATTTTCCCACCTGGAACAGTTTAGACCCCTAATGTCCAACCAGTGGGACAAGGGCCACCTGCAGTCCTCTGATACCTACAGTGCGACCCGAGGGCCATGTGCAGTCCTCTGATACCTACAGTGCGACCCGAGGGCCAAGTGCAGTCCTCTGATACCTACAGTGCGACCCGAGGGCCAAGTGCAGTCCTCTGATACCTACAGTGCGACCCGAGGGCCACGTGCAGTCCTCTGATACCTACAGTGCGACCCGAGGGCCACGTGCAGTCCTCTGACACATACTTATAGTGTGGTCCGAAGGCCACATAAAGTCCTCTGATACCTACAGCGCGGCATGAGGGCCACGTGAAGTCCTCTGATACATACTTGCAGTGTGGTCTGAAGGCCATATGAAGTCCTCTGATACCTACAGTGCGGCCTGAGGACCACGTGCAGTCCTCTGATACCTACAGTGTGGTCCGAAGGCCACATGGAGTCCTCTGATACCTACTGTGTGGCATGAGGGCCACGTGCAGTCCTCTGATACATACTTAGTGCGGTCCGAAGGCCACATGAAGTCCTCTGATACCTACAGTATGGCCCGAGGGCCACATGCAGTCCTCTGATACTTGCGGTGTGGCCCGAGAGCCACCTGGAGTCCCCTGATACTTACAGTGTGGTCTCAAGGCCACGTGGAATCCTCTGATACCTACAGAGTGCCTGTGGGCCACCCGCAGTCCTCTGATACTTAGTGTGGCCCGAGGGCCATGTAAAGTCCTCTGATACTGACCTTGCGGCCTGAGGGCCACATGCAGCCATTTGATATGCACAGTGTGGCTAAAGGGCCGTGTTTTGCTGCTTTTGATATTTACAGTTTGGCCAAAGGGCCACATGTAGCCCTATGATACACACAGTGTGACCCGGGAGCCACATGCCGCCCTTTGATACCTATTGTATGTCCGCAGTTACTGACCATCAACCATAGCATGTCCAGTCTCTGACTGTTTTCTGCACCTTTACATACACTGTACATTGTATGTGGCCCTTTGGTGATGTTGGGGGGCCACACTACTGGTTTAGCCATAATTCATTTTGTGGCGAAAGCTGGGTGACAATGGCATTCCTTCCTCACCCTACATAGAGCTTGTCAAGCTCGTGTGGCAGCAGACCAAGAGTGATGGCTGCTGGGGTTGGTTAACGTCACCGTTAACCCTTTAGACATACAAACAATAGCCGCCACCACGTGCTGCATTGGAAAGGTGCAACGTTCACCATATCTGCTGGAATGATTCTGACAGGTCTGTGACACTTACTGCCACGCAGACAGGAAGGTAACAGAGTTTAAAATATGAGAGAGACGCGGGTTCTTACATTTCTGGTTTAGAGTATTTACAGAATCAACCTTAATAGTTTTTAAATATTATTTTAAGGAAAATAAATGGGGCAGAAAAATATTTACTGGAAAAAAGATGTTAAAAAAACAAAAACAAAAAACAACAGCAACATAAATGGGATCAAAAGTGAAAAAGTACTTAATAAAATTCAACTTGGTCTTCGGTTCCAGCAGAGCCCAGTCTGCCGTTCAGTCTGATTTATGAAGGTCATCATCTGTTCTCATGATTGACTCTTCGTAATCTGCTATGATTTCAGTGGGAAATTAAAAGCTGCCAGCTGCAGCAGCTTTTGTGCACCCTCTAGAGGGCGCCATCGAGCCAAACCTCACTCAGTCTAAAGCAGTGTTTCTCAACCATTTTTCAGTCAAGGCGCCCTTTAAAAATATGGACCGTCTCGAGGCACCCCATTCTAAAAATGTAAAAAACTATTCTAAAAGCTTTACATATTGCAGCAACATCCACATGTAGGACACCCAACCTTAGAGGTGATTTATTCTTCCAAAGCAAATACGCTTTTGCGCACTGGTACTGACTAGTATTCCAGTGTTTCTCTTCTTCCCTCAATTTCAATCAGCTCGTGTCACCCCAGTGCTGAGACAGAGGGGCACAGGAGGGTCAAATAAGGACGCTGTGGAGGAAACAGACATCCTCCTTATCAATTGATGATGTCACTGGTTTGCTAGGATGATAATGTCTAGAAAGTCGTAATGGTGCATAATGAAAACCCGTGGCTTTGTGTAACTAAAAGGCAACTTGTATACATTTTTTGATACATTTTAGGCATTTTGCACCCCTGAAGAAACCTCAAGGCACACCATGGTGCCTGGTCACCCTGGTTGAAAAAGGCTGATCTAGAGAGATGAGGAGGTGAAAGGTAGGAGAGCGGAAGCTGGTATAATATTTCAATGGACCCTCCCCTTATTCCAGTGTAGCTCCCTCCTAGGTAGGTGCTGGAGAGAGTATAGTTTTTGGCTCTGTCTGCCTATCAGAGGAACAGCAGGCAAATTCTAAATTGCTTTCTGCTTAACAGAGAGCAGGATCTGTGAGTTAGATCTGCTCATGGTGCTCAGTGTGTGATTCATCTTGTCTGAGGAGTGTTCCGCACTGGTCCAATGGAGAGGCAAATTGGACAGTGGAGGAAACCTGACCAATAGGTACACCGTAGGGATCAACCGATTATCAGAAAAGCCGATATTTTGAGGGCCAATATTCACTTTCCCAGATATATCCAAATCAGCAACCAAGGTGACCGATATTTCAGGAAAGTGCTTGTACCGGAGTGATGTCTGCAGCTAGAGGCATCACCCCGGTACCGGCGTCCATAGCCGACGGTCGGCTGCCTTGTAATGACAACCGATGCGGCTGGGATGCCGCTCGGCTCTCATTACAAGGGGGGGATATCCCCCCCCCTCCCGCTGCATTCCGCGGCTTGCCCGGGTCTCCGGTCCCACCGGGAGACCCGGGCAACCAGCCTTCATGGCCACCAAAGAGAATACCCTATCAAAGCCGCATTTGAGCTCTGATCCGGTCACCATGCAAAAACCCAGAAGTGGTATCATGACATCACTTCCTGGTACTCTGCGCCAAATTCGAAAAAATTACAGCATTCAAAACAGCCAAACTTGGCGTTTTGAATGCTATTAAGTGCAGAGGAGGGGTTTGGGGTCTTTAGACCCCCAGATCCCTTCACAAAAGTACCTGTCAAAAAAAATAAATAAAAAAAAAATGTTTTTTTTAAATGTACAAAAATATCGGCCAATACCGATATGCATTGGCTAAAATATCAGTATCGCCAACCAAAAACCTATATCGGTCGATCACTAGTTCACAGGCTTTGGTACAGCTTCAGTGATTGGCACAGACTAGTAGTCTGGTGCATTCTGGGGTGTGGTATAAAAGCCAGGAGCACATGTGCCACGGGATCTTTGGCTGGTGAGCAGAGTCCCGGAGGGAGGGTGACGTCTGTCTCCTCTGCATTGGTGGCACGTGGTCACAGGCAGTCGGCTTGGAAACCAGTAGGAAAGGAACTGAACCCAGAGGTCCAGGAGAGCTGAATGGAGGGGTTGAGACACTGCAGACCCTCGAAAAAACAGTATCGTGAGTAAAGGGGATCGTGTCTAGGGGCCTGACCTGAGAGGAAGGCCACCCTGGTGTAGGATAGTCAGAGGACGGGTGTCAGTTGGTGGAGTGAAAGGGAATACTAGGCGGGTATCCCGAAGATAGTCTTCCTTACAAGCGATCTTACAGAAACTTAATCCTAATTCATCTAGTGGCAAGGTGGATCTGCAGCCTGGCTGCAACTTCAGAACAGGAGTTCTCATCCATTGTGAATAGTTCAATTTGGAGTATCCCACTCTTCCCTTCTCTTATCCCTAAATTAAATAAAAACTAGGTATAGAACGATATGGTTTTTTCAGGGCTGATACCGATATTTTGGTGGGTGGGTGGCTGGCTCCCGGGCACAGTGCCTGTGACTGGCTGGTACAGGGCCTGTGGATGTGGGAGGCTGGCTGGCACTGGCTGCTGTGGGTGGGTGTATGGCTGTGATACACTCCCACGAGACTAGTCCCGACTCCAGACGAGGCTGTCCAGGGTGAAGGAGGCGGCCTAAGAAGGCAGAATGACGTCACAAAAATATCGGCAATATCGGCCAGTTCCGGGGCCGATACCGATATATTGGGGAAAGTGCATATCGGCCACCGATATATCGGCTTTGTCGATAATCGGTCTATCCCTAATAAAAACCACAAAAACAACTACAACCCCTAGACTGTTTATTGACTGAGCCAAAGAGTAAAGAGTTAAATGTACATGCAGTTGCTAACGGTAACTCAGGGGGATCCCAAGGTGAATAATCCAGCCGTCCTCAAGGGGGCAGTGCTACGCCAGTTTTCTAACTGTATCAGAGTTTCAAGATGACCGTGTTTTACCATTTGAAAAGCAATGTATAATTAAATTGAAGAAAATCCCAATTTTAGTAATATCAGACATGAAATTGAGCTTATGCCTTTTCTTTTTTGGAGATGTGCCTAAGCCGCCTGCTGTACATTAAGGCATAGATAGGCATGTCTGGTATCAAAATGTTACTTTCTTATACATTTCAATGGACTATTGTTATGAATGTAATTTTATCATATCCGGATTTATGGAATGTGAACTGATTTTTATAGCCTGCTTGTCTGAGAAGGGCAGTTTTGGGTCAAGCAGAGCTAGATTCAAACTGGTACTGACTCTAAAGTGGCCAATTCCGACCAGAAGATAGCCTGCGGGAGCTCTGCGTGAGGTTTTATGACATGGCAATTTTATGATGGCGATTGGCAGGCTTGCTTAGGAGATATCTTGCTAGTGGGTTTAACGGCCCAGGCCTGTGTCCTGTTAGTTATAATGGAATGTATCCAGGCCTGCTTTGTGTCTGGAGCGTTCTGTTCAGTTTGATGATTTTGTCTCTGACTTGTGAACTTTGGGAAAATAAGGGTGTTGCTGGGCTGTGTTTAGTATAAGCCCCTAAGTCTGTGCTGGGTTTGGGGTCCACTGGACCTCATTATTGTAACAAACTAGTGTTCAAATTTGGCATAATGTTACAACAGGAAATACAATTATTTCCCCCCCATATTTATATACAATCCCCAGAGTCAGCAATGGCTGCTGTGGTCTGGTCCTATGTTATGTTACATCCCTCTAATCCAAGGGGTCTCCAAACTCCACATCCGACCCACTACAAGATTTTATACATCTCGCAGCTAAGGTCAGTGGCATATCCTCGCAGTGCACTTATTGAGGATTGTGGTCAGCAGGGGCTGATTATGGTCTCTGGTTCTGATGTAAGGCAGTAAGGCAGGACTCTGATGGGGACCCTGATGTAAGGGGGACTTTGATGGGGACCCTGATGTAAGGGGGGACTCTGATGGGGATCCTGATGTAAGGGGGCCCTGATGTAAGGGGGGACTCTGATGGGGACCCTGATGTAAGGGGGGACTCTGATGGGGACCCTGATGTAAGGGGGGACTCTGATGGGGACCCTGATGTAAGGGGGGGGCCTTGATGTAAGGGGGACTCTGTTGGGGACACTGATGTAAGGGGGTACTCTGATGGGGACCCTGATGTAAGAGGGGACTCTGATGGGGACCCTGATGTAAGGAGGGACTCTGTTGGGGACACTGATGTAAGGGAGTACTCTGATGGGGACCCTGATTTAAGGGGGTACTCTGATGGGGACACTGATGTAAGGGGGGACTCTGATGAGGATCCTGATTTGATGGGGACCCTGAGGTAAGGGGGGACTCTGATGGGGATACTGATGTAAGGTGGGACTCTGATAGGGATCCTGATGTTAGGGGGACTCTGATGGGAACCCTGATGTAAAGGGGGAACTCTGATTCGGACCCTGATGTTAGGGGGGATTCTGATGGGAACCCTGATGTAAGGGGGGACTCTGATGGGGATCCTGATGTAAGAGGGACTCTGATGGGGATCCTGATGTAAGGGGGACTCTGATGGGGATCCTGATGTAAGGGGGACTCTGATGGGTACTCTTATGGGGAACTGATGTAAGGAGAGACTCTGATGGGGACACTGATGTAAGGGAGAAATCTGATGGGGACCCTGATGTAAAGGGGATTCTGATGGGGACCCTGATGTAAGGGGGGACTCTGATGGGGATCCTGATGTAAGGGGGGCCCTGATGTAAGGGGGGACTCTGTTGGGGACACTGATGTAAGGGGGTACACTGATGGGGACCCTGATGTAAGGGAGAAATCTGATGGGGAAGCTGATGTATGGGAGAAATCTGATGGGGACCCTGATGTAAGGGGGGCGTTCTGATGGGGACCCTGATGTAAGGGAGGACTCTGATGGGGACCCTGATGTAAGAGGGACTCTGATGGGGATCCTGATGTAAGGGGGACTCTGATGGGGATCCTGATGTAAGGGGGACTCTGATGGGTACTCTTATGGGGAACTGATGTAAGGAGAGACTCTGATGGGGACACTGATGTAAGGGAGAAATCTGATGGGGACCCTGATGTAAAGGGGATTCTGATGGGGACCCTGATGTAAGGGGGGACTCTGATGGGGATCCTGATGTAAGGGGGGCCCTGATGTAAGGGGGGACTCTGTTGGGGACACTGATGTAAGGGGGTACACTGATGGGGACCCTGATGTAAGGGAGAAATCTGATGGGGAAGCTGATGTATGGGAGAAATCTGATGGGGACCCTGATGTAAGGGGGGCGTTCTGATGGGGACCCTGATGTAAGGGAGGACTCTGATGGGGACCCTGATGTAAGGGGGACTCTGATGGGGACCCTGATGTAAGGGAGGGTTCTGATGGGGACCCTGATGTAAGGGAGGGTTCTGATGGGGACCCTGATGTAAGGGGGGACTCTGACGGGGACCCTGATGTAAGGGAAATTTTTTTTTAATCAGTGAAGTGTATTTTTTCCTAAAAAAATTGCTTTTGAAAGAGTGCTGCGCAAATACAGTGTCACATAAAGTATTGCAACAACCGCCATTTTATTCTCTCGGGTCTCTGCTAAAATATATAATATATATATATATGTTTGGGGTTTGAAGTAATTTTCTAGCAAGAAATCCTGGTTTTACACAACAAGTGTCAGAAATAGTCCCGGTCCAGAAGTGGGTGATATGGGGGGAGGTAAAGCAAGTTCTTCCCGGAATCAGCCGGCATCGTTGTTTTGGTGAAGGTGTCGGCTGGTTGCTTTATCTTCTCCTCGTATTTGTAAACTCGAGAAGAGAAATGTGACATTGCTGCTCACTATTCTCCAAATGGCAACATTGTAACATGTGAGGCAATCTCTGCACTCCTGTATTCCTGGCAGAAAGTTGTTTTATTTGGTAAAACACGGGGCCCCTTGGCATTACTTTGTGGCCCTCGGAGGATATTTTGGTGCTTCTACAAATCAGTGAAGGAAAGATATTCTTTAGACCGGATTGTGTTTGTTTCCTTCACACTGTCCTCCTTTTTTCTGTGATGGCCGTCCCTCTTCTTCCTCTGATCTGTTATATTTGAGCTTGCTAAGAAAAATATTTCAAATATGGCACAAGATGGTAATAAAGGGGCTGATGGGAGCCTTAATATAGCATGTCTGCAGTCTCTGACCGTCTCCTGTAGTATGTCTGCAGTCTCTGACCGTCTCCTGTACTATGTCTGCAGTCTCTGACCGTCTCCTGTAGTATGTCTGCAGTCTTTGACCGTCTTCTGTGCTATGTCTGCAGTCTCTGACCGTCTCCTGTACTATGTCTGCAGTCTCTGACCGTCTCCTGTACTATGTCTGCAGTCTCTGACCGTCTCCTGTAGTATGTCTGCAGTCTCTGACCGTCTCCTGTACCATGTCTGCAGTCTCTGACCATCTCATGTAGTATGTCTGCAGTCTCTGATCATCTCATGTACTATGTCTGCAGTCTCTGACCATCTCCTGTACTGTATCTGCAGTCTCTGACCATCTCCTGTACTGTGTCTGCAGTCTCTGACCGTCTCCTGTACTATGTCTGCAGTCTCTGACCGTGTCCTGTACTGTGTCTGCAGTCTCTGACCGTCTCCTATACTATGTTTGCAGTTTCTGACCATCTCCTGTGCTATGTCTGCAGTCTCTGACCATCTCCTGTGCTATGTCTGCAGTCTCTGACCGTCTCCTGTACTATGTCTGCAGTCTCTGACCATCTCTGTGCCACAGCGTGCCCCCCAATCAACGCAGAGTGCCACAGCGCGCCCCCCAATCAACGCAGAGTGCCACAGCGCGCCCCCCAATCAACGCAGAGTGCCACAGCGTGCCCCCCAATCAACGCAGAGTGCCACAGCGTGCCCCCCAATCAACGCAGAGTGCCGCAGCGTGCCCCCCAATCAATGCAGAGTGCCACAGCGTGCCCCCAATCAATGCAGAGTGCCACAGCGTGCCCCCCAATCAATGCAGAGTGCCACAGCGTGCCCCCCAATCAACGCAGAGTGCCACAGCGTGCCCCCCAATCAACGCAGAGTGCCACAGCGTGCCCCCCAATCAACGCAGAGTGCCACAGCGTGCCCCCCAATCAACGCAGAGTGCCACAGCGTGCCCCCCAATCAACGCAGAGTGCCACAGCGTGCCCCCCAATCAACGCAGAGTGCCACAGCGTGCCCCCCAATCAACGCAGAGTGCCACAGCGTGCCCCCCAATCAATGCAGAGTGCCACAGCGTGCCCCCCAATCAATGCAGAGTGCCACAGCGTGCCCCCCAATCAATGCAGAGTGCCACAGCATGCCCCCCAATCAATGCAGAGTGCCACAGCATGCCCCCCCAATCATTGCAGAGTGCCACAGCATGCCCCCCAATCATTGCAGAGTGCCACAGCATTGTCCCCAATCATTGCAGAGTGCCACAGCATTGTCCCCAATCATTGCAAAGCGCCACAGCGTGCCCCAATCATTGCAGAGCACCACAGCATGCCCCCCAATCAATGCAGAGCACCACAGCGTGCTCCCTTCAATGCAGTGTGGGCTTCCCTCCCCCCGAGACCAATGCACTTACCTGGCGGCGGCTTCTCTTCAGTCCCGGCGGCAGTGGCGGCTTCACCTCGCTCTGTCCCCCGGCACGCCCCCTCAGTCCTCCCGCTCCCGCCTCCTCCTCGACCAATGGCATGAGGTTTGCCTTGCAGCCAATCAGGAAGCGAGTATCGGACACGCTTCCTGAATTTGGCCAGGAGGAGGATCGGTGTGGCAATAGCGAATTTTCATTCGCTATTGTCACACAATGGGTGGGCTCGGGACGCACTGCTCTGCGCCCCGGGTCCACCCTTTGCATCGCCCTATTAGAGCCTCTGGCTCTAATCAAGTGATGTAAAAAAAAAAAAAATCCCCATTATGCTCCATGCGTCCGGCACCCCTGCATGCAGATTAGGGGGCCGGACGCATGGATGGGGGGGGCGGCACCCCTATGCCCCCAACACACCAGCCGCCACTGCCTGTACTATGTCTGCAGTCTCTGACCATCTCCTGTACTACTTTATATGCGGCCGATGGACGGGTGGGCTTTAACACCAAACAGTCACATATACGCATTCATGGGGAGCGTATTTTTTGTGCTGAGAGCACTTCCACTGCATGTGAGGTTTATTGGATATTTTTTCTCCAAACAAGAATTGCAAGAGGTTTGAATTTGGAGTGGCATTTGACACACTTTTATGATTGAAAACTTTTGATCTGTAGTACTATTAGGATATTGTCATTTTCTTGTTTTTCAAGTGGGGTGTGTATGTTCCCAATTTAGAGTCATATTTGTATGTTTTTATATATTTTTTGAATTTTATGTAGATTTTTTAAATTTAAATATACATAAAACATACAGTATCTGACAAAAGTAAGTACACCCTCACATTTTTATAAATATTTTATTCTATCTTTTCATGTGACAACACTGAAGAAATGAGACTTTGCTACAATGTAAAGTAGTGAGTGTACAGCTTGTATAACAGTGTAAATTTGCTGTCCCCTCAAAATAACTCAACAGACAGCCATTAATGTCTAAACTGCTGGCAACAAAAGTAAGTACACCCCTAAGTGAAAATGTCCAAATTGGGCCCAAAGTGTCAATATTTTGTGTGGCCACCATTATTTTCCAGCACTGCCTTAACCCTCTTGGGCATGGGGTTCACCAGAGCTTCACAGGTTGTCACTGGAGTCCTCTTCCACTCCACCCTGACAACATCACAGAGCTGGTGGATGTTAGAGACCTTGCGCTCCTCCACCTTCCATTTGAGGATGCCCCACAGATGCTCAATAGGGTTTAGGTCTGGAGACATGCTTGGCCAGTCCATCACCTTTACCCTCAGCTTCTTTAGCAAGGCAGTGGTCATCTTGGAGGTGTTTGGGGTCGTTATCATGTTGGAATACTGCCCTGCGGCCCAGTCTCTGAAGGGAGGGGATTTTGCTCTGATTCAGTATGTCACAGTACATGTTGGCATTCATGGTTCCCTCAATGAACTGTAGCTCCCCAGACCATGACACTCCCACCACCATGCTTGACTGTAGGAAGACACACTTGTCTTTGTACTCCTCACCTGGTTGCCCCCACACACGCCTGACACCATCTGACACCAAATAAGTTTATCTTGGTCTCATCAGACCACAGGACATGGTTCCAGTAATCCATGCCCTTAGTCTGATTGTCTTCAGTAAACTGTTTCCAGGCTTTCTTGTCCATCATCTTTAGAAGAGGCTTCCTTCTGGGATGACAGCCATGCAGACCAATTTGATGCAGTGTGCGGCGTATGGTCTGAGCACTGACAGGCTGACCCCCCACCCCTTCACCCTCTGCAGCAATGCTGGCAGCACTCATACGTCTATTTCCCAAAGACAACCTCTGGATATGACGCTGAGCACGGCACTCAACCTCTTTGGTCGACCATGGTGAGGCCTGTTCTGAGTGGAACCTCTCCTGTTAAACCGCTGTATAGCCTTGGCCACTGTGCTTCAGCTCAGTTTCAGGGTCTTGGCAATCTTCTTATAGCCTAGCCCAGTGATGGCGAACCTTGGCACCCCAGATGTTTTGAAACTACATTTCCCATGATGCTCATGCTCTCTGCAGTGTAGTTGAGCATCATCGGAAATGTAGTTCCAAAACATCTGGGGTACCAAGATTCGCCATCACTGGCCTAGCCTATTCGTGTGTTGATTTGTTTTTTATTTCACTATTTGCATTTTAGCTTATTTATGCTAAATTTTATTTAGCTTATTTATGCACATGAGCACTTTCAGTGTGCACAGTTATTTGTATATCATGCTAAGTGTATGTGTATGATAACTGTACTGTATTATTATTTTCATATTCACTCATGCGCCTATGGATTACATTGACACTTTATAGTTACACTTTGATGATAGTGTCTTATCTATATGCAATTTTTGGATGCACTTTATGGATTCATAGCCCGGAATTCTATTTTACAAATTTAGAATAAAATGGCCAACAGGCTCATGTGGGTATGATGATCGACTGTCCATAGACTTGTATAGACTTTACCACAAAGGGGTGAAGTGGTCGACTCCATATCGAGGTCATGGCTTTAGAATAAAATGGCCAACAGGCTCATGTGGGTCTACAGACTTGTATAAACTTTACCACAAAAGGGTGAAGGGTTCGAATCCATATTGAAGCCCATGGCTCTAGAATGAGATGGCCAACAAGCTCTTGAAGATGTGATAGTCAGGTATTCACAGATGTTCAGCGTAAGCTTGCATAGACTCCAGGCAGGGAAACAATTACTGTATACCAGTTTATTTTACTTTTTTTTTATTGGTTATTTTTGGAGTACAGTGCAGAAATCAGGATAAACATAGAACTGGAAATTGTCGACTGGTGTTATCCCAGTAGAGAATCTCTCGGTTTCTGGTTAAAGCCTCCTATCCAGTCCTGATGGTCGTGTCGTGTGCGATTCTCCTACTTCTTGCTGACTCCAGCACTTCCTCTGCTCATCCCCCCCTCCAGCCCTCTAATAATTTGGACCTCTGGGTAATCACGCCTTGAAATGCGTTACCTTGTGGCCCCAGAGACGCATCAACTGTCAGTGAAGTGGTCGCCTTTCACATGGCTTCGTAATAGGACAGAGCAGGCGATTAACTGGATGTTATTGCGGCCATACGGCGGGCGGTTTAATTTCCCCGCAGAGTATTTAACGGCGATAACCGCGGCAGACGCTTCTTGCGGGAGCGCACGTTTCGCCGCAGCTAATTTTGAAGAATCCCCCCCTCACTCCCTTGTTGTTATTTAGACAGATTTAGTGTGACATTATATAGACCTGACAGGAGGAATCTGGCACATGAGGGGTTATTCAGGATAATGGCATCGCTGCCTTTCTCTACATCACTGGAAATGGATTGGACTGGGTGACTCATCGCCGACTCGCGTCTTGACGCAGGTTACCCTGTGTGGTGAATTTGGGAGCTCGATAATGCTTTGGTTTATGGTGCCAGGAACGATATGACGAGTAGAAGGGTTTCCATGCAGCGGACCTGCTATGACGCTTCCATCTCTAATGGCCCCAACGTTGCGATGTCTGACGCCGGTATCAGCCGGTACTTCGCTGTTTACCGACAGTGAAAGAGGGTTCTGAGCTGGTTGTAAATTATTCAAATATCTACCAATGGACAGGGCTTGACAAATTGGCTTTGAATCTACGAACCCGGCTAAAAAAAGTTAGGAGCCAGTTTTTTCCCCAGAAATCTGACGGGTGGAACATGTTCCCGAAGGTGAACTCATCCTTAAACCCTTTCACAGCCACAACCATTCTTGCATTTTTTTTTTTTTTTGAACACGTCTAAAAAAATCATTTTAGGCCTGAAGATTACAAACAACCCCCAAAACATGATATATTTTCTGAATGCAGACACCCTAGACCACGTATGTCAAACACAAGGCCCAGGGGTCAATTGTGGCCTTCCAGGCCTTGTCATGTGGCCCTCACACCCAGTTTTGCAGCCGGAACTCCATTCCTCCACCTCCGGCTCTCACCCTCCGCTCCCACTCTCCTCCATTCCGCCACCTCCGGCTCTCACCCTCCGCTCCCACTCCCCTCCATTCCGCCACCTCCGGCTCTCACCCTCCGCTCCCACTCCCCTCCATTCCGCCACCTCTGGCTCTCACCCTCCGCTCCCACTCCCCTCCATTCCACCACCTCCGGCTCTCACCCTCCGCTCCCACTCCCCTCCATTCTGCCACCTCCGGCTCTCACCCTCCGCTTCCACTCCCCTCCATTCCGCCACCTCCGGCTCTCACCCTCCGCTCCCACTCCCCTCCATTCCACCACCTCCGGCTCTCACCCTCCGCTCCCACTCCCCTCCATTCCGCCACCCCCGGCTCTCACCCTCCGCTCCCACTCCCCTCCATTCCGCCACCTCCGGCTCTCACCCTCCGCTCCCACTCCCCTCCATTCCGCCACCTCCGGCTCTCACCCTCCGCTCCCACTCCCCTCCATTCCACCATCTCCGGCTCCCACTCCCCGCTGTCACTTTTAAATGCAGAAGCCTTCTGTGTTTACAAGGGACAGCTTTGCCCTCAGTGCCTCCCGGATCTAACAGATTCCTGGATGCACTCACGGTAGGGCACAGCAGGGACAGATCTCCAGAATCTAAGAGAAATACACAGGTAGTAGAGCCGCCTACATGGGGAGGTACTAGAGCTGGGCCAGATAGGTAAAAAAAAAGTGAGGAACATTCATGGGATGGAGAAACAAACTCAGTGCACCCCCAAACCTTGCACCGTACAAAGCACACCCCTGAACGCTGCACTCTGTACAGAGCGCGTTCTTGAACCTTGTACTCTGTACATAGCATAGACCTGAACCCTGCACATAATGCACTTCTGAACCCTGCACCCTGTATTTAACCCCTTCCTGAACTCTGTAGGTAGCGCACCCCTGAACTCTGCACTCAGTACGTAGACCCGAACTCTGAACATAATGGACTCCTGAACCCTGCACTCTGTACGAAACGCCCTCCTGAACTCTGTAGGTAGCCCAGCCCTGAACTCTGTACATAGCGTAGTCCTGAACTCTGCACATAATGCACTTCTGAACCCTGCACTCTGTACGTAATGCCCTCCTGAACTCTGTAGGTAGCACACCCGGGAACTCTGCACTCTGTACATAGGGTAGTCCTGAACTCTGCACATAATGCACTCCTGAACCCTGCACTCTGTACGTAACGCCCTCTTGAACTCTGTAGGTAGTCCAGCCCTGAACTCTGTACATAGCATAGTCCTGAACTCTGCACATAATGCACTTCTGAACCCTGCACTCTGTACGTAACGCCCTCCTGAACTCTGTAGGTAGCGCACCCGGGAACTCTGCACTCTGTACATAGGGTAGTCCTGAACTCTGCACATAATGCACTTCTGAACCCTGCACTCTGTATGTAACTCCCTCCTGAACTCTGTAGGTAGCGCACCCGGGAACTCTGCACTCTGTACATAGTGTATTCTTGAACTCTGCACTCCTGAACCCTGCACTCTGTATGTAACGCCCTCCTGAACTCTGTAGGTAGCGCACCCGGGAACTCTGCACTCTATACGTAACCTAGTCCTGAACTCTGCACATAATGCACTCCTGAACCCTGCATTCTGTACAAAATGCCCTTCTGAACTCTGTAGGTAGTGCACCCCTGAACTTTGCAATCTGTACATAGCGTAGTCCTGAACTCTGCACATAATGTACTCCTGAACCCTGCACTCTGTACAAAACGCCCTCCTGAACTTTATAAGTAGCCCAGCCCTGAACTCTGCACTCTGTACATTGCGTAGTCCTGAACTCTGCACATAATGCACTCCTGAACCTTGCACTCTGTACATAGTGCACCCCAGATACAACAGGCCCTTTGAAGGCAACCCTACTGCTGATGTGGCCCGTGAAATTGAGTTTGGCACCCCTACCCTAGAGAACAAAATAGCAGTAGTTCCTATTTTTAATGTCACACGATATTACTGCAAAGGTCTAGGAAATACATTTTAAAAAAAAAAAACACATTTAAAGTTAATTTTAGGGGGTGCAAAAACGCAATAAATAACCAATTTTTTGGTAAAATATAAAAGCCGAGTAAACATTCCTAACATGTCAAACCTTACATATGCTTGCGCCCATAAAATGGCGGCAAACTTCAGTACCCGATATTTTCCATAGGCGATGCTTTAACCACTTGCTGCCAAATCACATGACCTGTGCGTCATTCGGCTTCCAGGGGTTGTAGCGGGATGATCTGCAGCTGCAGGCGTCACCCCGGTACCATTTTTTAGAGCCGGCGGTCGGCTTTCTTGTAATAACCAGCGCAGCGAGACAGGGGACATCCCCTCCCCCCTCTTCCATCACCTTCCACCGATCGCCTGGGCTCTCCTGTCCCACCTGAAGACCCGAGCGACCAGCCAACGCGTCCGCGGCTGGCCGGAGACCTGAACAAAGCTGGAATCGGCTTTGATTGGGTCTCGGATATGGTAACCCGGAAGCAACGTCACTTCCGGTTTACCAACGGCGCCAATTTTCAAAAATCAAAAGTATTCAAAAACGCTGATCTTGGCATTTTGAATACTTTCAAGGGCAGAGGAGGGATTTGGGGTCTTATAGACCCCCGATCTCTCCATAAAGAGTACCTGTCACTCCTATTACTGTCACATTCCCCCCGATCCCTCCATAAAGAGTACCTGTCACTCCTATTACTGTCACATTCCCCCCCGATCCCTCCATAAAGAGTACCTGTCACTGCTATTACTGTCACATTCCCCCCGATCCCTCCATAAAGAGTACCTGTCACTGCTATTACTGTCACATTCCCCCCGATCCCTCCATAAAGAGTACCTGTCACTCCTATTACTGTCACATTCCTCCCCGATCCCTCCATAAAGAGTACCTGTCACTGCTATTACTGTCACATTCCCCCCGATCCCTCCATAAAGAGTACCTGTCACTCCTATTACTGTCACATTCCCCCCCGATCCCTCCATAAAGAGTACCTGTCACTCCTATTACTGTCACATTCCTCCCCGATCCCTCCATAAAGAGTACCTGTCACTGCCTATTACTGTCACATTCCCCCCGATCCCTCCATAAAGAGTACCTGTCACTGCTATTACTGTCACATTGCCCCCGATCCCTCCATAAAGAGTACCTGTCACTGCTATTACTGTCACATTCCCCCCGATCCCTCCATAAAGAGTACCTGTCACTGCCTATTACTCTCACATTCCCCCCGATCCCTCCATAAAGAGGACCTGTCACTGCTATTACTGTCACATTCCCCCCGATCCCTCCATAAAGAGTACCTGTCACTGCTATTACTGTCACATTCCCCCCGATCCCTCCATAAAGAGTACCTGTCACTCCTATTACTGTCACATTCCCCCCGATCCCTCCATAAAGAGTACCTGTCACTCCTATTACTGTCACGTTCCTCCCGATCCCTCCATAAAGACTACCTGTCACTGCTATTACTGTCACATTCCCCCCGATCCCTCCATAAAGAGTACCTGTCACTGCCTATTACTGTCACATTCCCCCCGATCCCTCCATAAAGAGTACCTGTCACTGCTATTACTGTCACATTCCCCCCGATCCCTCCATAAAGAGTACCTGTCACTCCTATTACTGTCACATTCCCCCCGATCCCTCCATAAAGAGTACCTGTCACTGCATATTACTGTCACATTCCCCCCCGATCCCTCCATAAAGAGTACCTGTCACTGCTATTACTGTCACATTCCCCCCGATCCCTCCATAAAGAGTACCTGTCACTCCTATTACTGTCACATTCCCCCCGATCCCTCCATAAAGAGTACCGGTCACTGCATATTACTGTCACATTCCTCCCCGATCCCTCCATAAAGAGTACCTGTCACTGCTATTACTGTCACATTCCCCCCCGATCCCTCCATAAAGAGTACCTGTCACTGCCTATTACTGTCACATTCCCCCCGATCCCTCCATAAAGAGTACCTGTCACTGCCTATTACTGTCACATTCCCCCCCGATCCCTCCATAAAGAGTACCTGTCATTCCTATTACTGTCACATTCCTCCCGATCCCTCCATAAAGAGTACCTGTCACTGCCTATTACTGTCACATTCCCCCCCGATCCCTCCATAAAGAGTACCTGTCACTGCTATTACTGTCACATTCCCCCCGATCCCTCCATAAAGAGTACCTGTCACTCCTATTACTGTCACATTCCCCCCCGATCCCTCCATAAAGAGTACCTGTCACTCCTATTACTGTCACATTCCCCCCGATCCCTCCATAAAGAGTACCTGTCACTGCATATTACTGTCACATTCCTCCCCGATCCCTCCATAAAGAGTACCTGTCACTCCTATTACTGTCACATTCCCCCGATCCCTCCATAAAGAGTACCTGTCACTGCATATTACTGTCACATTCCCCCCCGATCCCTCCATAAAGAGTACCTGTCACTCCTATTACTGTCACATTCCCCCCAATCCCTCCATAAAGAGTACCTGTCACTCCTATTACTGTCACATTCCCCCCCCCCGATCCCTCCATAAAGAGTACCTGTCACTGCTATTACTGTCACATTCCCCCCGATCCCTCCATAAAGAGTACCTGTCACTGCTATTACTGTCACATTCCCCCCGATCCCTCCATAAAGAGTACCTGTCACTGCTATTACTGTCACATTCCCCCCGATCCCTCCATAAAGAGTACCTGTCACTCCTATTACTGTCACATTCCCCCCGATCCCTCCATAAAGAGTACCTGTCACTCCTATTACTGTCACGTTCCTCCCGATCCCTCCATAAAGACTACCTGTCACTGCTATTACTGTCACATTCCCCCCGATCCCTCCATAAAGAGTACCTGTCACTGCCTATTACTGTCACATTCCCCCCCGATCCCTCCATAAAGAGTACCTGTCACTGCTATTACTGTCACATTCCCCCCGATCCCTCCATAAAGAGTACCTGTCACTCCTATTACTGTCACATTCCCCCCGATCCCTCCATAAAGAGTACCTGTCACTGCATATTACTGTCACATTCCTCCCCGATCCCTCCATAAAGAGTACCTGTCACTGCTATTACTGTCACATTCCCCCCCGATCCCTCCATAAAGAGTACCTGTCACTGCATATTACTGTCACATTCCCCCCGATCCCTCCATAAAGAGTACCTGTCACTCCTATTACTGTCACATTCCCCCGATCCCTCCATAAAGAGTACCTGTCACTGCCTATTACTGTCACATTCCCCCCCGATCCCTCCATAAAGAGTACCTGTCACTGCTATTACTGTCACATTCCCCCCGATCCCTCCATAAAGAGTACCTGTCACTGCCTATTACTGTCACATTCCCCCCCGATCCCTCCATAAAGAGTACCTGTCACTCCTATTACTGTCACATTCCCCCCGATCCCTCCATAAAGAGTACCTGTCACTGCATATTACTGTCACATTCCTCCCCGATCCCTCCATAAAGAGTACCTGTCACTGCTATTACTGTCACATTCCCCCGATCCCTCCATAAAGAGTACCTGTCACTCCTATTACTGTCACATTCCCCCCCCCCCCGATCCCTCCATAAAGAGTACCTGTCACTCCTATTACTGTCACATTCCTCCCGATCCCTCCATAAAGAGTACCTGTCACTGCTTATTACTGTCACATTCCCCCCGATCCCTCCATAAAGAGTACCTGTCACTCCTATTACTGTCACATCCCCCCCCCCCCCGATCCCTCCATAAAGAGTACCTGTCACTCCTATTACTGTCACATTCCCCCCCCCCCCCCCCGATCCCTCCATAAAGAGTACCTGTCACTCCTATTACTGTCACATTCCCCCCGATCCCTCCATAAAGAGTACCTGTCACTCCTATTACTGTCACATTCCCCCCCCCCCGATCCCTCCATAAAGAGTACCTGTCACTGCTTATTACTGTCACATTCCCCCCGATCCCTCCATAAAGAGTACCTGTCACTGCTATTACTGTCACATTCCCCCCGATCCCTCCATAAAGAGTACCTGTCACTGCCTATTGGTGTCACATTCCCCCCGATCCCTCCATAAAGAGTACCTGTCACTGCCTATTGGTGTCACATTCCCCCCGATCCCTCCATAAAGAGTACCTGTCACTGCTATTACTGTCACATTCCCCCCCCCCCCCCGATCCCTCCATAAAGAGTACCTGTCACTCCTATTACTGTCACATTCCCCCCGATCCCTCCATAAAGAGTACCTGTCACTCCTATTACTGTCACATTCCCCCCGATCCCTCCATAAAGAGTACCTGTCACTCCTATTACTGTCACATTCCCCCCGATCCCTCCATAAAGAGTACCTGTCACTGCTATTACTGTCACAAGGGAGGTTTACATTGCTTGTGACAGCAATAAAAGTGATCAGATTTTTTTAAAAGGGACAGTGGAAAAAATACAAAATAAAATAAATAGGAAAAAACATTTTTTAAAGCGCCCTGCCCCGGAAAATGCATACGTAAGTTGCGCCCGCACATGTAAATGGTGTTCAAATCGCACATGTGTAGGTATCGCCATGATCGTCAGAGTAAGAGCAATAATTCTAGCACAGAACCTCCTCTGTCATTCTAAAATGGTAACTTAAATTTTTTTTTTAACCGTGTCGCCTATAGGGATTTTAAAGTAACGTAGTTTGTCGCCATTTTGAAAAGTGTGCGCAATTTTAAACCGTAACATGTTAAATATCTATTTACTCAACGTGACATCATCTTTCACATTCTACAAAAAAATTGGGCTAACTCTACTCTTTTTAGTTTTTTTTTTTAATTTAGTTTTTTTTTAATTCAGCCAAGTGTCTTTTTTTCCAAAATAATTGCGTTTGAAAGACCGATGCGCAAATACTGCGTGACATAAATAATTGCAATGACCGCCATTTTATTCTCCAGGGTCTTTGCTAAATAAATCTATCTATCTATATATATATTTTATATATATATATATATATATATATATATATATATATATATATATATATATATATATATATATATAATAAATAAAAAAAAATATATATATATATATATATATATATATATATATATATATATATATATATATATATATATATATATATATATAAATAGATATATATATAATGTTTGGGGGTTCTAAGTAATTTTCTAGCAAAAAATACTGATTTTAAGAAGTGTCAGAAATAGGCTGGTCCTTATGTGGTTAAAGGCTATTTTTTTTTTTTTTTTTACCTTTTTGAAGAAGATAAAATAAAAATATAATAAAATATGCAGAAAAAAAATGTGCATCTATTATTTTTTCTTGCAGGAGCCTGGAAGAGTCCACCCACAATCAGTAGATCACGGGTGCAATGTGGACTTCTGCAGACACGTCCTGCGGCTTTCAGCCTGTACCTCTGTACTGGCTCTCTGCTTGAAAGCTGGACGGCATGTTAGTGAACCACAGTAGCGCTCATCAGCGCCCCCCACAGCCTATTGGGGTTGATTTGCTAAAACTGGAGCACACAGAATCTGGTGCAGCTGTGCATGGTAGCCAATCAACTTCTAACTTGTTCATCTAACCACTTCTGGACCGGAAGGATTTACCCCCCCTTAATGACCAGGCCATTTTTTGCGATTCAGCACTGCATTAATTTAACTGAAAATTGCGCCGTCGTGCGACACTGTACCCAAATAAAATTGATGTCCTTTTTTCCCCACAAACAGAGCTTTCTTTTGGTGGTATTTGATCATCTCTGCGATTTTTTATTTTTTGCGATATAAAAAAATGCGACAATTTTGAAAAAATAACAATATTTTCTACTTTGACAGTTAAAAAATATCCAATATATTCAATTTTTGTCATATATTTAGTCCAAAATGTATTTAGCTACATGTCTTTGACAAAAAAATTCTCAATGAGCGTATTTTTAACCGCTTTAAGACCGGAAGATTTTACCCCATTTCTGACCAGGCCATATTTTGCGATTCAGCACTGCATTACTTTAACTGACAATTGCGCGGTCGTGCAACGCTGTACCCAAATAAAATTGATGTCCTTTTTTCCCCACAAACAGAGCTTTCTTTCAGTGGTATTTGATCACCTGTGCGATTTATTTTTTATTTTTTGCGCTACAAACAGAAAAAGAGCGACAATTCTGAAAAAATAAAACAATATTTTTCACTTTCTGCTATATAACATTCCCAGTAAAAAATAAAAATAAAAATGTTTTCATAATTTTAGGCCAATTTTGTATTCTGCTACATATTTTTGGTAAAAAAAAAAAATCCCAATAAGCGTATTTTGATTGGTTTGCGCAAAAGTTAGCACGCCAACAAACTAGAGTAAGATTTATGTCTTTATTTTTTTCTAGTAATGCCGGCGATCTGCGATTTTTAGCGGGACTGTGACGTTGCGGCGGACAGATCGGACCCCTGACTGACATTTTTGACACTTTTGGGGAGACCAATGACATTACTACAGTAATCAGTGCTAAAAATATGCACTGTCACTGTACTAATGAGAAGGGGTTAACACCAGGGGTGATCAAAGGGTTAAATGTGAGCCTATGGGGTGCTTTCTAAGTGTGTGGGGGATGGGCTTATGGAATCAACACAGAGACCTGTGTTCCTAAATAGGAGGATCTCTGTGTTTATTGCTGAGAGAATAATGGTCTGCTGTGTTTATTACAACGGCAGACCGCCGTTCTCTCTCCATGGGGAGCGATTGCTGGTCCCCGGCAGCCATCGTGGCCGCTGGCCCCGCGGATCAGCTTCCCGGAAAGGAAGGTACAGGTACGGCGGTTCGCGATTCGTGGAAACCTACCGACCTGCCGCTGTATGTCTGCGGTGGTTGGTCGGCAAGTGGTTGAGCTCTGACAATAAAACCTGGAAGCCGATTGGCTCCCATGCACAGCTTCGCCAGATTCTGCACTCTCCAGTTTTAATAAATCTGCCCCATTGAGGCTACAAATATGTCTGCCGTAGTGGAGGATGGTACTTGTAGTTTATTCATTCACAGGAATCTGTGAGTGAATGACGCAGCTGTGTGGGCGGAGCCCATGCAACATATTTATACGGGAATCGCGTTCAATAAAACGGCTGCATCTGATTGGCCAAGAGAAAAGGCACAGAGGCAGATTAGTGTGCCGCAGTAGCTGAAATCACTGGAAACATTTTAGCATCAACCGAAGTGGCCACAATCCATTCCAAATCCTCATGAAGGGGTCGGCCCAGTTCACCGATGCTTCGTCCAAAAATGCCGCGCTCGTCTTCTGTGTCGCCGCCGCCGTCTCTGAATCAAGCCTCCTCTTCTGTTGGTAAAGAGTTGATGAGTTTTTCTCTATGAAGCTAATTAATTGCTTAAAATAAAGCAGCGCAGACAATGAAATTAAATATAAAAAAAAGGTAATGAAATTACAGACCAGCGCGTGTGTGGGTGCCGAGCGCCGGAATCCGATCACAGCCGCCATAAAATGGAGGAGCACTCGAGAATTATTCGCTTTCACTAATTCCTTAAGCGGCGCTGCCCCTCCTGAAAACTCGAGTGGACGGAGAGGAGCTCTTAAAAGTTTCTTGGAAAAACATAATTTGCCTCTATGTGCTGGCAGAGTTCACATTGATGTGTGCGCGGGTTTCATTCATATATTTTATTTCGTTTGAAACAAATACAATGCAGGAGTGGGAAGCGGGGTTCCCTATGCTTGTAATAGGGTGGGGGGGGGGGGATTTAATTTTGTATTGCAGGTATGGATTATCTAAATTGAGAATTTATTATTATTTTTATTATTCAGGACTTACATGATTTTTATTATTATTCTTCAGGATTGATATATTATTATTGATATTCTTCAGGATTTGCATTATTATTAATATTATTATTATTATTCAGGATTTACAATATTTTATTATTAATCAATATTTACATTATTTTTATTGATATTATTATTAATATTATTATTATTATTATTATTAAGGGTTTACATTTTTATTATTATTATCATTATTACTAATAAGGATTTACATTATTTTTATTATTATTATTCAGGATTGATATTATTCTTCAGGATTTACATTATCAATATTTTTTGTTATGGTTTACATTTTTATTTTTCAGGATTGATATTATTATTCCTATTATTCAGGATTTACATTATTATTATTATTATTATTATTATTATTATTATTCAGGATTTACATTATTTTTATTATTATTCTTTAGAATTGATATTATTATTATTATTATTCAGGATTTACATTATTATTATTATTATTATTATTATTATTATTATTCAGAAGTGATATTATTATTCAAGATTTACATTATTCAGGATTTACATTATTTTTATTATTATTATTCAGGATTATAATTATTATTATTATTATTATTCGGGATTTAAATTATTGTTATTATTATTCAGGATTGTTATTATTAATAATTATCATATTATTATTATTATATAGGATTTATATAGCGCCAATAGTTTGCGCAGCGCTTTACAATGTTGACAAAATTTTACCCAAATTTTCCAAAAAAAATTTGGGCAGAATAGGTGACCAGGTGTAAGCACATTTTTTTTATTTTTTTTTTCATCCAGCAAACTGTGCAAGGACTCTCCTCTCAGGGACAGGTTCCCTTCAAGACCTCTCCCGCACATACCGGAGCGGATAAAAGATGTTGAGCAGCTTTTGTGAATTTCTAAATAAAAACTTGTGTGCGCCCAAATAAAATGCAGCGCCCCCCCCCACAGCTGGGGAGGAGGAAATTAACGGCCCATTACGGCCCCTCTACCTGTGTTCATGCTTTATGGACTTGGAATGGGAATGGAACGGGCTTCGGATCGCGCCGTCACTGTTATTTATGAAGGATTTGTCGTATTCAGTGGGCTTCATTTTCATTTTCTACCTGACTGCCTACTTTATATATTCCGAGCAGGAATTCCGAGAAATAAAATGAATGAAGAGAAAAAAAAAAAGCAAACTAAACAAAAAATAAGATTTAAATTAAAATAAAATAATATAAAATAAAATAAATAATAAAATTAAATAATAAAATAAATAATAAATACAATTTAATTAAATGTAAATAAATAAAAAAATAAAATAAATAATACAGAAAATATTATAAAATAAATAATAAATAAAAAAAATAAAATAAAATGAACATTTGCAACCGGAGACGCAAAATTATCAACTCGTTTCAAATTATTGCTTTATTCTGCTTGATCTGGACGATCGTTGGCTTTCTCATCTCACAACCACAGAATACACATCGTATTATTTCTAGTTAAAAAAAAAAAAGACAACATAAATATATAGCTATTTTTTAAATATCTATTTAAATGTAATATATATATTTTTATATAGTTTTGAAAAAACATATATATATATATATATATATATAATGTGTCAAACTATATATATATATATATATATATATATATATATATATATATAATGTGTCAAACTATATATATATATATATATATATATATATATATATATATCTATATCTAAAAAGTCTCACTTGTTTGCCCTCATGTGATCTAAAGCCTAGGCCGAGGTCACATGATTAGAGGTTGCAGAGATCATGTTACTGACTGAGAATCCTAATTCTCATGAGAAAACTCTTCTAATCGTGTTCCTGAGCAAGTCCTGAAGTCCAGAAAGTATTGCATATGACTATAGAAGAAGAGAAAACCAACGCGTTACGGGGCAGAAATTCACCTTCATCAGGGCTGAAGAATAAAACAACAATAAAAAAAATGCTAGTTTTGGTTTCAATTATTTATTAGTATAAATACAGTAAAAAAAAATAATAATAATAATAATATAAAAATATATTTACATATGTAAGTTATATATAATGAATGCAACATTAAAATTAATATTTATATTTGACATTAAAAAAATAATATAAAATATAATAAAATAGATATGAAAATAAAATAAATAAAAAGTCAAAATAAAACGCGATAAGAGGTCAGAAGAGAAAGCTATCATGTTTACGGGTCAGAAATCCCCCTTCATCAGGTCTGAAGATTAATACAACAATAAATGAAGTAAAATATTCTAGTTTGTATAAACACAGTATAAAACATTTAATATAATAAAATATATAATTTAGTTATATATATATATATAATATAAATAGGTATTTTATGTAAGTTAAATATAATCGACCCAACCTGAAATATTATGAAATTCACATTAAAAATCACAACATATAATAGTTTTGAAACTCTATAATAGAATAACAAAAAAAATAAATAAAAAGTACTGATGAAATTGCATGTGACAAGGAGTCAGATTAGAAAGCCAACGCGTTAAGGGTCAGAATTTCCCCTTCATCAGGTCTGAAGGATAAAACATAAAACATGGTAGTTTTAGTTTTAATTATTATTATTATTATTTATTTATTTTTTTTTGAAAGGTGTTTATTTTTGAAATTTCACAAGAAAACACATGAACAACGGAACAAAGGAAACAAAACAGTATACAGTGGTAAAGGCCTTTGCAAGTACAGATGAAAATAGCATTACCTTACCAAAACATGGCACAGGGCCATACGCTTTTAATTTTTTTTTTTAGTATAAATACAGTATAACACATAATATCAAAATATATTTTCATAAGTCGGTTGTAAATAATCAATGCAACATTAAAATTATTATTTATATTTTACATTAAAAAAATCATAAAACATAATAAAATAGAAATCCTATGATATATATCTATATAAAAAGAAAAGTAATAATAAAACGTAACAAGAAGTCAGAAGAGAAAGCGTGTTTAGGGCTCAGAAATCTCCGTTTATCAGTGCTGAAGATTAAGGGCTCTTTCACACAGGCAGTCCGATCAGATCCGCCTGTCAGTTTTTCAGGCGGATCTGATCGGATTCTCCATGCAGCTCTATGGGGCAGCGGATGTCAATGGTGACATGTCTGCTGACACCCGCTGCCATCCGCATCCGATGCTGTCCGTGAAATCCGGACGGATGGAACCCCTTTTTTCCATCCGTCCTGGGGATCGGATGGGATCGGATGAGAGCAGACAGGCGGTCCGCTCTCATCCGATCCCCCATAGAGAGCAGCGGGGCTCTGACACCTCCCTCTCTGCACACAGAGCGGAGACGGAGCTGTCATCCGCCAGCTCAGCGGGGATCGGCGGATCGATCCCCGCTGAGCAGAGCACGATCCGCAACGGAATGCAGACCGTGTGAAAGGGGCCTAAGACAAGATACAATAACATAAAGTAAAAGATGCTATTATGTATAACTACAGTATAAACTATGATATAATATAGTTATATATAAATATAATAATATAAATTATAGAATATAAATATGTATTCTACTGTACTCATCTAAAGTCCCACATTCCCCTCCTTCTTTGCTATGTATTCTATGTAAGTTAAATATAATCGACCTAACCTAAAAAGAATAATAAATTCACATGAAGGGGGAGATTTACTACAACTGCATGGGAGCCAATCAGCTTCTAACCTCAGCTTGTTCAATATAAATATATTTTTGTGTGTAATAAAAAAGAACAAAGTTAACATTAAATATCTGAAGTGTATATTAATACTAATAATTCTAACAATAGTAGTAATAATAATAAAAATTATATAATAACTATTATGAATATTATTATTATTTATTTATTAATATTTATTATTTTTAATTACTATTACTAGTTAAAAGTTGATTCATTTTTATTTTTTTCTATCATAGTATATCAGTGAATTGTATGGCTTTTTTTTTTAATGTAAATTTAATAATAATTTCATGTTGAGTCAATTTTATAAACCTTACATACATATATATTTATATATTATGTTTTATACTGTATTTATTTATTCTTCATGACCCTTTAAGTGAATTTAGCATTCATTTCACGTTGAGTTGAATATCTGTAACTTGTATGTTAGGTTTAATACTATCTAATCGGAATTTAAAAAAAAAAAACCTCAAAAAAATCATCTTTTACTGTTTATTTTATTTTGTCTTCTTCTTCGGCTCTGATATCTGACTCTTAAAACGCATTGGCTTTCTCTTCTGACCTCTTGTCATGTGCAATTTTATTATTACTTTTTTTTATTTATTTTTTTTAATTATCTATCATAATAATTCTATTCCAATATATTTTTATGATTTTTAATGTAAAATTTAAATATTAATTTCATGTAGGGTTAATTTACTGTATATATAACTTACATCCCCTGATATAGGGAGATTTCTGAACCCAGAACGTGTCGGTTTCTCTTCTGACCTCTTGCAATTTTTTTTTTTTTTTTAACAGAAAAGCTTTTATTTATGTGCAAAACATAGGACATACAACAACAACAAGGTACATCCAATCATAAACAGAACATAAACTTCGGGGTTACAGAATCAAAAGGATCTAGAACAGAGATACTAAGCAACACACTGAAGTGTAGCAAATTTCAAATACAACAATAGTGCAAACTTCACATGTCACAGTGCTGATATTGAGGTAGAAGTGAAAAGAGGACGGGGGTGGGTGAAGGAGGGGGCAGCGAAGGGGTGACCCTCACAAGTCGTTAAAGAGATATTTCAGGGGGATCTGGGAAAAGGGAGAGAGGGTAAGAAAAAAGAGTAAAGGGGAGGGGGGAAGGGAGGGGGAGAGAGGGGCCAGAGAAAGACCGGGATGAAGGTGACAGGGCCGAATTCCTGCCACTGGCAAAGAGTAGGGAAGAGGTCTAGCGACCCAGCCTAGGTCCCCATATCTTATCAAACTTAGCCGGGCACTTCCTGGACATATAGGTTAGTCTGTATAGGGAAAGAACTGCGTCCACCACCTTCCGCCACTGGGACACAGTGGGAGGATCAGTCCTCTTCCAGTTGGCAAGTAAAGTTTTCCTGGCGTAAAAAGAAGCGTAAAAAATCAAAAGTTTAGTGTGTTTCCCCGCAGGAAGGTCATCAGCCACACCCAGGAGGAACATTTTGGGGTCCAGTGGGACATCCAGGGTCGTAATTGCGGACAACTCCCCTGCAACCACCCTCCAGAAGTCCTGGATCAAAGGGCAAGACCAAACTACATGAATAAAGGAGCCCACTGCACTCTGGCATTTGGGGCAACGGTCAGACCTAGCGGGATATATCCGGGCCAACTTTTGCGGGGTATAGTATACTCTATGGAGGAAGCGGAGTTGTGTGTAACGGTCCCTAGCTGAGATGACCAGTGGAATGTAATTCCTCAGGCCCTCCTCCCAGTCATCCATCGTCAAGGAAGGAATGTCCCCCTGCCAAGGCGTCAAAGAGTCGGGTCAAGGCCACAGGGTCATAGGTCGAGATCCTAAGGTATATGGAGGAAAGCAGCCTATCCGCATTCTTGGACCTCTTGCAATTTTAATATTGCTTTTTATTTTTTTTAATTCTATCATAATTCTATTCCAATATATTTTATGATTTTTTATGTAAAATTGAAATATTTAATGTAGGGTTAATTTACTGTGTATATATAGCTTACATCCCCTGATATACGGGGATTTCTGACCCCCAGAACATGTCGGATTTCTCTTCTGACTTCTTGCAATTTTATTATTACTTTTTATTTTTTTAATTCTATCATAACAATTCTATTCCTATATATTTTAATGATTTTTAATGTAAAACTGAAATATTAATTTCATGTAGGGTTCATTTACTGTATATATAACTTACATCCCCTGATATAGGGAGATTTCTGACCCCCAGAACGTGTCGGATTTCTCTTCTGACCTCTTGCAATTTTATTATTACTTTTTATTTTTTTAATTCGATCATAACATTTCTATTCCAATATATTTTAATGATTTTTTAATGTGAAATTCAAATATTAACTTCATGTAGGGTTAATTTACTGTGTATATATAATTTGCATCCCCCTGATATAGGGAGATTTCTGACCCCCAGAACGTGTCGGATTTTTCTTCTGACCTCTTGTCACATACAATATGGACTTTGACAAGACTTGTGATCCTTTTATAACATTCTTCAGGAAAAATTGGGGACCCCCAAGGTTATCCCTGTTGCTTTTTATAGATTTTAGGCTCTTTTTTTTCCCCTTGTATTCTCATGAAAGGCACTTTGCTGGGTGCAGAAGGCAAGGTGTTATTAAAAAAAAAACAAAAAAAAATATATATATATATATATATATATATATATATATATATATATTTTTTTTTATTATTTATATTTATATATATATATATATATATATATATATATATATATATATATATATATATATATATATAAAAATAATAATAAAAAAATATTTTTTTTTAATTATTATTATTATTTATATATATATATATATATATATATATATATATATATATATATATAATTTTTTTTTTTTGGGTAATGTTTTTTTTGGGTAATGTTGTTTTTTTTGGGTAATGTTGTTTTTTTAGATAATCTAAAACTGAAGACCTTTGCAATGCAATGTCTGTTCTGAGATTTTATGTCATCTCAGTTTCTACGGGATGCAAATCACTGTAATAATAAAGAATTAGGACAGTTCCGCTTTATAGAGTCTCCCCCCCCCCCCCCCCCCCACACACACACACACACATTCCCTTTCCTGGAGGGAAATTTTTAGAAAAATTAAATATTTTTGTCCCCGGCTGCTGGGTGAGTCAAAAAGTAAATGCAGTTAAATAAATAGAAGAAAATAAAAATTAATTCAGTTGGTAAACTGATTAGCTGTTTTGCATTGATCCTGTTGAAAGTAATTATATGTTTAGCTGCAGGATTTTCCCTGGCAAGTAATTCCCTGATTTAAAGCTGCGTCGTGAGCGAGCGGACGGGGGATGGGGGGGGGGGGCGCACTGTGTTTGAGCTGCCGTGGAATCAGCTTGACGTCATCTCTGTCCTCTTAGCATTCAGATCACGGATGGCAGGGCAAACCCCTCTCCGTCCTCGGTGCTTTCCATGAAACAATCGGCTTCCTACCATAAATGGTTAATCTCTCCTCCACGCCAAATACAACAAAAAATTTATAATAAATCCCTGGCGGGTGCCGGTATCTGCGTGCGCCATAACAAGCTTTTCCTTCATAGAGAGAATCATTTATTCTGACAACCAATACAGGAGAGCGATGTGTGTGATGGTGCCTCTCCGCATTGTCTGCCATCAGTTTGCATCCATTTTTGATCAAATAAAATCAGTTTTTTGGCAACTACAGAAAATAAATAAAATATAATGTAATATAATATGGCAAATATTTTTAATATACGGTAATTTAGCAAATATATAATAAAATATAATATAGCAAATATGTATGATATAATATAAAATATATCAGATTATATTATATCCTATAATATAGCAAATTATCATATCATATAGCAAATATTTATAATATAATATAGCAAATATGTATAATATAATGTAATATAATATGGCAAATTTTTTATATAATTTAGCAAATATATAATAAAATATAATATAGCAAAAATGTCTGATATAATATAAAATATATCAGATTATATTATATCTTATAATATAGCAAATTATCATATAAAATAGCAAATATTTATAATATAATATAATATAGCAAACATGTATAATATAATGTAATATAATATGGCAAATATTTTTTATATAATTTAGTAAATATATAATATAGCAAATATTTATGATATAATATAAAATATATCAGATTATATTATATCATATAATATAGCAAATTATCATATCATATAGCAAATATTTATAATATAATATAATATAATATATTTATAATATATAATATAATATAGCAAACATGTATAATATAATGTAATATAATATGGCAAATATTTTTAATATAATTTAGCAAATATATAATAAAATATAATATAGCAAATATTTATGATATAATATAAAATATATCAGATTTTATTATATCATATAATATAGCAAATTATCATATCATATGGCAAATATTTATAATATAATATAATATAATATAATATAGCAAATATGTATAAGATAATGTAATATAATACGGCAAATTTTTTATATAATTTAGCAAATCCTATAATAAAATATAATACAGCAAATATTTATTGTATGATATAATATAAAATATATCAGATTATATATATATCATATAATATAGCAAATTATCATATCATATAGCAAATATTTATAATATAATATAGCAAATATGTATAATATAATATCACATCATATAATATCATATTGAACCCTACGGAGTAAGATTGGGATGTGTGTGTGGGTTTGTGTGCATCTAAAGGCCGGCGTCCCAATACTTTTGGTAATATAGTGTAGGTAGAATATAACGGTGGTATGACAGTTGATTCACACTGAGCCTGTGACAGCCCAGTGTTGCTTGTGTTCATGTTATATAATGGTGGATATCGGGGTCAGTGGGAAACACGGCGGCGCGGGCCGGTAATGCCCCTCCCCCCAGTCTCTGCTCTTCCTTCCACAATAGTTACAATGTAATTACATCCCACCAATGTAAAGATTAAAATTGCTTCTCAGTGTAGAGAGTGTGTGGAGGGGCGCTGACTATTCTTAGCAGTTTTGAAATGCTTTTTATTTGACTTTTGCCGCAGCTTTAATGATTGCAATCAAATAAGTTTCAGCGTCCTCAATCAGCGAAGAAATTCCGGGATTGTCCGTGCAGCTGATGGAGATTTGGGCTGTTCAGTTCTTGGTGCGGATTTATCTGCCTCTTTGCTTATTTAAGACAATGATAGAAAACGGCAACTGTGCTAAATCAGAGAGGTGCACCCAACTTTATCCTAATCTGATTTAGTTCTGCAGCTCCAATGTAGACGCCACCTCACAGGGTCACTGGGTGTGTACTTCCTCACTTCCTCTCTCTCTCTGCTTCCCACAATTCCAATCCAAATCAGATTTCTACAGTAAGTTTGAATTTGATTGGTGAGTGTGACGGTACCCACCGTAACTGGGAGTGAAAGACAAATATTACTGTCCCACTTGAAGCAATCCAAACCATTAAGTATCTGTCAGCCATGTATCTCTCAGGAAATATGAAGATTTGATCCCACTTTACACTGTGAGTCCTATAGCCTGTTGCCATGAAGTCAGTGACTCCTAAATAATCATAGCAATACCTAGATGTGTATTCCATGTACTTCAATGTAGGAGACGGACAGACTGTCATTGGCAGTCTTGTCCTATTTTCTGTTTTGAGGTGGGATGTGCATTGTGTTAAGTCCGCCTGTCTCATTGTTAAATGTTAATGAGCCCACATTGTTCTGTCCAGATGGCTAGATATTAGTTCAGGTTAATTCTGTTTCTGTATACAATTATATATGATAATGTAATCAGACAACCCCTGACCTGCGTGTGGTAATCTGATCAGGAGGGGGAGGTCCATGCCAGGGGTGTAACTACAGGGGTTGCAATTGCAACCGGGACCCATGCTCCAGGGGCCTGTGCGGCTCCCCTGTACACCTGGATAGGAGGGGCGGCAGGGGCAGCATGTAGAAAAATCACTGTCCTCCTTTTTCCTGGGCCCCTGTGTGCTCCTCTGCCCCCCCCCCTAATTTACCAGCTCCTTCCTTTTCTGAATGAACAGAGTCATAGTCAGTGATATTGTAAAAAAATAAGATAAAAAATAATACAATTAAAATACCAAAAAATAAAAACTACTGACACCAGTGGGTAAACTTCCAGGATCGCAAAGGTCACACTTGTGACCGGGCCCTGGCATTCCACCACCGTGGGGAGGCCCCAAGATGACAGGAAGGGGGCCCACTGCAGAACTTGTGAAAGGGTCCCACTGCGGGACTGTAATAAAGGGCCCCACAATGACAGTAAAGGGCCGCAGGATCAGTGGGAAGAGCCCCGGGCTTGAAGGGAAGGGCCCCGGCCAGGGCTCTGGGGGGCCCTTCATAGTTTCTTGCACTGGGGCCCCGAAGGTTCTAGTTACGCCTCTGGTCAATGCTGTATATAAATTCTGTGTGACTGTTCAATAAAGAGTGATTCCAGTACAAGCTAAGTTGTCGGCTTGCTTTGTATGAGGGTGGCTGGGAAAATCTGGTATATATATATGTTCATGACTGCAAGGAAGCCGTATACTGATGGAAGACCACAAACACAGTGTGGGTCGGCGTTTCCATTACAGTGAGTTTGGGAAATTTATTAACACTGGGATCCTCTATTTGGGCTTTCTGTAGGTTGGATACAGCAAGGGGCCTGTAGGGGGCGTGTGTGCGAATATCTTTTCAGCATCACAAATCTGGATGTGACGGGAGTCACTTTGGGGGCGGGGGGGCTTGTGGAACCCAGATTACCTTAGAGAGGTTGGGAAACTCCTTGTCCAGCTTCCCCGACCCCTCTTATGTGTAAGTCACCCCATGTCTATTAGGGGCACAGGGTGACCAAGAAGTCCAGTTGGGTCTGCACTAATCAGTACTTGCTGTACAACCACACCGGACTCAGCCTTTCATGTTACCCCGGTTATCCTGGGTTCTATATGCGTGGTTTGTGTTGAAGGAATGAAAGGCCTCTTTCACTTTGGACAATAATATTTATGAACAATATCCCTCAAGAAATATATGAAGATAAACAATTTCACTTTTCAGATTGCTAGATAGTTTGAGGTGGGGTTTGTTATTGTTAAGTGCCTGTATCTCATTGTTTCATTGTTTCTGTCTGCCTTGGGATCAACCTATTATGGGATGTATAGCATCTCACAAAAGTTAGTACACCCCTCGTATTTTTTTAAAATATTTTATTCTATCTTTTCATTTGACAACACTGAAGAAAAGACACTTTGCTACAATGTAAAGTAGTGAGTGTACAGCTTGTATAACAGTGTAAATTTGCTGTCCCCTCAAAATAACTCAACACACAGCCATTAATGTCTAAACCGCTGGCAACAAAAGTGAGTACACCCCTAAGTGACAATGTCCAAATCCAAAGTGTCCATATTTTGTGTGGCCACCATTATTTTCCACCACTGCCTTAACCCTCTTGGGCATGGAGTTCACCAGAGCTTCACAGGTTGCCACTGGAGTCCTCTTCCCCTCCTCCATGACATCACGGAGCTGGTGGATGGTTGAGATCTTGCTCTCCTCCACCTTCCATTTGAGGATGCCCCACATATGCTCAATAGGGTTTAGGTCTGGAGACATGCTTGGCCAGTCCATCACCTTTACCCTCATCTTCTTTAGCAAGGCAGTGCTCGTCTTGGAGGCGTGTTTGGGGTCGTTATGTTGGAATACTGCCCTGCGGCCCAGTTTCCGAAGGGAAGGGGATCATGCTTTGCTTCAGTATGTCACAGTAGATGTTGTCTATTTCCCAAAGACAACCTCTGGATATGACGCTGAGGACGTGCACTCAACTTCTTTGGTCGACCATGGTGAGGCCATGCTGAGGGGAACCTGTCCTGTTAAACCGCTGTATGGTCTTGGCCACCGTGCTGCAGCTCAGTTTCAGGGTCTTGGCAATCTTCTTATAGCCCATAATCGGTGGATCCTAAGTTCTATTATTTCTGTCTGCCTTGGAATCCACCTATTATGGGATGTATATGTATATGTGGATTAGCTGCTAAAGGGGAGGGGGGGATTGTCCCAGAGTGTATATCTCTTTGTGCCTGTGTTTGAATAAACAGTCTTATGCTTCTTACCACCCAACACTGATGTCTCGACAAGTGACTGGTTGGGCTAAGGGATCTTGGATTGTGCTGGTATCAGGCAAGGGAAGCTTATACGGCAAACATACTCTTCTTGAGTATGGGGATTCGTCACATTGGTGGCAAGTGGTGGGAAAGGGCTTCCTTCCTGTGAACACGTCCAAACCACCACCGGGATCCAAGATCGGGACAGCAGATTTCGGTCACCCCAGTGGAGATATGGACCAGAGTTCCAGGGGCTGCTGCGGATCACCCTTTCAGTAATCCCCAGGACTGTGGCTGCAGATCAATACCTGTAGATTAGGCAGCAGATACGGGTGGAGGTCTGGATTGGAGCCTTCCATGTTGCCAGAGCATGTTTTTTCCAACCCCAGGGCAATGGCCAGTGACCAACAGGAATTGCGGATGGCATTCCTGAGAGAGCGGCCCCAGGAGCAATGGGTATCTGAGTTGGATAGGCTGGTCCAGCAGGAAATAGAGCTGGACAATCTGTATCAGGCTTTGCAATAGTAAGCAGAGCAGGAATATGTAGGAGAGACAACAGAATGCTCTTTGGAGGGATATGACTTTGGCGGCCCTGGATTGCTGTGGGAGAGCCTTACAGATGTGTTTGGCGATGAAGGGGAACCTACCCTTGAGGACTTGCAAGAATGCAGAGAGGCTATGCTTGTTCTTGCAGGGGTCTCAGAGCTTAAACCTGATCTGGAATACTTGCTAAGGAAAGAACAGCATCTGGAAAGGGCATTCAGGGAACTGCTAGAACACATTCAGCAGCATGCCCCAGAATCCGCAGCAGAAACTTCGGAGATTGCCGTCCCCAAAACCTGAATATCTGATACCCATGTTCAAGACTGAAGGAACCGGTATACGGACGGAAGCACACAAGTGCATTGTGGGTCGCGGTACCATTACACGGGGTTCTCAGATCAGCAGGTGGTGCGGTGGACTGGTACAGGTTGGCTTGCCTATAGCCAGCTGAAGGCTTAACTTTCAATTTTTACCATGCAATTTTTTTTTTTTAATTCTTTGTATTTTAGTGTCCTCCTGTGCAATGAACAGGCAGAGAAAGGTCTGCATATCCCTCTCACACTCCCATCAGGAGTACTATATCAGATATAAGGTGATTGTAGCCGTATCAGTGCACTTGTAATACACACAGTCACTTCCGGATGTGATACTCTATTATTTGCACAGTTGCTTCTTTAACATCTTTTATCACTATCGATGCAGAAATGTTGGCGTTTGTGATCCTCTTCATTGGTAAATGTGGGCCTATGAGACAAACTCTGAACAACCCCTAAAGGTCTCTCTATACAAACTGGGCAGTCCAGACGTTTCACCTCCATTTCTATTGCATAGTGCAGGTAGGTGACCAGACCGGAGTCTGTAGCTTTTCTCCAACGGAATCTGCCACATATTGTTTATATAAGTTCACTGAAGTATGCTGCAAGCACAGCAGGGACTGTCCAGAGAGAGACGACTTTGACACAGTTGGCCAGAGAGAGATCACTTTCGCACAGTTATCCAGGGAAGGATCACTTTGATTTAGTTAGTCAGAGAGGGATCACTTTGACTCAGTTGGGTCAGAGAGGAATCACTTTGACACAGTTGGTCAGAGAGGAATCACTTTGACACAGTTGGTCAGAGAGGGATCACTTTGACACAGTTGGTCAGAGAGGAATAACTTTGACACAGTTGGTCAGAGAGGAATCACTTTGACACAGTTGGTCAGAGAGGAATCACTTTGACACAGTTGGTCAGAGAAGGATGACTTTGACACAGTGGGCCAGAGAGGGATCACTTTCGCACAGTTGTTCAGGGAAGGATCACTTTGACTCAGTTGGTCAGAGAGGGATCACTTTGACACAGTTGGCCAGAGAGGGATCACTTTGACTCAGTGGATTAGAGAGGAATCACTTTTACACAGTTGGTCAGAGAGGGATCACTTTGACACAGTTGGTTTAGTGAGGGAAAACTTTGACTTAGTTGGCCAGTGAGGAATTACTTTGACTCGGTTGGCCAGAGAGGGATCACTTTGACACAGTTGGTTTAGTGAGGGAAAACTTTGACTTAGTTGGCCAGTGAGGAATTACTTTGACTCGGTTGGCCAGAGAAGGATCATTTTGACACCGTTGACCAGAGAAGGATCACTTTGATTCAGTTGGCCAGAGAGGGATCACTTTGACACAGTTGGCCAGAGAGGGATCACTTTGACACAGTTGGCCAGAGAGGGATCACTTTGACACAGTTGGCCAAAGAGGGATCACTTTGATGCAGTTGTCCAGAGAAGGATCACTTTGACACAGTTGGCCAAAGAGGGATCACTTTGATGCAGTTGTCCAGAGAAGGGCCTCGTTGATGCAGTTGGTTAGAGAAGGGTCACATTAATGCAGCTGGCCAGAGAGGGGTTGCTTTGATGCAGGTTGCCAGAGAGGGATCCTTTTGACTCAGTTGGCCAGAGAGAGATCACTTTGATGCAGTTGGCCAGCTTGAACATGTATCACAAAATATGTGAGCCAAAATCCATGTTCATTTGGAAACATTAGCTTGAAATAAGGGTAGCAGTGTACAGATGGTTAATTCAGAAATGTCAGTGTTAGCACCCCTCTAGCACCTTGTGTGTTTTATAGACACTGTATATACCGTATACTGTATATGTAAGCTTTTTGGATGTGAGCGCAGACATCTCTCTGCATCTCTCCAGGCCTTCCCCCGGTATGTGGTGCTCAGTTACTCCGCTGGTCGGGATTGGGCACTGTGTGTTATCAGACGTCTCCTACAATGTCCTCCATATGGACTCGTTTCTTCTTCTGTGTGTGCGGGCCCCCAGGGTCGGCCTTCAGCAAGGTCCCTGACAAAATGTATTAGAGCGCTGTGTGTAGCCGAGACCAGTCAGTCCTCGAAAACTCTCCATACATGCTGCTGTGCCGAACTCACACAGGCAGATAGCAGTGTGCAAAGTACAACAACCCCCAGCAACCTCCTACACCTTCCACTAAGTCACTGACTCTGCTCACTGGCTGGTGCGATGACGAAGGGCTCTATACCTCCGGTGTTTCCACTCTTGTTTTATTATGGGGAACACTACAGAAAGAGGGGAGAAAGAGCAGAGCCTGGGACTGTGGTGGGAATATGAAGACGCAGAAGTGCTCAGTGGGTAACTAACTAATAATTATTTTAAAAAAAAGCTCCACCTTACAAAAGAGCTCCAATTTTATTCATTATGCTCCTCCAGTAAGGGGCTTTGGCTTGGCTGGGATGATGTCATCAGTCTGCTGCAGGCAGGAGGAAGCATTTCCTTAGTCTCTTCTTCCTCCAGCGATCACCCCGGATTTACATGGTTGTGTTCGTCTTTGATTCCAAAGCTTCCATCTATTACAGAGATCCCAAAACTATCTACTTTCGCAGAGAGCTCTGGAAACCAATATTTCCTGGCTTGATTTAGATTTTGCTCCCACTGTCTCCAGGTAGAAGAGTTTAGAGTACGAGATGTGAAAGTGTGAAGTAGACTTCCCCATGAGACCTGGTCCAGCTAACTCTGTAGATTGATTTAAAAAGATCTGCATGTGTTTCCAAATGTAGAATATAAAAACCTTTATTCATTTTCATAAGTAATCACACTGTTCATTGTGGATCTGGGAAGGATCTGATTGCCTTAGGGCAGGGATCAGCAACCAGTTGATCCCGATCTACCTGTTGATTGCAGTCATGTGACTAGTATATCGCAACCCTACTATCACGCCAGCTCCTGACCCAGTCTACCCACTCCTGGACCTCAGATAAGAGGAGCAATGTGAAATGCAAAACCCAGGGAGATCCTAGGCTCCTCCCAGGGTTTGACGTGTCAGATGAAACAAGTAGGGGTAGAGAGCAGATCGAGGGGGGGGGAGAGCTGGGGGGCCTTCTCTTCTCTTAGATCACTGGGGGCTCCCATCACGGGGTTTTATAGATGAATTACGGAATAATTCTGTATATGGTAATTTTATTTAATACAAATAAAATGCACTTACAAAGGGACAGTAGATAAAAGCCTTAATTCTATAGCCGTCCATTCCGTGTGCTGTATCTGGAACGCGATGCGTTCCACGGACCGGAAGTGACGCAATGGCGTGCTACGCGTTTCGTCAGAATGACGTCATTGGGAGCAGCCACTCTGGATTACTTACTCCTTACCCCTGCACTCTGACTTATTTTCTACTGATCTGTGAACTCTACATTACTACTGACCTCGGAACCTGTTGGCCAGAGAGGGCCTTGCTAGGTGCACTGCAGCCTGGTGACCTTATATCCCTTCCATGTAGATCTCCACCTCTCCAGGGTTTACTGCCGCGGTCTTAGGGTATTAGGAAGGAATTTTATTACCCCTGTTGGGACACATTTTATTGGGTTTTTTTCCTTTCTCTGGATTAGCTGCTGGTTTAGGATTCTGATGAAGAAGGTTTTAATGTCCTTATTTTTGTCCTTCTGGTTGAACCTGATGGACGTGTCTTTTTCCAGCTTGACTTTGACTAACAATGTAACAAAGAGAAAACGCTGTGACGTCGGTAGACCGAATCCTCCAGCTACCGCCATTCACACCAGTCCCGCGCCTGGATCTCACATTCCAGAATACGGAGCATCGGCTTTTTATTTCGGAGGAATTGTTTCAGAAAACTGATTTTTAGTCTCCAGTTGAACTTCAGCCAGATTTCTCGTCTGCTTCGCGAGTTCTTTCAACACCATCATCCGTTATTTTCTGGAATTTTGTAAACTGTTAATTAGAGCGGAACTCCAGCCGTGCATGCGTGCGTGTGTGCGTGCTGTATTTTTTCTCACAAACATGGAAAAATGTTCTCTAACTTCTCTGAAAGCAAAATAGACGGCCGAGACTCTGTTCATGGTTTGGAAGATCGGTGCTTTTCTGGCAGCCAAAAATTTCCCGGGAAATATGATACAAAATAATAATCCGCTTTTAAAGAGCAACTCATTGTTGTGGCAGAATTGATATTTTGTTTCAGTTAAATCAAATTTAAAAAAGAAACCGAAAGTAAAAACCGCACTATATACAGTATCTCACAAAAGTGAGTACACCCCTCACATTTTTGTAAATATTTTGTCCTATCTTTTCATGTGACAACACTGAAGAAATGACACTTTGCTACAATGTAAAGTAGTGAGTGTACAGCTTGTATAACAGTGTAAATTTGCTGTCCCCTCAAAATAACTCAACACACAGCCATTAATGTCTAAACCGCTGGCCACAATTGTTCAAATTGGGGCCAATTAGCCATTTTCCCTCCCCGGTGTCATGTGACTCGTTAGTGTTACAAGGTCTCAGGTGTGAATGGGGGCAGGTGTGTTAAATTTGGTGTTATCGCTCTCACTCTCTCATACTGGTCACTGGAAGTTCAACATGGCACCTCATGGAAAAGAACTCTCTGAGGATCTGAAAAAAAGAATTGTAGCTCTACATAAAGATGGCCTAGGCTATAAGAAGATTGCAGAGACCCTGAAACTGAGCTGCAGCACGGTGGCCAAGACCATACAGCGGTTTAACAGGACAGGTTCAGCCATTCAGAACAGGCCTCGCCATGGTCAACCAAAGTGGTTGAGTGCACGTGCTCAGCGTCATATCCAGAGGTTGTCTTTGGGAAATAGGCAACATGTACTGTGACATACTGAAGCAGAGCATGATCCCCTCTCTTCAGAAACTGGGCTGCAGGGCAGTATTCCAACATAACAACCCCAAACACCTCCAAGACGACCACTGCCTTGCTAAAGAAGCTGAGGGTAAAGGTGATGGACTGGCCAAGCATTTCTCCAGACCTAAACCCTATTGAGCATCTGTGGGGCATCTTCAAATGGAAGGTGGAGGAGCGAAAGGTCTCTAACATCCACCAGCTCTGTGATGTCATCATGGAGGAGTGGAAGAGGACTCCAGTGGCAACCTGTGAAGCTCTGGTGAACTCCATGTCCAAGAGGGTTAAGGCAGTGCTGGAAAATAATGGTGGCCACACAAAATATTGACACTTTGAGCCCAATTTGGACATTTTCACTTAGGGGTGTATTCACTTTTGTTGCCAGCGGTTTAGACATTAATGGCTGTGTGTTGAGTTATTTTGAGGGGACAGCAAATTTACACTGTTATACAAGCTGTACACTCATTACTTTACATTGCAGCAAAGTGTCATTTCTTCAATGTTGTCACATGAAAAGATAGAATAAAATATTTACAAAAATGTGAGGGGTGTACTTACTTTTGTGAGATACTGTACATCCCATAATAGGTTGATCCCAAGGCAGACCGAAACAATAGAACAGGCTCTTAACAATAACAAACCCCACCCCACCTCAAACTATCTAGCAATCTGAAAAGTGAAATTGTTTATCTTCATATATTTCTTGAGTAGTATTGTTCATAAATATAAAAATAAACTATTTACAAAAATGTGAGGGGTGTACTTACTTTTGTGAGATAGTGTAAATCACATAAACAAATGGTGCAAGCAGCAACTTATCTGTGAGGTATTTTCACAGTTCAAATACAATATAGCCTTTTTAAGTTGCACTAAATAAGAGACATAAAAAGTCCACAAGTGCAGTATGATAATCCAGGTGAGTATCACGAACATCCACCACCTTGCAGAGTAATCCTGCATGTGAACACCGCCACCCAATCGCTGAAAAACTCCCTTACCGACTTATATGGACCTCTCATTACAAAAGGTCACAAATGCTTGTGGCTCCATATCGAGCCAGTGCCTTTAAAACTTCAAAAGGGTCTTCCAACTTGTAAATTTCATTGTACAAAAATTACAGTGTAGATGTAAACAAAGTGCCTAAAATAGCGTGCGTGGGCCGGCACACACACAAAAACCTTTCGGGGCTTGAAGGTATCAGTGACGTCAGCGTGTAGCTTCGCCCTACACGTTTTGTCATATGTTGAAGTCATTCAGGGGCACCAAAAACCCGTCCTTCTGGGAATTAAGGGTATTGGTGACGGCAGCGCGTCCCTCTTTCCTACGCGTTTCGCCACACGATGTCATCCAAGTGCCCCTGGGCGACGTCAACATATAACAAAATGGGTAGGACGGAGTGGCGCGCTGATGTCACCGATACCCTTGAGTCCCGGAAGGAGGGGGTTTTTGGTGCCCCTGGACGACGCCAACATATGACAACACGTGTAGGGCGGAGCAACATGCTGATGTCACCGATACCTTCAAGTCCCGGAAGGACGGGTTTTGTGTGTGACGGCCTACGCACGCAATTTTAGGGAGCTTTGTTTACATCTACACTGTAAGTGCAACCTATTTTTATTTGTACAATAAAATTTATGAATTTACACTAAGTGGAGCCTTTTATGTTTTGGGAAACATCTATGACACTGTACTGAGGAAAGTGGTGAGTCGAGTTGGAAGACCCTTTTGAAGTTCTGGCTGGGTATGGAGCCACAAGCGCTTGTGACCTTTTGTAATAAGAGGTCCATATAATTCAGTATAGTTTTTCAGCTATTTGGTGGTGGTGGTCACATGCAAGGTGGTGGATGTTCGTGATACTCACTTGGATTATCATACTACACTTTTGGACTTTTTATGCTTATTTAGTGCAACTTAAAAAAGCTAAAATGTATAAATGACCAATTACATAACGAGTAAAATAATAATGAGATTAATATAGACAAGGGTAAGAAGCTGTAGTATTTGTGCTTCTCAATTGATACCTGCGATCTTCTGGCTTCTCCTCTGCACACTGACCACATGGGGTCCCTCTCTTGTCACTGTCGCCATTCACAGAACTCCATGTATTTTCTTCAATAAATACAAGCCTTACCCTAACTGGAAGAGCTGAACAGGAGAGGCGGTGACACCACAATCTCCACTTCATCAAATCAGAAAAAGCCTTGTATTTCCTGAAAATAAATAAATAAATAGAGTGTTCTGTGAATGGCAGCATTGCCAAAAAAGCAACCCGTTTTCATCAGTGTGCAGAGGGGAAGCCAGATCCCCTGAGGTCCAGACTGAAATCTGAGCGTTGGATGAGGAGGGAGGGCGAGTTGGGGGTTTATTTTCAAAGTAACGTTTCTCTTCAAAGATCAGTCCATTCATCCAGAGAGATGTTTGCTTGGAAGTATTTAGAAAATAAAATCTTGTCTTCTTCAGCGAGCCATCAAACCCCTACTAAATGTAAATGAGAAGATGATTTACAGAATGTGGAGGAGCGTTTCATGACACTCATGGGTGACTATGGAATGTCACCGGGGATTATCTACAGGAAGGTTCAAATGAAGGAAAAAGCGGAATGGTTTATTAACACCCAGCCAACCCAATGTCTACTGACACCGCTGAACATCACCAATTGGCCTTCTGATCCCCCAGAGTACCACCAACTGGCCTTCTGATCCCCCAGAGTACCACCAACTGGCCTTCTGATCCCCCAGAGTACCACCAACTGACCTTCTGATGCCCCAGAGTACCACCAACTGGCCTTCTGATCCCCCGGAGTACCACCAACTGGCCTTCTGATCCCCCGGAGTACCACCACCTGGCCTTCTGCTCCCCCAGAACACCACCAACTGGCCTTCTGATCCCCCAGAGTACCACCAACTGGCCTTCTGATCCCCCAGAGTACCACCAACTGGCCTTCTGATCCCCCAGAGTACCACCAATTGGCCTTCTAAACCCCCAGAGTACCACCGACTGGCCTTCTGATCCCCCAGAGTACCACCGACTGGCCTTCTGATCCCCCAGAGTACAACCGACTGGCCTTCTGATCCCCCAGAGTACCGCCGACTGGCCTTCTGATCCCCCAGAGTACCACCAACTGGCCTTCTGATCCCCCAGAGTACCACCGACCGGCCTTCTGATCCCCCAGAGTACCACCGACTGGCCTTCTGATCCCCCAGAGTACCACCGACTGGCCTTCTGATCCCCCAGAGTACCACCGACTGGCCTTCTGCTCCCACAGAACACCACCAACTGGCCTTCTGCTCACCCAGAACACCACCAACTGGCCTTCTGATCCCCCAGAACACCACCAATTGGCCTTCTGCTCCCCCCAGAACACCACCAACTGGCTTTCTGACCCCAACAACTGGCCTTCTGACCCCCCCCCCCTCCCAGAACACCAACTGGCCTTCTAATCCCCCAGAACACAACCAACTGGCCTTCTGACCCCCCAGATTACCTGACCCCCCCAGAACACCAACTGGTCTTCTGACCCCCCAGAGTACCACCAACTGGCCTTCTGATCCCCCAGAGTTCCACCAACTGGCCTTCTGACCCCCCCCCCCCCCCCAGATCACCACCAACATGCCTTCTGATCCCCTAGAACACCACCAACTGGCCTTTTGACCCCCCCCCCCCCCAAAATACCACCAACTGGCCTTCTGATCCCCCAGAACACCACCAACTGGCCTTTTGACCCCCCCCTCCCAAAATACCACCAACTGGTCTTCTGATCCCCCAGAACACCACCAGCTGGCCTTCTGACCCCACAGAGTACCACCAACTGGTCACAGCAACATCCTCCACTCCAAACTAGGGGCTTCGCACTTTTCAACATGGGCCACATCGTATCGGGGTCCTCTGGTACAGAGACTGATGTGACTGTGGGGGAGGGGACATTAGAGTGTAAGCTCCTCTGGTACAGAGACTGATGTGACTATGGGGGAGGGGACATTAGAGTGTAAGCTCCTCTGGTACAGAGACTGATGTGACTGTGGGGAAGGGGACATTAGAGTGTAAGCTCCTCTGGTACAGAGACTGATGTGATTGGCTCAGTGATCTCTGTACAGCGCTGCGGTATATGTCAGAGCTATATAAATGTATAATGTGGATGGATGATCAGGAAATGTTGGTCAGGCCGCGGTTGATAATCTGCACACGGACCGGCAGCAGAAATTAGGTTTTAGCTGGCCGTGTTTTCGGCGTTGTTCCTCCATGGCTGAGGCGAAGATTCTTCCATTGCTGCTCCATTTCACACCTAAGAAGAGTCTCCTGGGAGAGAAGTGTGCGGTCGGCGCTGCCAGCTTGGATTAGCAGCAGAGCGCCTGCAGTTACAGCTCCTTACATTATGCCATGGGACACAATCAGCCGCCTTGCTGCAGACCTGAGCTGTCTGCTTCTGGCTGGTTTAATCCCTCTCACCGTCCCGGTACTGAGAAATTCTACGGTACCTGTCCCGGAAGGATCACTCTGCCCCCCCCCCCCCCCCTCATTATATATTAATGACAATTCCACATAAAACTGATGATTCAGCTCTGTATGGCCAAAACACAAACTACTGCAGGAAATCTCCCCATTGTGGGAGGGGCAGAGACACAAAATACTGCAGGAAATCTCCCCATTGTGGGAGGGGCAGAGACAAACTACTGGAGGAAATCTCACCATTGTGGGAGGGGCAGAGACGCAAACTACTACAGGAAATCTCACCATTGTGGGAGGGGCAGAGACACAAACTACTGCAGGAAATCTCACCATTTTGGGAGGGGCAGAGACAAACTACAGCAGGAAATCCCATCATTGTGGGAGGGGCAGAGACACAAACTACTGCAGGAAATCCCATCATTGAGGGAGGGGCAAAGACACAAACTACTGCAGGAAATCTCCCCATTGTGGGAGGGGCAGAGACACAAACTACTGCAGAAAATCTCGCCATTGTGGGAGGGGCAGAGACACAAACTACTGCAGGAAATCCCATCATTGAGGGAGGGGCAAAGACACAAACTACTGCAGGAAATCTCACCATTGTGGGAGAGGCAGAGACATAAACTACTGCAGGAAATCTCCCCATTGTGGGAGGGGCAGAGACACAAACTACTGCAGGAAATCTCACCATTGTGGGAGGGGCAGAGACACAAACTACTGCAGGAAATCTCCCCATTGTGGGAGAGGCAGAGACACAAACTACTGCAGAAAATCTCGCCATTGTGGGAGGGGCAGAGACACAAACTACTGCAGGAAATCTCACTGTTGTGGGAGAGGCAGAGACACAAACTACTGCAGGAAATCCCATCATTGTGGGAGGGGCAGAGACACAAACTACTGCAGGAAATCCCATCATTGTGGGAGGGGCAGAGACAAAAACTACTGCAGGAAATCTCACCATTGTGGGAGGGGCAGAGACACAAACTACTGCAGGAAATCTCACCATTGTGGGAGGGGCAGAGACACAAACTACTGCAGGAAATCTCACCATTGTGGGAGGGGCAGAGACACAAACTACTGCAGGAAATCTCACCATTGTGGGAGGGGCAGAGACACAAACTACTGCAGGAAATCTCACCATTGTGGGAGGGGCAGAGACACAAACTACTGCAGGAAATCTCACCATTGTGGGAGAGGCAGAGACACAAACTACTGCAGGAAATCTCACCATTGTGGGAGGGGCAGAGACACAAACTACTGCAGGAAATCTCACCATTGTGGGAGGGGCAGAGACACAAACTACTGCAGGAAATCTCACCATTGTGGGAGAGGCAGAGACACAAACTACTGCAGGAAATCTCACCATTGTGGGAGGGGCAGAGACACAAACTATCCCAACGTCCTCTCAATTAAATCCTCATTGGAGTTTATTCTCCATTATTCGCTCCTGTTTAGTCCCTGACACCTCCGGTTGGTTGGTTTGTCTGACTCGGGGAGAGTATATTATATTTATTACAACCTTCGCACTCAGAATTAACAGTTCGGCGCAGGAAGTTTCCTTTGAGTGAAGGGTGACCTTTATGCAGCTGACGGTCGCTCTCTGTAATTTCTGTCTCCATTGGATCACGGTAAATGCCGCGGTTGGAAATAATCACCACTAATCTTTGTATCAGCCGGGAAAAGTCTGCGTGAGTTAGAGACGTTATAAGACCGCTATAGGAGACGCGAAGGGGAAATCTGTTTGTATGTAAGAGAAGGTAATCCGAGGACGCAATCTGCCATTATTATAACTTTGCAGGATTATTAACCCCTTCATGCCTGCACTATAGCCGAAAGATGGCTACAGCGCGGGCCTAAATTGCCGGGAGGGCGTCTATTTACATCCTCCGTGCACGAGATGCCTGCGCGCTCCCTGCGGGACGTACGCGGTTCGCTTCATGATCAGCGAGTCCATGAGGCTCGGCTGATCATAGATCATAGTACAGGGAAGGTCCCGGCCTCTTACCATGGGATCAGCTGTCAGCCAATGACAGCTGATCACGTGATGTAAACAGAGCGGGTAATTAGCTTTTATTTTTCCTCACGCTGACAGTGCGAGGAGAAAAAAAAAGCCGATCGCCGACTGCTGTCAGTGGGACATCGGTCCCAAAGAGGAAGAGCCAATGGGGCCACATGTGTGCCCACCAGTGCCACCTACCATTGCCCACCAGTGCAGGTCAGTGCCACCTATCAATGCCCATCAGTGCCACCTATCAGTGCTCTTCAGTGTCATCTATCAGTACCTTTCAGTACCACCCATCAGTTCCCATTGGTGCCACCTATCAGCGCCCTTCAGTGCCGCCCATTAGTGCCACCCAGCAGTGCCACCTATCAGTGCCGTTATCAGTGCCCACCAGTGCCACCTTATCAGTGCCACCTTATCAGTACCCATCAGTGCAGCCTATCAGTACCTGCCTATCAGTGCCCTTCAGAGTCACCTATCAGTACCCTTCAGAGCCGCCCATCGGTGCCACCTATCAGTGCCAACGTTATCAGTGCCCACCAGTGCCACCTTGTCAGTGCCCATCAGTACAGCCTATCAGTGCCTGCCTATCAGTGCCCATCAGTGCAGCCTATCAGTGCCCATCAGTGCTGCCTCGTCTGGGCACATCAATGAAGGTGAAAAATTACCTGTTTGCAAAATTTTAATTAAATTATAAAAACTTTTTTTTTTTCAGAATTTTCGGGGTTTTTTATTTCAGCAAAAAATGAAAACCTCAGTGGTGAATAAATAGCACCAAAAAATAGCTCTATTTGTTTGAAAAAAATGATAAAAATGTCATATGGGTACAGTGTTGCACGACCGCGCAATTGTCATTCAAAGTGTGACAGCGCTGAAAGCTGAAAATTGGCCTGGGCAGGAAGGGGGGGGGGATGGTAAATGCCCGGTAGGCAAGTTGGTTAATGAGGGATTTTTATATATCCAATTATTTATCTACAAAAGATCATCATTCACTGTACAATCTGATTGTGCAATCTTTTAGATCTCCTATACATTTTGTAGTACGAGGACCGGCCTGATTGGATGCAGACTGAATGTGTTCAAGTGTAGATTTGTATAGAAATTCTATAAGGAACGGCTGGCTTCTGACTTGCCTGGCTGAGTCGGGGGTTAAATCTGACAGTTGTTATCAGCCACGGCCGGTCCATAAGGGGTGCAGGGGCAGCGCCCCCCTAAATCTCCATGCGTGACGCCGGACCCATAGAGTTCGTTAAAACCAGGAAAACCGCTGGAGCCGCCCATGACCTGGATGGCGTAAGTGTGGGGCTGGTGGGCAGGGCTAGCTATCAAGTGGGCGGGGGGTGGGGGGGTTTGTACTTTGTTCACCCCCCCCCCAAAAAAAATGGAGCAGCAGCCGCCATTAATTGTTACACTGTCAGCTACCTTATCTCAGATTCAAGGCTCAATTCACAAAGTTTTAACACATGGATGAGGATTTTTCCATTCAGTTGTGTGGCTGTAATATTCAAATCTCATTGGACTCAACTGAAAATAACTGTCACTTTTCTTAGAAGGATGGATCCGTATTCTGGTGTGCTAGCTTTGTGAATTCAGCCAGCAATCTCCCAAATTCTGAGTGTGCATAACAAAAACCTGAAATGAAATGGAATTTTACCCCTTCAATACCGGGCACTTTCACCCCCTTCCTGCTTAGGCCAGCTTTTAGCGCTGTCACACTTTAAATGACGTTTTTAGCATTTTTTTTCACACAAATAGAGCTTTCTTTTGGTGGTATTTAATCACCACAGTGTTTTTTTTTTTTTTTTTGTGACCCAAGCAACACAGTGTTACCATAGTAACACTGTACCACCCTGGAGAGTTGATCAGGGATTTTAATTTTTTTTTACATACTAAGATTGCTTATAGCAGTGAACTTCACTGTTATAAACAAATATTTTTATAATATTTTTCTAATTTTTATAATATTTTTCTAATTTTTATAATATTTTTATAATATAGTTTTAAATATAAAACTTTTTTTTATTGGTTTTATGTAATATTCAAATTTTCTGAGATACTGAATTTTGGGGTGTCACTCGCTGTAAGCCATAATCATCAAAAATAAAAACAAAGAAATGTGTGAAATCTCTCACTCTGTGTGTAACATCTATAGAAAATATAGGAGTTTACCTTTTTAAATTGAATTACTGAAATAAATTAACTTTTTGACGATATTCTAATTTTATGAGGCACACCTATACTGTGTATCCGGGCAGATCTCCTGACTTGGGGCAACCTAAGATGGAAATAATGACAACTGCCGCTGTTTTTGGGTGGTCCCACCCCTTTTCGTGCCTTATCTCTCTTCCAATTGGCCATCATTGCTAGGCTGTTTGGTCCATTTTGCTGTTTTCTCACCTTTTTTCCCGTTTTTATTCACATCACATGCTCTGACACCTTCAAGGCAGCTTACATGTAAAATATAGAAAATAGATAAAAAGTATAATAAAAAAATACATAAAAAGTTTCGTACAGCTTGGGATGTTATTGGCCGTATGTATGCCGTCATTTATAGGCAGGGGCGTAACTACAGGGGTTGCAGGGGCTGCAATTGCAACCGGGCCCCATGCTCCAGGGGACCCATGCGGCTCCCCTGTACACCTGGATAGGAGGGGCGGTGGGGGCAGCATGTAGAGAAATCACTGTCCTCCTTTATCCTCATGTAGCTGCAGCAGGAAAATGGAGGAGATTGGTTCCTCTGTATGCTGCCCCCGCCACTCCTCTTATCCAGTTCACTTGTGTTCTGCTGTCTCTGGGCCCCTGTGTGCTCCCCTGGTCCCCGCCCCCAAACACTGTGCTCCCCCCCCCCACTGTGCTGCCCCCACCACTCCTCCTATCCAGTTCACTTGTGTTCTACTGTCTCTGGGCCCCTGTGTGCTCTCCTGGTTCCCCCCCCTACTGTGCTGCCCCCCCCACTGTGTTGCCCCCACCGCTCCTCCTATCCAGTTCACTTGTGTTCTGCTGTCTCTGGGCCCCTGTGTGCTCCCCTGGTCCCCGCCCCCAAACACTGTGCTCCCCCCCCCCCCACTGTGCTGCCCCCACCACTCCTCCTATCCAGTTCACTTGTGTTCTACTGTCTCTGGGCCCCTGTGTGCTCTCCTGGTTCCCCCCCCCCCCTACTGTGCTGCCCCCCCCACTGTGTTGCCCCCACCGCTCCTCCTATCCAGTTCATTTGTGTTCTGCTGTCTCTGGGCCCCTGTGTGCTCCCCTGCCCCCCCCCCCCTACTGTGCTGCCCCCCCCCCCCCCCCCCCCACTGTGCTCCCTCTCCTCTCCTGCCGGCTGCTGCAGGGGATGTGTCACAATAGAGAACCAGGAAGGGGTCAGTAAATATGTAATTTACCAGCTCCTTCCTTTTCTGAATGGACAGAGTCATAGTCAGTCACATTGTAAAAAAAAAAAAAAATAAAATGATAAAAAATAATACAATTAAAATACCCAAAAATAAAAATTACTGACACCAGTGGGTGAACTTCCAGGATCGCAAAGGTCACACTTGCGACCGGGCCCTGGCATTCCACCACCGTGGGGAGGCCCCAAGATGGCAGGAAGGGGACCCACTGCAGAACTTGTGAAAGGGTCCCGCTGCGGGACCGTAATAAAGGGTAAGGTGAGAGTAAAGGGCCCCAGGTTCAGTGGGAAGAGCCCTAGGCTTGAAGGGAAGGGCCCCGGCCAGGGGTCGGGGGGGCCCTTCATGGTTTCTTGCACCGGGGCCCTGAAGGTTCTGGTTACGCCTCTGTTAGGCAACAGGAAATAAATATTACAGTAAATGATAAAATGTTTCATTTTTTTTATACAGTGTTAAAAAAAAAAAAAGTCAAATCCTATGAAGTGCAATACAATGAAATGCGATTCTTTTGTGATCTGTATATCGGGCGCCTATATTTTGGGGTCCGGCGGCGGCGGGATGATGTGCGGTATCAGCTGTCGCCTGAGTCCAGGAACTGGGAGAGGAGAAGTAATCCTCGTCCTCCTTCGCACCTTTGTTGTCGCTGATCACATCCCCGCCTACATCTCCTCCGCGCTGATCTCATTAGCATAGGCGAGACGCTCTCTCTCTCTCTCTGGCGGCGGTCCTGGCGGAGAGCTCTGCTTCTCGCTATGAAGTCATGTGCTAAAAATGAGCGCTGATCTAATGACACCAAAATGTCAACTTTCCCTTCACATTAACCCTTTCCAGTCACCTGTCGGGTCTCACGGCTGATAGCGAACGATTGCACTGCTGGGGCTTAGGGAGCAGAAAATACGAACGGCCCAATCCTGATTCACTAACGTTCTTCAAAGTGGATATTTTATTATATAAAACAGGGGTCTCCAAACTGCGGCCCTGGGGCCGGATGTGGCCTTTTTCCTGCCTTGATCCGACTCTTGGGCCACTATTTCATCCACTGACACCAACTGAGAGTCACTATTCCTCCCACTGACACCAATCATGGGACACTATTCCCCCCCACTGACACCAATGATGGGACACTATTCCCCCCACTGACACGGTTATGGGTTATGAGTAAGCGGCTGTGTGCGCCGTGAAACGCGTTAACCTGGATTACCTGTTCCCTGCACTGTCTGTTCATATTTTGATTTAAAGAATAAAGTACTTCAATTGTTTTCATCTACCTGGGTGCGGTTCCAACACTTTTTTTTGGGACACTATTCCTCCCACTGACACCAATGATGGGGCACTATTCCCCCCACTGACACCAATGATGGGGCACTATTCCTCCCACTGACACCAATGATTGGACAGTATTCCTCCACTGACACCAATGATGGGGCACTATTCCTCCCACTGATACCAATGATGGGGCACTATTCCTCCCACTGACACCAATGATGGGGCACTATTCCTCCCACTGACACCAATGATGGGACACTATTCCTCCCACTGACACCAATGATGGGACACTATTCCTCTCACTGACACCAATGATGGGACACTATTCCTCCCACTGACACCAATGATGGGACACTATTCCTCCCACTGACACCAATGATGGGACACTATTCCTCCCACTGACACCAATGATGGGGCACTATTCCTCCCACTGACACCAATGATGGGACACTATTCCTCCCACTGACACCAATGATGGGGCACTATTCCTCCCACTGACACTAATGATGGGACACTATTCCTCCCACTGACACCAATGATGGGACACTATTCCTCTCACTGACACCAATGATGGGGCACTATTCCTCCCACTGACACCAATGATGGGACACTATTCCTCCCACTGACACCAATGATGGGACACTATTCCTCCCACTGACACCAATGATGGGGCACTATTCCTCCCACTGACACCAATGATGGGGCAGTATTCCTCCCACTGACACCAATGATGGGGCAGTATTCCCCATCAGAGTCCCCCCTTACATCAAAGTCCCCCCCCCCATACCTCAGAGCCTTGTCTCACACATGCACGGCGGGGAGCCTGGTTAGTGTGGCGGTAGCTGCAGACGATCTCCGCTCTGTATGTATGGATGGAGTCATGGTTGTCACTAGGCTGAATCTCCCTTTATCCCCGTTATGTGGCAGTGGGGGGATCTGTTTCCTGTAGTTGCTGAAAATGTTCTTAGTCTGAAAAAAAGAATAATGCAGCCGCCACATCTCAGGATTTGTAAGCTGCAATCTATGGAAATTGTGTTCTTGGGTTTAATTCTCCTTTAAGAGTGAATCTTGTATAAAATGTAGTGCTGTCCTATGCGCTGTCCATGGTGCTGATCCCTATAGATCCCCGCACACTGCCTCTTCCTTATAAAGGCAATGATGTCACATGGAGGCGTGGCCATCCTCCCTTAAAGCAGAATTACACCCTAAACCAAAAATGTCCTTTATTGCTGCTTACCAATCATTGGATATGGCGGCTGAATTTGTTTTCTTTTTTTATGTGGCTTTTTTCCCTCTGTTTTCACCGGATGATCTGGCCAGTACAGCCCCTCCTGTATTAGAGCACTCCCCCCCCCCCACTCTGGATCAAGGAGCACAGGGAGCACATCTGTACAGCAGCCTTGTCAGTCTGGGAGAGGAGGGGGGGGGGGGTTTAGATGGACTTGCAGATTTAGATGGACTTGACTAACAAATTAAACGCAATCTCCACCTTACACTTTATAAGAGGTTGCAGCAATATTTTTTTCTTTTTTGGGTTAAAGGTTTTATATCAATGAATAAAAGCTGATCACTGTCAGCACCCCTGTTAGTGTTAAATGGTTTGTCTCATCCCTCTAACTGGCACTTTTGCTGGATAGCTTGGTCTGATAAAGGAAGCAGAAAATTCACAGACTTACTGGCAGGATCACCAGGTGAGAATAAATGAAAGCCTAAGTTCTCCAGCTATCTACAGATGACAGGTCCTCATTACAAGTCCTCCCGCTATGTACAGATGACAGGTCCTCATTACAAGTCCTCCCTCTATGTACAGATGACAGGTCCTCATTACAAGTCCTCCCGCTATGTACAGATGACAGGTCCTCATTACAGGTCCTCCCTCTATGTACAGATGACAGGTCCCCACTACAAGTCCTCCCGCTATGTACAGATGACAGGTCCTCCCGCTATGTACAGATGACAGGTCCTCATTACAAGTCCTCCCGCTATGTACAGATGACAGGTCCTCATTACAAGTCCTCCCGCTATGTACAGATGACAGGTCCTCATTACAGGTCCTCCCGCTATGTACAGATGACAGGTCCTCATTACAAGTCCACCCACTATGTACAGATGACAGGTCCTCATTACAAGTCCTCCCGCTATGTACAGATGACAGGTCCTCTTTACAAGTCCTCCCACTCTGTACAGATGACAGGTCCTCATTACAAGTCCTCCCGCTATGTACAGATGACAGGTCCTCATTACAGGTCCTCCCGCTATGTACAGATGACAGGTCCTCATTACAAGTCCTCCCCTATGTACAGATGACAGGTCCTCATTACAAGTCCTCCCACTCTGTACAGATGACAGGTCCTCATTACAAGTCCACCCACTATGTACAGATGACAGGTCCTCATTACAAGTCCACCCACTATGTACAGATGACAGGTCCTCATTACAAGTCCTCCCGCTATGTACAGATGACAGGTCCTCATTACAGGTCCTCCCTCTATGTACAGATGACAGGTCCTCTTTACAAGTCCTCCCGCTATGTACAGATGACAGGTCCTCATTACAAGTCCTCCCACTCTGTACAGATGACAGGTCCTCATTACAAGTCCACCCACTATGTACAGATGACAGGTCCTCATTACAAGTCCACCCACTATGTACAGATGACAGGTCCTCATTACAAGTCCTCCCGCTATGTACAGATGACAGGTCCTCTTTACAAGTCCTCCCACTCTGTACAGATGACAGGTCCTCATTACAAGTCCTCCCGCTATGTACAGATGACAGGTCCTCATTACAGGTCCTCCCGCTATGTACAGATGACAGGTCCTCATTACAGGTCCTCCCTCTATGTACAGATGACAGGTCCTCTTTACAAGTCCTCCCGCTATGTACAGATGACAGGTCCTCATTACAAGTCCTCCCGCTATGTACAGATGACAGGTCCTCATTACAGGTCCTCCCGCTATGTACAGATGACAGGTCCTCATTACAGGTCCTCCCTCTATGTACAGATGACAGGTCCTCTTTACAAGTCCTCCCACTATGTACAGATGACAGGTCCTCATTACAAGTCCTCCCGCTATGTACAGATGACAGGTCCTCATTACAGGTCCTCCCGCTATGTACAGATGACAGGTCCTCATTACAAGTCCTCCCGCTATGTACAGATGACAGGTCCTCTTTACAAGTCCTCCCACTCTGTACAGATGACAGGTCCTCATTACAAGTCCTCCCGCTATGTACAGATGACAGGTCCTCATTACAGGTCCTCCCCTATGTACAGATGACAGGTCCTCATTACAGGTCCTCCCGCTATGTACAGATGACAGGTCCTCATTACAAGTCCTCCCACTCTGTACAGATGACAGGTCCTCATTACAGGTCCTCCCGCTATGTACAGATGACAGGTCCTCATTACAAGTCCTCCCGCTATGTACAGATGACAGGTCCTCTTTACAAGTCCTCCCGCTATGTACAGATGACAGGTCCTCTTTACAAGTCCTCCCGCTATGTACAGATGACAGGTCCTCTTTACAAGTCCTCCCACTCTGTACAGATGACAGGTCCTCATTACAAGTCCTCCCACTATGTACAGATGACAGGTCCTCATTACAAGTCCTCCCGCTATGTACAGATGACAGGTCCTCATTACAGGTCCTCCCGCTATGTACAGATGACAGGTCCTCCCGCTATGTACAGATGACAGGTCCTCATTACAAGTCCTCCCGCTATGTACAGATGACAGGTCCTCATTACAAGTCCTCCCGCTATGTACAGATGACAGGTCCTCATTACAAGTCCTCCCCTATGTATAGATGACAGGTCCTCTTTACAAGTCCTCCCACTCTGTACAGATGACAGGTCCTCATTACAAGTCCTCCCGCTATGTACAGATGACAGGTCCTCATTACAGGTCCTCCCGCTATGTACAGATGACAGGTCCTCTTTACAGGTCCTCCCGCTATGTACAGATGACAGGTCCTCATTACAGGTCCTCCCCTATGTACAGATGACAGGTCCTCATTACAGGTCCTCCCTCTATGTACAGATGACAGGTCCTCTATACAAGTCCTCCCCTATGTACAGATGACAGGTCCTCATTACAGGTCCTCCCTCTATGTACAGATGACAGGTCCTCTTTACAAGTCCTCCCGCTATGTACAGATGACAGGTCCTCATTACAAGTCCTCCCACTCTGTACAGATGACAGGTCCTCATTACAAGTCCTCCCGCTATGTACAGATGACAGGTCCTCATTACAGGTCCTCCCGCTATGTACAGATGACAGGTCCTCATTACAAGTCCTCCCGCTATGTACAGATGACAGGTCCTCATTACAAGTCCTCCCGCTATGTACAGATGACAGGTCCTCATTACAAGTCCTCCCGCTATGTACAGATGACAGGTCCTCATTACAAGTCCTCCCGCTATGTACAGATGACAGGTCCTCATTACAAGTCCTCCCACTCTGTACAGATGACAGGTCCTCATTACAAGTCCTCCCGCTATGTACAGATGACAGGTCCTCATTACAAGTCCACCCACTATGTACAGATGACAGGTCCTCATTACAAGTCCTCCCCTATGTACAGATGACAGGTCCTCATTACAGGTCCTCCCCTATGTACAGATGACAGGTCCTCATTACAGGTCCTCCCGCTATGTACAGATGACAGGTCCTCATTACAAGTCCTCCCTCTATGTACAGATGACAGGTCCTCATTACAAGTCCTCCCGCTATGTACAGATGACAGGTCCTCATTACAAGTCCTCCCCTATGTACAGATGACAGGTCCTCATTACAGGTCCTCCCGCTATGTACAGATGACGGGTCCTCATTACAAGTCCTCCCGCTATGTACAGATGACAGGTCCTCATTACAGGTCCTCCCGCTATGTACAGATGACAGGTCCTCATTACAAGTCCTCCCTCTATGTACAGATGACAGGTCCTCTATACAAGTCCTCCCCTATGTACAGATGACAGGTCCTCATTACAGGACCTCCCGCTATGTACAGATGACAGGTCCTCCCCTATGTACAGATGACAGGTCCTCATTACAAGTCCTCCCCTATGTACAGATGACAGGTCCTCCCCTATGTACAGATGACAGGTCCTCATTACAGGTCCTCCCCTATGTACAGATGACAGGTCCTCTTTACAAGTCCTCCCGCTATGTACAGATGACAGGTCCTCATTACAAGTCCTCCCGCTATGTACAGATGACAGGTCCTCTATAGAAGTCCTCCCCTATGTACAGATGACAGGTCCTCTTTACAAGTCCTCCCACTATGTACAGATGACAGGTCCTCATTACAGGTCCTCCCCTATGTACAGATGACAGGTCCTCATTACAGGTCCTCCCTCTATGTACAGATGACAGGTCCTCATTACAGGTCCTCTTTACTAGTGAGATGCGTTGTAGACGGAGAGAAGCCGGTGGCTGCAGATATGACTCAGAATCTGGAAAGGACCGGAGATGACCCAATTTCCTTCCAGCAGCTGGAAGATGATCCCATCTCAGAACATTCCAAATCCCCAGGAGATGAGCAATAAACGCGTTGGTGGAGCACCAGACCCGAAACAGGAGGGATCTCCTGTGGAATTAAATTCCAAATCTTGGAGGCAGCACTCTGCCAGCCTCGGGGGCCCCTGGAGTAACGAACAGGAAAAAGATGAGAGGGCCACACATATAAGGATAGTCCTGTGAAGCATTATAGGATGGGACAGGAGGTCAGAGGAGAGCACCAACGCGTTTCAGAGGCCAAATCCTCTCCATCAGGGCTTAGATGCTGAAAGTAGATAGAGAGAATGCTGGAGAATAGACTTGACCGTAAAAGGATCTGCGAAAACAATGGCGGTTGTCTTTGAATTGCTGTTTGCACCAGTGATGGTCAAAGTGTTACATCTGTGGGGTCTCAAACACAACCCCCAACATGTTCAGAGGGTCACCCAGTAACTTCAGATTATATGTTTTCATTAACATGTGACAAAATATGTTTTTTTCTGTATATGCCCCATGTCCTTACTCTTCCCACCATGCTGACTGTAGGAAGACACACTTGTCTTTGTACTCCTCACCTGGTTGCCCCCACACACGCCTGACACCATCTGACACCAAATAAGTTTATCTTGGTCTCATCAGAGCACAGGAGATGGTTCCAGTAATCCATGTCCTTAGTCTGCTTGTCTTCAGCAAACTGTTTGCAGGCTTTCTTGTCCATCATCTTTAGAAGAGGCTTCCTTCTGGGATGACAGCCATGCAGACCTATTTGATGCAGTGTGCGGCGTATGGTCTGAGCACTGACAGGCTGACCCCTCCCCTTTAACCTCTGCAGCAATGCTGGCAGCACTCATACGTCTATTTCCCAAAGACAACCTCTGGATATGACGCTGAGCACGGCACTCAACTTCTTTGGTGGACCATGGCGAGGCCTGTTCTGAGTGGAACCTGTCCTGGTAAACCGCTGTATGGTCTTGGCCACCGTGCTGCAGCTCAGTTTCAGGGTCTTGGCAATCCTCTTATAGCCTAGGCCATCTTTATGTAGAGCAACAATTCTATTTTTCAGATCCTCAGAGAGTTCATTGCTATGAGGTGCCATGTTGAACTTCCAGTGACCAGTATGAGAGAGTGAGAGCGATAACACCAAATGTAACACACCTGCTCCCCATTCACACCTGAGACCTTGTAACACTAACGAGTCACATGACACCGGGGAGGGAAAATGGCTAACTGGGCTCAATTTTGGCATTGTCACTTAGGGGTGTACTGACTTTTGTTGCCAGCGGTTTAGACATTAATGGCTGTGTGTTGAGTTATTTTGAGGGGACAGTAAATTTACACTGTTATACAAGCTGTACACTCACTACTTTACATTGTAGCAAAGTCTCATTTCTTCAGTGTTGTCACATGAAAAGATAGAATAAAATATTTACAAAAATGAGAGGGGTGTACTTACTTTTCTGAGATACTGGAAGAGCCGAGCACGGCCTTATTCACTTCTATGTGAGTCTGACGCGCAGTGATGCCTGTGGAATTTTACTATTCCGTTGTGTTTACTGATGGCAAACATTTTTTTGTGCTGTTTTCTACTTTTTTAATTTTTATTATCAGGATTCATATTTACATGCAATATAAAATTTATTGTGGGTGGGGAGTCCAGGATAAAAAGAAAGCAATCTGTGTCCTTGTTGGGGATATTTTTCCTCCCTGTAACATTGTTATTAATATTATCATCATTATTATGATTATCCTCATTAATATTATTATTATTTTCATAATTTTTTAATTATCATTATTACTATTGTTATTATTATTATTCTCATCATTATTATTGTTATTATAATTATTATTATTATCAGCATTATTATTATTATTATTAATATTATCATTATTATTATTTCTGTGTCAGGAGTTGTAGACTCCCAGGGAGGCTATACATACTCAATGCAGATAGAGCCGTGTATGAATTAAACCCATTTCTAGGATTTTTCCCCATTTTCCAGGGACAGTACATAATGTGAGCGGTCTATCCCCGGATCTGTCCGCAGGAGCAGAACATAAACTTTGCTGTGCTGTTTTTGGGCTCTGTGCCTTACTTTTTCTGATCCCTGAATTATGTGTGTTACTTTATCCTGACCCCTGTCCTCTGTGCGTTACCTAATCCTGACCCCTGAACTCTCTGCGCTACTTAATTCTGACCCCTGACCTCTGTGCATTACCTAATCCTGACCCCTGAACTCTGTGCGTTACTTAATCCTGACCCTTGAACTCTGTGTGCCTTAATCCTGACTCCTGAACTCTGTGCGTTACCTAATCCTTACCCCTGACCTCTGTGCATTACTAATCCTGACCCCTGACCTCTATGCATTACCTAATCCTGACCCCTGAACTCTGTGTGTTACTTAATCCTGACCTCTGTGCATTACTAATCCTGACCCCTATGCATTACCTAATCCTGACCCCTGAACTCTGTGGGTTACTTAATCCTGACCCCTGACCTCTGTGCATTACCTATCCTGACCCCTGACCTCTGTGCATTGCTAATCCTGACCCCTGACCTCTATGCATTACCTAATCCTGACCCCTGAACTCTGTGCATTACCTAATCCTGACCCCTGAACTCTGTGCGTTGCTTAATCCTGACCCCTGACCTCTGTGCCTTACCTAATCCTGACCCTTGAACTCTGTGCGTTGCTTAATTCTGACCCCTGACCTCTGTGCGTTACCTAATCGTGACCCCTGAAGACTCGCATACATACAATTTATTCTCTCCCAATGAACAATTCTGCTGACTTGACTCCCCAGACCAGACCCCACCCATGCTGTTTATGGACTGAATGGCCGCTAATTTGTTCCTATTATTTGAGTTTCTGCCTCAAAACTACAAGTCAGTGAATGCATGCTTCCATCAGAACCTTCTCACCCAGTCCTTTTAGCTGGAATTGTGTTCAGAATACAGAAGCACCCAGAGATCACTGTTTGTATCCTGGACTCTGCAGAGAGCCCCCCTCCCCTCCCCCCATTGATCTCTAGCGAAGAGCTCATCCGGCCTCATCTCATCCCTGGTGCGACACGCAGCTTTATTGAACACTTCAGAGGAGCAAACAACCAGGGAACCACGGATTAGGTCTCTCAACCATTGCAGGTATTAAGTCATAGTCAGCGGCTACAGCTATGGATTTGTTATGGTCCAGAGCCGCTGCTCTCAACCTTTTTTCAGTCATGGCACCATTTAAAAGTATGAAAAATCTTGAGGCACCCCAATATAAATGCCATAAATATTACTTATCAATGGGAAGCCTGAGCCTGGGGTGATGCACACAACCGCCTTGATGGAATTAACTTCATACCAGAAGTCCCCCTTCCCATGAGGGTCTACCCATCTCATCAGAAGTCCCCCCATCACATCAGAAGTCCCCCCATCACATTAGCGGTCCCCCCCATCATATCAGAAGTCTCCCATCACATCAGAAGCCCCCCTTCCCATCAGAGGTCCTCCATCATATCAGAGGTACCCCCATTACTTTAGAAGTCTTTCATCATATCAAAGGCCCTCCATCATATCAAAGATCCTCCCATCACATCAGAGGTCCCCTCCATCAAATCCGAGGCCCCCCTCTATCCCATCAGAGGTCCCCCCAGCACCTTAGAGGGCCCCCCAGCACATAAGAGGGTCCCCCTTCCCATCAGAGGTCCTCCATCACATCAGAGATGCTCCCATCACATCAGAGGTCTTCCAATCATATCAGAGGTTCCCCCCACCCCATGACATCAGAGGTCCTCCCATAATATCAAGGGTACTCCCATCACACCGGAGGTCCTCCATGATATCAGAAGTCCCTCTTTACTTTAGAGGTTCCCCCATCACCACAGAGCCCCCCTTTACATCAGAGGCCCCTCAACACTTCAGAGGTCCCCCCAGCACCTTAGAGGACCCCCAGCACATAAGAGGGTCCCCCTTCCCGTCAGAGGTCCTCCATCATATCAGAGGTCCTCCTATTACATCAGAGGTCCCCCATCACATCAGAGATGCTTCCATCACATCAGAGGTCTTCCCATCATATCAGAGGTCCCCCCCATGACATCAGAGGTCCTCCCATAATATCAGGGGTACTCTCATCACACCGGAGGTCCTCCATGATATCAGAAGTCCCTCTTCACTTTAGAGGTTCCCCCATCACCACAGAGCCCCCCTTTACATCAGAGGCCCCTCAACATCTCAGAGGTCCCCCATCATGTCAAAGTCACACTTTCACACTTCAGAGGAGCATACAACCAGGGAATCACGGATTTGGTCTCTGAACCATTGCAGGTATTAAGTCATAGTCAGCGGCTACAGCTATGAATTTATTATGGTCCAGAGCAGCTGCTCTCAACGTTTTCTTGGATCACGGCACCCTTTTAAAAGTACGAAAAATCTTGATGCACCCCAATATAAATTACATAAATATTACTTATCAATGGGAAGCCTGAGCCTGGGGTGATACACACAACCGCCTTGATGGAATTAACTTCACACCAGAAGTCCTCCTTCCCATGAGGGTCTACCCATCTCATCAGAAGTCCCCCCATCACATTAGCGGTCCCCTCATCATGTCTGAGGTCCCCCATCACATTAAAGATACCCCCATTACATCAGAAGTCCTCCATCATATCAGTGGTCCTCCATCATATCAAAGATATCCCCATTACATCAGAAGTCCTCCATCATATCAGAGGTCCTCCATCACATCAGAGCCCCCCCCCCCATCACATCAGAGCCCCCCATCACATCAGAGGTCCCCCCAGCACATCAGAGCCCCCCCATCACATCAGAGGACCCCCAGCACATCAGAGCCCCCCCATCACATCAGAGGTCCTCCCATCATATCAGAGGTCATCCTATTACATCAGAGATTCTCTCATCATGTCAGAATTCCCCCATGACATCAGAGGTCTTCCCATCACATCAGAGGTCTTCCCATCACATCAGAGGTCCCCCCTTTACATCAGAGGTCCTCCTATCACATCAGAGTTCCACCAATCATATCAGAGGTCACCCCTCATCACATCAGAGGTCCTCCAATAACACCAGGGGTACACCCATCACATCAGGGGTCCTCCATCATATCAGAAGTCCCTCTTCACTTTAGAGGTTTCCCCATCACCACAGAGCCCCCTTTTACATCCGAGGCCCCTCAACATCTCAGAGGTCCCCCATCATGTCAAAGTCACTCTTTCACATCTGAGTCCCCCTATAGATTAGAGGTCCCTTATAAATGAGTCCCCCATCACATCAGAGCCTCGCCATCACCACAGAGTCCCCCTGCCAGACACAGGGATGAACATACCTCTGGTCTTAAAGTGTCTCTCATAACTGGCAAGCTGAAAAATGCATCACTGGTGTCCTTTTATTTTTGTTATGATGAATAAATACCTACTGTGATGGTACCCACTGTCAGGTGACACAGACTCATGCAAAGTGTGGAGTCTAAGAGACCGTTGGTCTTTACCAGAGTGCCCAGCGAGGAGTGATGGACTGAAAACTCGAATGGTCCCCAATTTTCTTTGCTGAAAAATGTAATGAGTTTGATCACCCCACCAAGGGGATGCTTGAAGGCCTGCGGTGCTGAGTCTTCTCACACAGCAACAGACAAGAGCAGTCAGGTCAAGGCAGGGGCAGATAGCAGGAAAAAGAGTTGTCAGGTCCAGGCAGAGGTTGAGGCAGGCAGCAGGAAAAAGAGTAACATCCAGGCAGAGGTGGAGGCAGGCAGCAGGAAAGAGAGTAGCCAGGTCCAGGCAAAGGTGGAGGCAGGAAGCAGGCAAGAGGATAGTCAGGGTCAGGCAGAGGCAGACAAGAGAGAGAGTTGTCAGGTCCAGGCAGAGGTTGAGGCAGGCAGCAGGAAAGAGAGTAGTCAGATCCAGGCAGAGGTGGAGGGAGACAGCAGGAAAGAGATTAGCCAGGTCCCGGCAGAGGTTGACGCAGATGGCAGGAAGAAGAGTAGCCAGGTCCCGGCAGAGGGGGAGGCAGGAAGCAGACAAGAAGATACTCAGGTCCAGGCAGACGGTAAGGCAGGCGGCAGAAGAAAGTAGTAAGGTCCAGGCAAAGGCAGGCAGCAGGCAAGAGTAGTCAGGTCCAGGCAGAGGTCTAGGCAGGCAGCAAGCAATAGAATAGTCACGATCAGGCAGAGGCAGACAACAAGAGGGAGAGTTGTCAGGTCCAGGCAGAGGTTGAGGCAGGCAGCAGGAAAGAGAGTAGCCAGGTCCAGGTAGCGATTAAGGCAGGCAGCAAGAAAGAGAGTAGCCAGGTCCCGGCAGAGTTTGAGGCAGGCAGCAGGAAAAAAGAGTAATCAGGTCCCAGCAGAGGTGGAAGCAGGCAAGAGGATAGTCAGGTTGAGGCAGACGGTAAGGCAGGTGGCAGGAGAAAGTAGTAAGGTCCAGGCAAAGGCAGGCAGCAGGCAAGAGTAGTCAGGTCCAGGCAGAGGTCTAGGCAGGCAGAGGCTAAGGCAGGCAGCAAGCAATAGAATAGTCACAATCAGGCAGAGGCAGACAACAAGAGGGAGAGTTGTCAGGTCCAGGCAGAGGTTGAGGCAGGCAGCAGGAAAGAGAGTAGCAAGGTCCAGATAGCGATTGAGGCAGGCAGCAGGAAAGAGAGTAGCCAGGTCCCGGCAGAGTTTGAGGCAGGCAGCAGGAAAAAAGAGTAACCAGGTCCCAGCAGAGGTGGAAGCAGGCAAGAGGATAGTCAGGTTCAGACAGACGGTAAGGCAGGTGGCAGGAGAAAGTAGTAAGGTCCAGGCAAAGGCAGGCAGCAGGCAAGAGTAGTCAGGTCCAGGCAGAGGTCTAGGCAGGCAGCAAGCAATAGAATAGTCACAATCAGGCAGAGGCAGACAACAAGAGGGAGAGTTGTCAGGTCCAGGCAGAGGTTGAGGCAGGCAGTAGGCAAGAGAGTAGCAAGGTCCAGATAGCGATTGAGGCAGGCAGCAGGAAAGAGAGTAGCCAGGTCCCGGCAGAGTTTGAGGCAGGCAGCATGAAAAAAGAGTAACCAGGTCCCAGCTGAGGTGGAAGCAGGCAAGAGGATAGTCAGGTTCAGACAGACGGTAAGGCAGGTGGCAGGAGAAAGTAGTAAGGTCCAGGCAAAGGCAGGCAGCAGGCAAGAGTAGTCAGGTCCAGGCAGAGGTCTAGGCAGGCAGCAAGCAATAGAATAGTCACGATCAGGCAGAGGCAGACAACAAGAGGGAGAGTAGCCAGGTCCCGGCAGAGTTTGAGGCAGGCAGCAGGAAAAAAGAGTAATCAGGTCCCAGCAGAGGTGGAAGCGGGCAAGAGGATAGTCAGGTTGAGGCAGACAGTGAGGCAGGTGGCAGGAGAAAGTAGTAAGGTCCAGGCAAAGGCAGGCAGCAGGTAAGAGAAGTCAGGTCCAGGCAGTGGTTTTGGCAGGCAGCATGCAAGAGAGTAGTCAGGTCTAGGCAGGCAGCAGCCAAGATAGTGGTCTGGTTCACGTAGAGGCAGGCTACAGGCAAGAGAGTAGTTAGCTCAGGGTATTTGGGTTGGCAACAGGAAGGCAACAGCAGGTTTAGTATTATATCAGTCTAGCTCTAGGGTAGCTGGCCTGGTGATACTTTAAGGACTGGTGCTTAAATACCCTCCAGGTCAGAGAACACGCCCAACATCATCAATGGATGTATTGTAAGTTCTGTACATACTTATGAGGATTTAGTTTTCCAGCATCTCCTTCCATGCAGATGCCTCTGATAACTTCACCATCTTTTTTGGCACAATACCTTCCACCATCCTCCATACAGAGATCCAGCAAACACTCAGAATAGGACTCTCCAGACAACCCTGAGGAGCACGAAGCTCATTTTCCCCCTGCACATTGTTCCCATTGTCACTCAGCACACGTGCGCTCATCTTCTACACTCAGATTGGTGGCTTTTTTGATCCTCTTGTCTTTCTCTTAGTTTTTTTCTTTTGGAGAAGTTTCAGATCTCTTCATACAACGTTCATTTCTTAGAATCTATATTCAGAGACTGGGCAGAATGCATTGTGATTGAACTGGAAGCGTTTCCTTGATTTGGCTTACGATTCTCTTGGAATGTGCGTATTGCATTCTAAACGCTCTCACCAAATGTTTTAGCTGAACCCTGCGCCTCATATTGCTTTGACTGTTTTTATGTCGGTCACTGCACCGCCGGTCACACCATGAAGCCCATTTATACAGATTGGAGAGATAATTGCTTTTCATTTTGTTGTATTATCTGCTTTCACTACTAAATCTCCGCTGGGTCTCCTCCAGCTTGCAAAGGGTGGATGTGGGAAGTGGCAACGTTTGATGGGCAGTCTACAATAACAGCGGAAAAAAGGCAAAAATATCGCACTACTCCAAGAAGAGTTCTCCAGCCTCCCACCAAAAAATAATAACTTCTCACTGGTCAGTGAATCTAGATGTGCTAGAATCAGGGATCTTCAAACTACGGCCCTCCAGCTGTTGCAGAACTACACATCCCATGAGGCATTGTAAAACTCTGACATTCACAGACATGTCTAGGCATGATGGGAACTGTAGTTCCTGAACAACTGGAGGGCCATAGTTTGGAGACCCCTGTCCTAGATGGATCTCAAATCTTCTGTTAGGTACACCTTGCTTGTACCAGGTTGGACCCCCTTTTGCCTTTATTCTTCCTGGCATTGATTCAACAAGGTGTTGGAAACATTCCTCAGAAATTTTGTTCCATAGTGACATGATAGAATCACGCAGTTGCTGCAGATTTTTTCTGCTTCACATCCATGATGCCAATCTCCCATCCAACCACATCCCAAAGGTGCTCTATTGGATGAGATGTGGGGAGTGTGGAGGCCATTGGAGGACAGTGACCTCATTGTCATGGTGAAGAAACCAGTGCTGAGATGATTGGAGCTTTGTGACATGGTGCATTATCCTGCTGGGAGGAGCCATCAGAAGATGGGGACACTGTAGTCATAAAGGGATGGACATGGTCAGCAACAATACGTGTCTTGCCTCCCATGGCCTTACTTCACTCACCTCTGGTTAGTAGGGAGTAGGTCCTTGCCCTGAAGGCCTTGGTGGAAGGTTATGGTCAGGCTCTCCTCCTCCCATAGGGTCTCCCCACCCAGTACATGGGTGGACTTTGCCTTGGCAGGTCTCCTGATTAATGGGGTTTCGGCCTGGTTGGTTGGAGGATGAGTGCCCCAGTCCTTGTCAGCAGTCTTGCCTCCCAAGGGATCAGGGCTAGGGTCCTTCGGAGGAGGAATATGAGTACACCTTGTACACCATGGAAGGTAATGTGATTGAACAGGTGTACCTAAGGAAGTGGGCAGTGATTTTCTTGGCAACTTAGATACTTCTTAAGGTGGAACATGATTTTTTTTCTTTTAAGATTTGGTTGGACTGGATGGACCTTTGGACTGTCTTTTTTTAACCACATTAACTATGTAACTATGTAAGATCCGCTATGCACTAGACACACCAGAAACTAGCATTAGGTGCATTAAAAAAGTGATTACACAAAAGTGAAGAACACAATAAAAGTGTACAAGGTGCACTCCTACTCCTCCTCCGAAGGACCCTGGCCCTGATCCCTTGAGAGGCAAGACTGCTGACAAGGACTGGGGCACTCACTGTCCAGCCAACCAACCCCATTGACCAGGAGACCTTTAGGGCAAAGTCCACCCATGTACTAGGTGGGGAAACCCCATGGGAGGAGGAGAGCCTGACCATAACCTTCCACCAAGACCTTCAGGGCAAGGACCTACACCCTACTAACCAGAGGTGAGTAAAGTACATAAGTGTAATGCAAAAAAGTGCTTAGGGGTGCCAAAAGTCAGGACATCGGTTGGCATTGCCGCTGGTATAAAAATTCCTTGTTGTCCCAAAGTGAATTTTTCTAGCACCCTTGGAGTGGCAGTCTAGTGTGACAGAATCATTCACTTTCGGGAAACTCATGAGCACCACGGACCAAATGTAACACACCTGCTCCTCATTCACACCTGAGACCTTGTAACACTAACAAGTTATAGAAGTATAACCCACACCATTGGTGTCATGTTGCCATTTTCTAGGCTGGGTTCAGGTGAACCATATAAACCCGCTATATTTTGTTGGACAACCGCCCCATATTGTTTGATATGCAGCTCTTTAGTTATGCAAACTCACTTCTACCATGGTCTTGTTCAATGCACAGTGATCATGCGTGTTTCCTTTTTTGTATATATATTTTATGTATACATTGTTTATTCCTTTAAAATTACTAATAAAACTAATTACAAATGTAGCAGGTTTTCCAGGCCTGTGGCCTGATGTGGGTCTGCCATCGGTACCGGTTACCCCTCCAGCCCTTGTGAGCTGCGGCCCTGGGTGTTAGCACTGAGACATTGACAACTCCGCCATCTTTGTTTTGTGGTTTTATTGTATTTAACCACTTAAGCCCCGGAAGATTTTACCCCCTTCCTGACCAGGGCCTATTTTGCGATTCGGCACTGAGTGACTTTAACAGACAATTGCACGATCATGCGACGCTGTACCCAAATGAAATTGATGTCCTTTTTTTCCCCACAAACAGAGCTTTCTTTTGGTGGTATTTGATCACCTCTGCGATTTTTACTTTTTGCGCTATAAACAAAAAAAGAGCGACAATTTTGAAAAAATTATATTTTTCACATTTTTTATCAGAAATTCCCCCCCATAAAAATGTAAAAATCAAAATTTTTTAACATTTTCAGCCAATTTGTTTTCTGCTACCTATGTTTGGTAAAAAAAAATCGCAAAAAGCGTATTTTGATTATTTTGCGCAAAAGTTATCGCGTTTACTACAAAGGGAAAGATTTTTTTTATTTACTTTTTTTAACGAGTAATGGCGGCGATCTGCGATTTTTTTTGCGGTACTGCGACATTGCGGCGGACAGATCGGACCCCTGACTGACATTTTTGACACTTTTGGGGTTACCAGTGACATTACTACAGTAATCAGTGCTATACATATGCACTGTTACTGTAAAAATGACTCTGGCAGGGAAGGGGTTAACTTTTTTTTGAGAGGGAGGGGCTATGTGTGTCCCTAGGGGCGTGATTCTAACTGTGATTGGCTGTGGCTTGAGATGTATGAACAGTGATCAACGGTTCTACATAGTAGAACCGTATGATCAGTGTTTCTACACAGGGGAGAATGACAGGCGGCTTGTTTACATTAGCCGCCTGCCTTTCTCCCTCTCCACTGACGATCGCCGAGTGACCGGTGGACATCGGGTCCGCCGGGCACACGTGTGGGGGGGGGGGCGGTCCGTGACCGCGCGGGAGCGTGCCTCCGGCGGCGCGCGCTCGCTCCCTAGACCCTCACAGGCTAGCGACGTATTACTACGTCGCTCTGCCTGTGAGGGGCTGACCACCGCAGTAAATAGTGCGAAGGTCGGCAGGTGGTTAATGACTTCCATCTATAACCCCAACCGCCCACTACCACAATGGGCAACTTGAACCTCAATAAGGTGGCCAGTCTACAGATTCGGACACAGCTTGATCTCTTTGGGGTGTCCGGTCCCTGAACGGGCCATTATGTTATAGAAGTATAACACACACCATTGGTGTCATGTTGCCATTTTCTAGGCTGGGTTCAGGCGAACCATATAAACCCGCTATATTTTGTTGGACAACGCCCCATATTGTTTGATATGCAGCTATTTGGTTATGCAAACTCACTTCTACTGTGGTCTTTTTCAATGCACAGTGATCATGCGTGTTTCCTTTTTTGTATATATCTGTTCACTTATGTATACATTGTTTATTCCTATAAAATTATTAATAAAACATATTACAAATGTAGCAGGTTTTCCAGGCCTGTGGCCTGATGTGGGTCTGCCATCGGTACCAGTTACCCCTCCAGCCCTTGTGAGCTGCGGCCCTGGGTGTGAGCACTGAGACATTGACAACTCCGCCATCTTTGTTTTGTGGTTTTATTGTATTTAAGGGGATGGGAGAAGGGAAGGAGTGGGATACTCCTTTAGGCTCAACTAAATACAATTGTGGGACTTTTCCGGCAAAAATGCCTATTAGCGCTGTCTTGAAGCCAGCCGACGCTTCCTGACGCTTGAACACTGTGTAATTACTGAAACTGTGCTGGATCCTCGACTTTGGTCCAGAAGATCCAGGACTGTAGAACTGCTTTACTTATAACACTACAATAGTTCAGAGTCATTGAATGGCTTCCTCCAGCACTGCACTGGCTGGGAAACTCCTTGGAAGTTCCTGTACTGCTGCAACTCTCAACTGGCACCGACACTTCAGGGCCCAACCCACAACCCCGCCCCCTTTACACTTTAAGCTCTTCAGGGTCCACTGACTAGGTACCCCCTCTATTACTTCAGGGTCCTCAACCTAGGTACCCCCTTTCAGCTAGCTGACACTGGATCCCAGAACCTCCTCCGGAGTGGTCCCCTCTAACTCTTCAGGCAGACCTCCAGGGGCAATCCTCAGTACTCAGGACCTGTGTAGGCTTTCCTGGGACTGGACCCCTCTCTCTCTCTCCACAGGCTCTCGGCACACCGGATCCCCTCAGCTCACTCTGGACTCTCATGTGACACCCCGAAATATCCGCCTTCCTCTGACAGGAGGAGAGACAGCCATTCTCTCCCTCCAGGGACTCTTCTCTCGCCAAAGACATTGTGTCATGTGCCACCTCAAACTTATACCCACTCCCAGAATCCTTTGCAGCACAATCTGCCTTCTGGGGTAGTTACAAGCCTGAATGTGTCCCCTGATTGGGTTTCCTCCACTGCCCTATGAGAAGCCTCTCACAGGAGCCAATGGGGGAGACTCCCCCTTCAGCAGGCACACCTGGAAACCATGACACCCTGACTAATAAATCACAGCCCTGCTGTTAGACAGACAAGGCCCACTATACCTTTACCTAGCACCTACCTGTAGGGTAAAAAAAAAAACCTTCTGTGTGCAGCAGCCTCCCTCAACCCCCCTAATACTTACCTGAGCCCATCTCCATCCAGCTATGTTGCAGAAGAGACCAGGCTGCCCGGGACTCTCCTCCTCATTGGCTGAGACAGCAGCGGATCACCATTGGCCATAGTCATTGGCTATAGCCAGTGAGCTAATGAGGAGAGAGAGAGGGGGGGTGGGGCTTAGCCAGGGCTCCATGTCTGAATGGACACACAAAGCTGCGGCTTTGCTCGGGGACCCCCATAGCAAACTGCCCACTGTGGGCGCATTCGCCAGGAGGGAGGGGCCAGGAGAGACGAAGAGGGACCCGAGAAGAGGAAGATTGGGACAGCTCTTTGAAAAACCAACTGCACAGATCAGGTAAGTATTAGGTTTGTTATTTTTAATGAAAGAAAATCCCCAAAATGTTAGCATCACTTTAACCGGTTGCCGACCGCCGCAAGTACATATACTGCGACGGTCAGCCCCGGCCAGGTAAAGTGACGTATGGGTACGTCACTTGCCTGTCACTTCCTTGTGAGCCAATAGCGGGCAAGCGCACGCCCGCTCCGGCTTGTTCCCTAGGAAGTCCGTGCAGGTGACCGGCGGACCCGATGTCCGCTGGTCACTCGGCGATCGTCGGTGGAGAGGGAGAAAGGCAGGCGGCTGATGTAAACATGCCGCCTGTCATTCTCCCCTGTGTAGGAATGGTGATCAGACGATTCTACTATGTAGGACCATTGATCACTGTTCCTACACCAGTAGCCACAGCCAATCACAGTTAGAAGCACGCCCCTAGGGACACACTTAACCCCTCCCTCCCCAATAAAGTTAACCCCTTCCCTGCCAGTGTCATTTTGCAGTAACAGTGCATATGTATAGCACTGATTACTGTAGTAATGTCACTGGTAACCCCAAAAGTGTCAAAAATGTCAGTCAAGGGTCCGATCTGTCCGCCGCAATGTCGCAGTCCCGCAAAAAAAATCGCAGATCGCCGCCATTACGCGTTAAAAAAAAAGCACCAAAAATGACAAAAATCTTTCCCTTCGTTAACGCAATAACTTTTGCGCAAACCAATCAAAATACGCTTTTTGCGATTTTTTACCAAACATATGTAGCATAAAACAAATTGGCCTAAAATGTTAAAAAATTTTGATTTTTAAATTTTTTTTTTGGGAATTTCATATAAAAAAAATGTGAAAAATATTGTTATTTTTGCAAAATTGACGCTCTTTTTTTGTTTATAGCGCATGATCAAAAAATCGCACAGGTGATCAAATACCACCAAAAGAAAGCTCTGTTTGTGGGGAAAAAAGGACGTCAAATTCGTTGAGGTACGGCGTCGCACGACTGCGCAATTGTCCGTTAAAGTCACGCAGTAAAAAATCGCAAAAAAAAAAACCCTGGTCAGAATGGGGGTAAAATCTTCCGGGGCTTTAGTGGTTAAGACCACAAGAGAGTAAGTTTTTGATTAGAGATGGGTTCTTCTTTTCACCGGATCTGACTCCAGGAGAATACATTCAAGGCTGGTTGCTTGCTCTGGATGAACGCATTTCGCACTTCTTTGTGCCGCTTCTATGCTTCCCGCTACTGAATCCTTTCCCTCATCCGCGAGGACGCAGGGAAATAGTTTTGGCCGCGTTGTGCATTTCGGAGATGATACAATGTAGCCGCAATTCTCTGCGAGTTCAGAGCCATTAGAATTGCTCTTTAAAGCGGACTTCCACTTGGTTGCTTTTTATTTTATTTCTAGGAGTCGGGACCTTTTTCTGATAGGGTGCCCGCGGCTCACCTAGGCGAGAATCACACCCAGGACCAATCCCACAGCTCTGCCTTGCTTTATGCATGGGCAGCCGGGAGCCGGCAGTGAGATTCCAGGAAGTCACAGCCGGCTCCCACATGAAAATGGCAGCGCCAGAGAGCCGAAGCCCGGTACAGAGCTAGCTCCAAGGAAGACAGCGCTGGACTCCTGGGCTGGTAAGCATCAAATTCCTAAAAGTCTGCAGCTACCGTCAGTGTCTTTGGTCATTTTTTTGGTGAGTTTTTTCTCCCCTTTTTCACAGCGTGGAGCAGAAGTTCTCACCCCCCAGGCAGTGGACCACTCTCCAAAGCCTCCAACTGGCTGCAGATCCCCTAAGCTCACACAGTGTCCCCTTTCTCCCTAAGTGCTAACCAACCTCCCATAGTGGCCTGCATTGCCCCTCAGGATCCCTTAGGAGCCCACAGTGCATGGTAACCCCCCTATAGTGTGCACCCTAGCTTGCTGCAGAGCCTCCAGGCCCAAAAAAAATGCCCCCACCAGTGTCCCACACTGCTCCTGCTAAACCTCCAGCCTCCTAGAGAGACCTCCAGAGACCCCTAACCCCCCCCCCCCAGCTCCTTCAAGAAACCTCATCCCCCTACAGGCCCACCAAGTCTCCTTTCCTGCTCTAGAACAGTGACACCCAGCCCCATCCAGAGCATTCCAGAATTTAAATACATCATTTGTATTCCAATACTTTTATTTTTGGTACATGGGCGATTTTCGAAGAATTGACCAAATCTTGCTCTTATTAAGATTGTGAACCCCTGGTTTAGATCAACTTTTCTAAGCAAAGGGCCAGATTACTGCCCTTCAATCTTAAGGAGGGGGGGGGGGGGGCAGACTGTGGCCAGTGGTGGCAGAAAATGTCCTAGCGTCAGTGGGCATAAACGATGCCTTATCATTGGTATAGGGGGAAGAATAGTGCCATATTAGTGGTGTCAGTAAAAGGAATAGTGCCCCATCATTGGTGTCAGTGGGAGGAATAGTGCCCCATCATTGGTGTCAGTGGGAGGAATAGTGCCCCATCATTGGTATCAGTGGGAGGAATAGTGTCCCATCATTGGTGTCAGTGGGAGGAATAGTGTACCATCATTGGTGTCAGTGGGGAGAACAGTGTCCCATCATTGGTGTCAGTGGGAGGAATAGTGCCCCATCATTGGTGTCAGTGGGAGGAATAGTGTCCCATCATTGGTATCAGTGGGAGGAATAGTGTCCCATCATTGGTGTCAGTGGGAGGAATAGTGTACCATCATTGGTGTCAGTGGGGAGAACAGTGTCCCATCATTGGTGTCAGTGGGAGGAATAGTGCCCCATCATTGGTGTCAGTGAGAGGAATAGTGTCCCATCATCGGTGTCAGTGGGAGGAATAGTGCCCCATCATTGGTGTCAGTGGGGAGAACAGTGTCCCATCATTGGTGTCAGTGGGGAGAATAGTGCCCCATCATTGGTGTCAGTGGGAGGAATAGTGCCCCATCATTGGTGTCAGTGGGAGGAATAGTGTCCCATCATCGGTGTCAGTGGGAGGAATAGTGCCCCATCATCGGTGTCAGTGGGAGGAATAGTGCCCCATCATTGGTGTCAGTGGGAGGAATAGTGCCCCATCATTGGTGTTAGTGGGAGGAATAGTGCTCCATCATTGGTGTCAGTGGGAGGAATAGTGCCCCATCATTGGTGTCAGTGGGAGGAATAGTGCCCCATCATTGGTGTCAGTGGGAGGAATAGTGCCCCATCATTGGTGTCAGTGGGAGGAATAGTGCCCCATCATTGGTGTCAGTGGGAGGAATAGTGCCCCATCATTGGTGTCAGTGGGAGGAATAGTGCCCCATCATTGGTGTCAGTGGGAGGAATAATGCCTCAAGGGCATATAAAGGCAGGCAAACATCTGCAGTTTGGAGGCCTCTGGATTAGAGCAGTGGGTATGTGAAGCCTCATGAGATTCTAATAGCATTGGAATATCGGAGCTGCCTGTGCACATTCCTGGGTCATCCTCATCCGTGCTTTACTTACTTCATCCCAGAATGCAGTGCAGGTGCCTGAGGGACGAATGATAAACAGCAATCTGCCTTAGAATATGAATGCAGCTGGATAAAAGTCTGACATGTTCCATTATGTAACATGACTATAAATAGAGCCTCCCCGTGCTGTCATCTCCTCTCTCTCTCTATATATATATTTGTATATACTGTGTGTCTATATATAGTTCTTTTTTAAACCACGTGATAAATAATAAATTAGCTACAGTACTGGAAGTATTCCACGAAGCGCTGCAAAGCACAGGGACTCCTGGCAACCAATTAGATTTCGGTATTCTGAAAGCAGATCAAAGGTTGGTGCTAGGGGTGAGGGAACTTCTGAAAAGTCCAATCGGTTGAGGTTCAGCTAAACTTTCAAAAAAATGAGCTAATCGCCAAAATTCAAAGTTTTCAAACCAGGGAGCAAAGTGAAGCCGCTGGGAATCCGAACTAAAGAGCAGCCAATGATGGCGAATTCTGCAGACTGGTCTGGGAAACTCCTGGTGGCCCTGCCTGACAACATGATGGGGCCACCTGAAAAACAGCCTGCATTGATCAAGAGTCCTCCACCATGCCTGAAAGGGTCACTTCACCCAATATGATATATGTTAGTGTTTGGTGAATGCTGGAGAGACTCCAGCAAAGCGATTCCCACCATCCCTGTGCTGAGTTCGCAGGTCTGTACACCCACAGTGCCCATAATGAGAAGTTCCCACCATCCCTGTGCTGAGTTCCCGGGTCTGTACACCTGCTGTGCCCATTATGAGGGGTTCCCACCATACCTGTGCTGAGTTCTCAGGTCTGTACACCTGCTGTGCCCATTATGAGGGGTGCCCACCATACCTGTGCTAAGTTTCCAGGTCTGTACACCTGCTGTGCCCATTATGAGGGGTTGGCACCATCCCTGTGCTGAGTTCCCAGGTCTGTACACCCGCTGTGCCCATTATGGGGGGTTCCCTCCATCCCTGAGCTTAGTTGCCGGGTCTGTACCCCCGCTGTGCCCATTATGAGGGGTTGGCACCATCCCTGTGCTGAGTTCCCGGGTCTGTACACCTGCTGTGCCCATTATGAGGGGTTCCCACCATCCCTGTGCTGAGTTCCTGGGTCTGTACACCTGCTGTGCCCATTATGAGGGGTTCCCACCATCCCTGTGCTGAGTTCCTGGGTCTGTACACCTGCTGTGCCCATTATGAGGGGTTCCCACCATCCCTGTGCTGGGTTCCTGGGTCTGTACACCTGCTGTGCCCATTATGAGGGGTTGGCACCATCCCTGTGCTGAGTTCCTGGGTCTGTACACCTGCTGTGCCCATTATGAGGGGTTGGCACCATCCCTGTGCTAAGTTCCCGGGTCTGTACCCCCGCTGTGCCCATTATGAGGGGTTCCCACCATCCCTGTGCTCAGTTCTTGGGTCTGTACACCTGCTGTGCCCATTATGAGGGGTTCCCACCATCCCTGTGCTCAGTTCTTGGGTCTGATTTTAAGGGCGTTTGAAATTAGTTGACTCAGTGATGGCGAGATCGAACAATTTTTCAGAATTTACGTAAAAACGTTTGAGCGATATGGTCAGCTTAAGGTAGAAGGGGGAACCTGGTGGGACTGGCAGTCAGGTTTGGGGTGCTCAGGCAACAGAAACAAATATAAGACAGAATCCGTCTCTGGAGCGTCCTTCGGCCCCTTCACCCCCTCCCCCCATCAATGCACACACACTGCGGCAGAGCGAGGACGGGGGTCCGCTTCAATCTCTGATAGTCTTCGTTTCTCCACACTAATTACTACCTTATTGAACATTGGCAGAGTGCAGGTCAAGGATAGTACACTGCGTATCAATAAACAGATCAATTAAAATAAAATAAAACAAAGTTGTCTTAATTATTGAAGTTGTCCTCCAGGAGAGCACAAACTAATTACACCCGGGATGGGTCAGAGAGGCCGCATGTCAGCATTCTCTATGGCCTGGCAGTTTCAGAATGATATAACCAACTGCTGGATAGGGGAAGACGGAGATCATAAGCCCCCTATCACCTCTTAAAGGGTCAGTCCATCCAAAAACCCTATACAGTATGCTAGTGTTTGGTGGATAATCAAGAGACTCATTATGAAGGGTTTCCACCATTCTTCCGCTGAGTTCCCGGGTCTTTCCACCTGCTGTGTCTAATATGAGGGGTTCCTACCATCCCAGGGTTTTGAGGGGTTCGGGGGTCTGTGCACATTTTTCCCACAATCCTCGTTCTGAATTTTTGCGTCTGCTCACTTTTTGTGCGTGCTATAAAGGGGTCCCACCATCCATGCCCTGAGTTCCTGGTCTGCACATTAGCTATGACTATTTTGAGAGATTTCCACCATTCTTACTCTGAATTCCTGGGTGTTCTTACCTGTTGTGCCCATTATGAGGGGCTCACAAGATCCTTGCACTGAGTTCCCAGATCTCTACACCTGCTGTACCCTTTATGATGGGTTCCCACCATCCCTGTATTGAGTTCCCGGGTCTCTACACCTGCTGTACCCATCATGATGGGTTCCCACCATCCCTGTATTGAGTTCCCAGATCTCTACACCTGCTGTACCCATTATGATGGGTTCCCACCATCCCCGTACTGAGGTTCCGGGTCTCTACACCTGCTGTGCTTGAGTTCATAGGTCTGTACACCTGCTGCTTATGAGGTCTCCCACCATCGGTGCCAAATTTGTTTGTTTTATTACAGAAAAACAGGGGTAGCTGGAATACTGGGCAATGGGCAAAAATTGGTGGACCACTTCCAAGTGATTGGGTGCAGATGTTCCAAGTGAAGAGTACTGGTGCAGTGGTGCTATATCACACAAAGACATTGCAGACATTTGTTCTCTGCCAACCTTGTGGTAACAGTTTAGTGAAGACCATTTTCAGTTCCAGCATGACTGTGCCCCTTTGTACAAAGCCAACTGCATAAAGACATGAGTTGACCAGTTTGGACTAGTTCCATAAAGACACAGGTTGACCAGTTTGAACCAGCTCCATAAAGACATGGGTTGACCAGTTTGGACCAGTTCCATAAGACACAAGTTTGACCAATTTGGACCAACTCCATAAAGACATGGGTTCACCACTTTGGACCAGCTCTGTAAAGACACTGTCTGGCCAATTTGGACCAACTCCATAAAGACATGGGTTGACCAGTTTGGACCAACTCCATAAAGACATGTGTTGACCAGTTTTGACCAGCTCTGTAAAGACATGGGCTGACCAGTTTGGACCAGCTCCATAAAGACATGGTTTGACCAGTTTTGACCAGCTCTGTAAAGACATGGGTTGACCAGTTTGGACCAGCTTTGTAAAGACATCGTCTGACCAGTTTGGACCAGCTCCATAAAGACATGTGTTGACCAGTTTTGACCAGCTCTGTAAAGACATGGGTTGACCAGTTTGGACCAGCGTTGTAAAGACATCGTCTGACCAGTTTGGACCAGCTCCATAAACACATGGGTTGACCAGTTTGGACCAGCTCCATAAAGACACAAGTTTGACCAATTTGGACCAGCTCCATAAAGACATGGGTTCACCAGTTTGGACCAGCTCTGTAAAGACATTGTCTGACCCGTTTGGACCAGCTCCATAAAGACATGAGTTGACCAGTTTGGACTAGTTCCATAAAGACATTGGTTTACCTGTTTGGACGAGCTCCATAAACATTGAATTACCAGTCTGATGTGGAGGAACTTGAGTATCCTGCACAGAACCCTGATTTCATCCCTATTAAATACCTTTGGGATCAATTGGAATGCCGATAGTGAGCCAGGTATTCTCATCCAACATCAGTGCCTGACCTTACAGATGGGCACAAATTCCCACAGAAACCCTCTAAAATCATGTGGCGGGCTTCCCAGAAAAGTGAAGGATGTTATAGCCACATTGGGGGGCAACTTCATATTAATGGCCATGGGGTAACTCGATAGGAATGGTCATGGGGAAGGGGGGAGTAGAACTCCATATTATTGGCCGTGGGGTAACTTGAATAGGAATGGTCATTGGGGGGGGGGGGTAGAACTCCATAATAATGGCCAAGGTTGAGTAACTCCAAAGGAATGGTCAGGGGGGAAGGGAGGAACTCCATGATAATGGGCAGTGGGGAGAGGGTCAACTCCATGTCCATGGCCATAGTTTCGGAATGGGATGTCCAACAAGCTGATATAGGTGTGATGGCCATGTGTCTAGGTACATATTGTATATACATTTTAGACTTGACCCCAAACAGATAAAGTTTTCCCAAGTTTAGGTTGTGCTGAATTTTCAGTTACCATCACTTTGGCATTCTGGTCAGTGGCGCTCTCCTCACCAGGCTCGGCATTGATCGGCAGCTTTGTAGGCGCACTGAGAGCAGCCCGAGTCCCCAAGGCTTACGCATTCCGCTTTCTGTATTCAGCACGGGAGAGTATAATAGACATCTGTGAATATATACGGAGCTGTTGCAGGAGAGACTTTTAATTTCAATATCATTTTGCCGTCGGAGATGCCTAAGCCTTAACTTCGGGGAGTTTATAAATGGCGCAGCTTTACCAGCCAGAATAATAATGATCTATTTAGCAAATGGAATCCGAGGAAGCTTTATGCTCCTTTCTAATCTCCGAGTCTCTGCTGTGGTGATATTTCTCGCTGAGGATGGGGGAACGGCAAGCTGTGAAAGGCCTCATTTCGGGAGCACATGACAGACGGTGGTGAGCGGCGGTAGAAAAAGGCCGCCTGGGGTGTGCAACCTCTCCAGTACCAGTGGAAGTGAAAGATGAATATGTATGGAGGACGGAGAGGGATCTGTGCGGGAACTGACTTCTGCTTGAAGAGAACCCGTTACAAATCACCCTGGAACTTCAGTCAGAAACTCTCAGACCTGTTCGGGTTTCCTGTGAAGGATTTATAGTTCCCCATTTTTAGCTTTAAGGCGGGCGGCGGGCCTGTTAGTAAATTTACACCAACAATCCCAGTATACAGAAGCAGTATCATTTTTAAGAAAAGCTCCATTAAAAAGCCATTCTTGAGCTCCAGTCAGTGACTTTGCCTCGGCTGAGGTGATGTCATCAGTCTGCTGCAGGCAGGAGAAGGCATTTTCTCAATCTCCCCTACCCCAATGATCAGACTGTACATTGTAACTTTGTAGTGAGTTGAAAGGCTGCAGCAGGGGATGATTTCTACGGCCAGAAGTGAACAGGTTTCAGATGATTGTGTCACCTTGGAGCTGGCATCTCAGACCTGGCCATAGATGGTGACCCGGGATAATGCTTGTAAAAAGATGGTGCCGTGCAGATGAAGGCCTTGTATCTTCTTTAGGTTATAATAGGCCAAAGTGAATCCCAAACCGGATATAACTCACCTGTAAAGAGTCACTCCAGCCTAATTTAATATTTAGATGTTTGATGAATGCTGGGAATTTCTATTTCCCAGGGATACTATTAGTGAGATCTTTGTGCTGGGTTCTTTGGTCTGCCCACCTACTGTGCCCATTATGAAGGGTCCCCACTATCCCTGTGCTGACTTCCTGGGTCTGTACACCCCCTGTGCCCATTATGAGGGGTTCTCACCATCCATGTGCTGAGGTTTTGGGTCTGTACACCCCCTGTGCCCATTATGAGGCGTTCTCACCATCCATGTGCTGAGGTTTTGGGTCTGTACTGCTTCTGTGCCCATTATGAGGAGTTTCCACCATACCTGTTCTGAGTTCCCGGGTCTGTACACCTGCTGTGCCCATTATGAGGTGTTCCCTCCATCCCTGTGCTGGGTTCCCGGGTCTGTACACCTACTGTGCCCATTATGAGGAGTTTCCACCATACCTGTGCTGAGTTCCTGGGTCTGTACCCCTGCTGTGCCCATTATGAGGGGTTCCCTCCCTCCCTGTGCTGAGATCCTGGGTCTGTACCCCTGCTCTGCCCATTATGAGAGGTTCGCTCCCTCCCTGTGTTGAGTTCCCGGGTCTGTACCCCTTCTGTGCCCATTATGAGAGGTTCGCTCCCTCCCTGTGTTGAGTTCCCGGGTCTGTACCCCTTCTGTGCCCATTATGAGGGGTTCCCACCATCCTTGTGCTGAGTTCTCGGGTCTGTACCCCTTCTGTGCCCATTATGAGGGGTTGGCTCCATCCTTGTGCTGAGTTCCCGGGTCTGTACACCCGCTGTGCCCATTATGAGGGGTTTTTATCATCCCTAAACTGAGAGACTTCTCAGAAGAATAGAGGATATTATAGCTACAAAGGGGGAAATCTTAATGATAATGGTAATTGTGGGGTAACTCCATAGGATTGGTCATGTGGAAGGATGGGGGGAGGCATGTTATTGGCCAAGGTAGAGTAACTCCAAAGGGGTTTCCTGAAGTCCCTTTTCACCATAATCTGTATGATTATAATGTCTCATTCGGTCCCAAGCCCTCCTCCATAGGTGCTATGAAGGAGATATGTTGTTTTTAATAAGTGGCTCTGTAAGATTTCATTGTGGCTCTGTTGCCCTCATGGGTATTTCTTCTTGTCCCCTACCTAGTACCAGTTTCGGCCAGTCCCTAAAGATTGAGGTCCACCTGCCTTTGGTGGAGAGTGCCTTGCCCCTCTCAAAAGCTTTGTGTGGTCAAAGTGTATTGATCACTGGGGTTTGACTATGGTGTGGAGCTTCAACAAAGCAAAATCGGGCTGTAACTTTACTATGTATATCAGCGATTCTAGATGTACTGTATAGCTAGCCAATGGGCATGAAGGCCTGTTTTCTTTGGCTCCACCCATTGTCCTGTAATGAGGAATGGTCCTCTTATTTTTGGGATATGTGAAAATGTTCTCTTCTTAGGAGACTTTACTGTGCTGCACACTGATTTGGTTGGAGGACTTTTTAAATCCTTATGTCCCTTCTCACCATAATCTGTATAGTTATAATGGGTCCCAAGCCCTCCATAGAAGTCATGAAGCAGATAAGTAGTTTTTAATAAATGGCTCTATAAGATTGCATTGCGGCTCTGTTGCCCTCACGGGTCTTTCTTCTGGTCTGTCTTCGGGAGAGCCCCTACCTAGTACATAGAGGACCAGTTTTGGCTGGTCCCTAAGGATTGGTAGGTGGACTAGAGAGCCTTGCCCCTCTCAAGAGCCTTGTGCCCCAAGGGGTTTAGGGAAACGAGACCCTTCTGCTTCAGCGGTGAACCACAAGCAGTCTTGTTCACTTTTTTAAGTGCTGTGATTTTCACAGTTCACCAAAGAACTTCAACAAAAAATAATAAAGAATCCCTTTTCACCATAATCTTTATGGTTACATTGTTTCCTTGGGTCCCAAGCCCTCCTCCATAGGAACCATGAAGTAGATATGTCGTTTTCAATAAATGTCTCTGTAATATTGCATTGAGGATCTGTTGCCCTCATGGATCTTTTTCCTGGTTTGTCTTCAGGAGAACCCCTACCTAGCAACTGGAGAACCAGTATTGGCAGGTCCCCAAGCTTTGGAGTCTACCTGACTTTGGTTAGGTGGAAGCTATAGTTATAAAGTTTCATTGGGTTCCCAAGCCCTGTTCCATGGATGTGGGTATGTAGTTTTCAATAAATGGCACTGTCATATTGTGTCGTGGGTCTGTTGCCCTCATGGATCTTTTTCCTAATTTTCTTCGGGAGAGCCTCTACCTAGTACCCGGAGGATCAGTTTAGGCTGGTTCCCAAGCTTTGGGGTCCACCTGGCTTTTTCTAGGTAGACATTATGGTTATAAAGTTTTATTGGGTTCCCAAGCCCTATTCCATGGATGTAGATATGTCGTTTACAATAAATGGCTCTGTAATATTGTGTTGTGGGTCTCTTGCCCTCGTAGATCTTTTTCCTGTTTTTTTTTTCAATAGAGCCCCTACCTAGTACCCAGAGGATCAGTTTAGGCTGGTCCCCAAGCTTTGGGGTCCACCTGGCTTTGTCCAGGTAAACAATATGGTTATAACGTTTCATTGGGTTCCCAAACCCTGTTCCATGGATGTAGGTATGTCGTTTTCAATAAATGGCTCTGTAATATTGTGTCGTGGGTCTGTTGCCTTCGTGGATCTCTTTCCTGGTTTTCTTCGGGAGAGCCCCTACCTAGTACCCAGAGGATCAGTTTAGGCTGGTCTCCAAAGTTTATAGTCCACCTGGCTTTTTCTAGGTGGACATTATGCTTTTCTACATCCATGGAATAGGGCTTGGGAACCCAACGAAACCTTAATAAGGATAATTTCCACCTAGACAAAGCCAGGTGGACTATAAACTTTGGGAACCAGCCTAAACTGATCCTCTGGGTACTAGGTAGGGGCTCTCCCGAAGAAAACCAGGAAAGAGATCCACGAGGGCAACATACCCACAACACAATATTACAGAGCCGTTTATTGAAAACTACATATCTACATCCATGGAATAGGGCTTGGGAACCCAACAAAACCTTATAAGTAGTTTTCAATAAACGGCTCTGTAATATTGTGTTGTGGGTCTGTTGCCCTCGTAGATCTCTTTCCTGGTTTTCTTCGGGAGAGCCCCTAACTAGTACCCTGAGGATCAGTTTAGGCTGGTCCCCAAGCTTTGGGGGTCCACCTGGCTTTGGCTAGGTGGACTAGAGTACCTTGACTCTTACTATAAGACGCAGTGAGCCAGTTGGAGGGTTCCTTGGTTCTTCCAATCCCACCTCAGCATACCCATCATGGTTACACCGTCTCTATCATCTAGAAGTGAATCTTACTTTCCGCCTCTCATCTCACATTCTCCCCTCTCTCTATGCAAATTCCGTTTTGTTTGCACGCGTTGTAATTGGCGTAAATTGGCTTGGATTTGACCAGCGCATCCCTTGGTGGCGCGGTGCGGAACACAAAGGCCATCTTCTGCGGTAAAACACAAAAGGCGGCTTCTCACGCTGTGAGAGATGAACACAATTAAACTCGGGGAAAGGAACGAGCTGCTATTCCCCTGCTCTTTTGCAGCAGACTGGCAGAGTCACGTGACCACGGCGATGAGTCATGGGGGAGCTCCGGCGACCCCGTCTCCTCCATCTCCCTGTGATTTTATTATATCTGGAGGAGCACTGCCGCTTTATGGGAAATTCCACCGCTCTGCCCTCCCCCAAATAAATACATTTTCAGCTCCCAGTGGCAGTAAAGTAAATTGAATTGAATATCTGTGTGATGGAATCTCGCGGAACGCGCTTTGCTGGGGGGGTCGGACTGCGAGCTGTAAATTTCCAGACTTCTATATATTACTGGTGATATATAGAATGTCCAGTCTCCGGGGACCAGGGATTTGCTGGAAATCATAACTAGTATACAATAGCCTGCGCTGCATCGTGTTTGTCTCTATAACTGCAAACCACCGACGCGTTTCTGTGCGTGACACATTATGGCCCCTAGACCAGATTTTCCTTAAAGTTTAATTTGCTTCTATTTTGCTTTCCCTGGTTCCTTCTCATCAACATGCTAATGACTTTTTCTTTACATACATTATATTGTCAAAAGTATTGGGACGCCTGCCTTTACACACACATGAACTTTAATGGCATCCCAGTCTTAGTCCGTAGGGTTCAATATTGAGTTGGCTCCACCCTTTGCAGCTATAACAGCTTCAACTCTTCTGGGAAGGCCATCCACAAGGTTTAGAAGTGTGTCTATGGGAATGTTTGACCATTCTTCCAGAAATGCATTTGTGAGGCGAGGCACTGATGTTGGATGAGAAGGCCTGGTTCGCATTCTCCACTCTAATTCATCCCAAAGGTGTTCTATCAGGTTGAGGTCAGGACTCTGTGCAGGCCAGTCAAGTTCCTCCACCCCAAACTCGCTCCTCCATGTCTTTATGGGCCTTGCTTTGTGCACTGGTCCAAATCATTTGGTGGAGGGGGGATAATGGTGGGGGGTGTTTTTCAGGGGTTGGGTTTGGCCCCTTAGTTCCAGTGAAGGGAACTCTTAAGGCGTCAGCATACCTAGACATTTTGGACAATTTCATGCTCCCAACTTTGTGGGAGGAGTTTGGGGATGGCCCCTTCCTGTTCCAACATGACTGCGCACCAGTGCACAAAGCAAGGTGACCCCATAAGTGTCCCCATTCGATTCTCCCCCTACATCAGCGTCTAGTCTTCATCAAAGCCCCCCCCTTACATTAGGACCTCCAACAGAGCCCCTCTTACATCAGGCCCCCATCAGAGTCTTTCCTTTCATAAGAGTCCACATTGGATCCTCCCCTTGCATCAGAATCTCCATTAGAGTCCCCCCTTACATCAGGATCCCCAATAGAGTCCCCCCTTACATCAGGATCCCCAATAGAGTCCCCCCTTACATCAGGATCCCCATTAGAGTCCCCCCTTACATCAGGATCCCCATTAGAGTCCCCCCTTACATCAGGATCCCCATTAGAGTCCCCCCTTACATTAGGATGCCCATCAAAGTCCCTCATATTTTAGGAACCTCATTACAGTCCCCCCTATATCAGTTCTCCCTACATTAGGATCCCCAGCAGAGTCTCCCCTACATTAGGATCCTTGTCAGAGTCCCCCCTACATCAGGATCCTCATTACAGTCCCCCCTACATCAGGATCCTCATTACAGTCCCCCTACATCAGGATTCTCATTACATTCCCACCTACATTAGGATCCTCATCACAGTCCCCCCTACATCAGGATCCTCATCACAGTCCCCCTTACATCAGGATCCTCATCACAGTCCCCCCTACATCAGGATCCTCATCGCAGTCCCCCCTACATCAGGATTCTCATTACAGGCCCCCCTACATCAGGATCCTCATCAGAGTCCCCCCCTACATCAGGATCCTCATCAGAGTCCCCCTTTACATCAGGATCCTCATCAGAGTCCCCCTTTACATCAGGATCCTCATCAGAGTCCCCCTTTACATCAGGATCAGTTGGGAGTGTTTTGAGGTCATGTGATCAGTCAAAACCAGTGTGGTAAGAGCTGGGAATTTTGTGGGTACTCAAAGTGAAGAAATGTCATCAGCACACCAAGGATTCCTCGAAAGGGTCCAAAGTTTTATTCTGTGGTCACATGATAAATATACAGCAACGTTTCGGAGCCATGCTTTCCTGATGAAGGGGCCCTGCACCTGCGTGTTGCGAAACGTTGCTGTATATTTATCATGGGACCATGGAATAAAGCTTTGGACCCTTTCGAGGAATCCCTGATGTGCTGATGACATTTCTTCACTTTGAGTATCCATGGTTTCCAACCTATGGTCGTTACAGCACCCAGCTACACTGAACAGTGGCGGCTGGTGCTCCATTGGCCGGGGGGGGGGTGGCAGACCGACTGCACCCCCCCTGACCACACCAGGCCGCACATCCCCCCCCCTCCCCAGACCACAGCGAGACAGGAGAGGAGAGGACAGAAAGGATAGGACGGACAGGCAGGACCCCCCCCCCCCCCGCTCACTCACCCTGCCTGGATGCAGCAGCAGGCGGCGGCGGCTTTGGCTTCTTCCCCCTGTCTTCTGCGTCTCCTCCCTCCTCCTCCATGCCCAATGGCATGGCTTCTCCTTTTGGCCAATCGGGAAACGGGTCTCAAAACCTGCTTCCTGATTGGCCAGGTGGAGGATCAGTGTGACAATAGCAAATTTTCATTCGCTATTGTCACACAACTGGGTGGGCTCGGGTGCACTTCTCTGAGCCCCAAGCCCACCCTTTTTTTTTAGCCTGTGAGAGCCTCTGGCTTTAATCACATGGTTAAAAAAAAATAAAAAAGCCCCATTGAACTCCATGCGTCCGGCACCCCTCATGTAGATTAGGGGGCCGGACGCATGGATGGGGGGGTGGCGTTGCTGTGCCCCATATGACCAGCCGCCACTGACACTGAACAGCCGGTTATCTTGAATGTGTGCATGGGGAATATTGCATTTGGATTGGGCATATTGTGGGGGGTCACATAATCAGTCAAAGACAATGTGGTGACAGCTGGGAGTGTTTTGAAGTCACGTGATCAGTCAAAGCCAATGTTGTGAAAACTGGAAGTGATTTGAGATCACATGATAAGACAAAAGCCAATGTGGTAAAAGGTAGTCGTATTATTAGGTCAGGTGATCGGTCAAAGCCAATGTGGTAAGAGCTGGGTGTAGTCTGGGGTCACATGATAAGTCAAAGCCAATGTGGTAAGAGCTGGGAGTGTTTTGAGATCACATGATAAGACAAAGTCAATGTGGTAAAAGTTAATAGAATTATTAGGTCATGTGATCGGTCAAAGCCAATGTGGTAAGAGCTGGGTGTAGTCTGTGGTCACGTGATAAGACAAAGCCAATGTGGTAAGAGCTGGGAGTGTTTTGGATCATGTAATCAGTCAAAGCCAATGTGGTGACAGCTGAAAGTGTTTTGAGATCATAAGATAAGACAAAAGCCAAGCTGGTAACAGTTAGTCGTATTATTAGGTCACGTGATCGGTCAAAGCCAATGTGGTAAGAGCTAGGAGTGTTTTGAGGTCACATGATAAGCAAAGCCAATGTGGTAAACGTTTTACGTATTATTAGGTCACGGGGTCGGTCAAAGCCAATGTGGTAAACGTTTTACGTATTATTAGGTCATGGGGTCGGTCAAAGCCAATGTGGTAGACGTTTGGCGTATTATTAGGTCACGGGATTGGTCAAAGCCAATGTGGTAAAAGTTTGGCGTATCGTAAGGTCACATGATCAGTCAAATTCAATGTGGTAAGAGCAGGGGGTGTTTTGGATCATGTAATCACTCAAGGCCAATATGGTAAAAAAAAATAAAAACAAAGCTGAATGTGTTTTGAGATCAGTCAAAGCCAATGGGGTAAGAGCTGGGGGTGTTTTGAGGTAAGGTGATCGGTCAAAGCCAATGTGGTAAGAGATGGATGTATTTTGAGGTCACGTGATCAGTCAAAGCCAATGCGGAAAGATCTGGGGTTGTTTTGAGGTCATGTGATCAGTCAAGGCCAATGTAGGTAAAGCTTGGGATGTTTTGAGGTCATGTGATCAGTCAAAGTCAATGTGATGAAATCTGGGAACATTTTGAGCTCATGTGATCTATTGCAGTTTGATGTCAGTTACTCATCCAATGATTTCTATATTTGGTGTCTCTCTCTTTCCCAGAATGCTCTTGTCCTCCATAGTCCCCCAGTAAATGCTCCTCCATACATCCTCCTATAACCAATCATTAGCCTCCCGCTGAAATAGTGTTTCTTCCAGAGTAACACGTAGTAAGTCCTCCGCGTTTTGCTGTAGCTATTAAAGCTCGCACACAGACGCTTCCGGCCTTATGAATGATCCTAATAAGCATCTGACTCCGAGAAAATAGGAGCACTTAGCACTCTCTGCTCCGCGCAGAACACGGCTCCCCCATTAACCGGCTGTGTTTGGGAAACAATAATGACTTTAGAATTACAATGCTTCCCCTGAAAGGCCAATTAGAAGAGTCCATTCACTGAAAGACGGCTGAAGCTTCGCTTTAAATCACCAATCTACAGCAGCCGGGATCGTCTGAATGGCGCGCTGTCAATACGTCCCCCTCTTTAATTTCCTCTAGATATATGTGTGTGCTACTTTATCTTCCCATCAGCCAAACAGACAAAGCGAGCGGCGGAGCACGCCTCTAAAATTATCCACCACAACGTCTTTCACGGGTTTCCAACACATTAGGGTTTGGGAAAAATTGCTGTGCGTTCGAATGAGGAATATTGTCCTCTCGCCACAGGTGAGGGAGGTCAAATGTCTTCTGCATTCGCTTACTCCAGGGTGAACCTCCAGTGAGTGACGCATTGTTTGTGTTCTTGGCGAAACGCGGCCTTTGTGTGGACCCAGAATTGTGGTATTGTATCATTTATTTCAACATTTACCTGGAAAATTAGTAAGGAAATCAAAGTTGTCCAGCTTTGAAATGACAAATATATAATTTGTATCGAATGGTTGTCTACAGGAGCTTTCCAGGAATTTGTATTGTAAGGGTTTACTGAGCGCTATAAGAGAGGATAGAGCACATGGCGTGGTGTAGAGAATCTTCTTCCATATAGGGATAAAACAACAAAGTATCGCATTTGTAGGATAAAACCTTGTGTGACAGCAATAAGGTCCTGGAACCTGATCCCTCTGCTTGTGGCCGCCAGTGTTGGAGCACAAACCTCTCTCTCATCTTTCCTTCTCTGACCATGTGATCTTGCATCAATAAACTTCTCCTAACGCCATGCCAACACAAGTATCAGTTACTAGGGACGCGTTTTGAGGACTTTCCCCTTCCTCAGTGGAATTACACAGTCCTGATGTACCTGGTTGAGATATTTGAAACGACTCATATATACAGCTGTGGCCAAAAGTTTTGAGAATGACAAAAATATTGATTTTCACAAAGTCTAATTACAAGCATTCCATAGGTGGCAAAGGCTTTCATTGACAATGGGATGAAGTTTATGCAAAGAGTCAATATTTGTAGTTGCTGACCCTTCTATTTCAAGACCTCTTCAACTCTCCCTGGCTTTCTGTCGTTCAACCTCTGGGCCACATCCTGACTGATGCCCCCCCCCCCCCCCCATTCTTACATAATCAATGCTTGGAGTTTGTCAGAATTTGTGTTTTTTTTTTTGTTCACCCGCCTCTTGAGGATTGACCACAAGTTCTCAGTGGGATTGAGGTCTGGGGAGTTTCTTGGCCATGGACCCAAAATTTCCCAAGCCACTTAGTTATGACTTTTGCCTTATGGCAAGGTGGTCCATCATTCTGAACAGGCCTTGTTCCTCACCAAACTCTTCTTGGAGGGTTGGGAGAAGTTGCTCTCCGAAGATGTTTTTGTACCAATCTTTATTCAAGGCAAATTGTGAGTGAGCCCCCCTCCCTTGGCTGAGAAGCCCCCCCACACATGAATGACCTCATGATGCTTGACACATGACTGATGGTAGCGCTCACCTTTTCTCTGTCGCTCATTGACAGACGCAGTCCTCTTTGATTAATATCAGTAGGGTTATGCTGCCCTCTACAGGAGTAGGACTAGGCAGGAAGAAAATGTTCTGGCCACACCTTAGGGGCAGTCCCAGAGGGTATATCCTCTCTCCCTCTGCTACAGGATGTCAGTTTTTTTCTGTCTAGGCCCGGTTTGGATCCAGTCGAACAATGCCACGGTCGTGGCTTAGGTCAATCACCAAGGGGGCACCAAGAGTGCCCTGGCGGCCATAGAAGTGGCCAGCATTCTTCATCACCAGCTGTGCCTTCATTGGGGCACCCCGGGGGTGGATCTGTTGGCAGTTCGGCTCAACAGGAAGGTGCAGAGGTTTGTAGCCCGCTCCCGAGATCCTCGAGCGGACGCAGCAGACACACTGGTCGCCCCGTGGGGACAGTATCAGCTACTGTATGTCTTCCCTCCTCTCAAGTTGCTGCCGAAACTTCTTCGCAGGATAGAGGTGGAGGGAATTCCAGTTATCCTGGTAGCTCCAGACTGGCCTCGTCGACCCGGGTACGCCGACTTGGGCAGGCTGGTCGCGGACGCTCCTTGGAGACTTCCTCTCAGGGAGTATCTGCGGTCTCAGGGACCGATCTTCCATCCTGCTTTACAATCGCTGGCTTTAACGGCCTGGCTATTGAGACTCAGGTGCTGAAGGACAAAGGATTGTCAACTTCAATTATTCCTACTTTAATTAAAGCAAGGAAAGCGACTTCCAGAAAAGTCTATCATCGCACATGGAGGTCTTATATTGCGTGGTGTGAATCCCTTGGATTTCCTCCACGTGCCTATTCGGTGACCCGAATCTTGGCTTTTCTGCAACAGGGGGTTGAGCAGAAACTGGCCTTGAGTACTGTCAAGGGTCAGGTTTCAGCGTTAGCAATTTTCTTTCAGAAACCTTTGGCTACCCACTCCTTGGTGTGGAATTTCATCCAGGGGGTGCGGCACTTGGCTCCGCCAGTGCGCGCGCCCTTACCGCCCTGGGATATTAATTTGGTGTTGTCGGTTCTTCAGAAACCTCCATTTGAAAATATCAGGGAGATTCCCTTGCTTACATTATCCCAGAAGGTGGCCTTCTTGGTGGCCATTACTTCTGCACGCAGGGTGTCAGAACTGGCCGCATTATCCTGTCGTTCCCCATATCTGGTGGTTCATAGGGATAAGGTAGTTCTTCGTCCGAATCCATCCTTCCTTCCTAAGGTGGTTTCAGAGTTTCATCTGAATGAAGATATTGTGCTACCTTCCTTGTGTCCTAAGCCCAGTCATCCTCGGGAGTGTGCGTTACATTCCTTGGATGTGGTTCGGGCAATCAGGGTATACCTGAAAACTACGGACTCGTTTCGTAAAAGGGATTCACTTTTTGTGATCACTGATGGCCCAAAAAAGGGGTTGCCTGCATCTGCCGCGACTATCTCCAAATGGATCAGACAGACGGTGGTACAGGCTTATTCTATTAAGGGTCGGAATCCTCCGTTCCCTGTTAAGGCGCACTCCACTCGGGCGCTCAGTGCTTCCTGGGCCTTCCGCCATCAGGCGTCAGTGGTCCAGGTTTGCAAGGCGGCTACCTGGTCGTCGGTTCATACCTTTACAAAATTTTATAAAGTTGATGTGATGGCATCGTCGGATGCCTCTTTTGGCCGCAAGGTTTTGCAGGCCGCAATTTGAGGAGACCGGTGGTCTACCTCAAGGGTTTTTTTCTGTTGGATTTTCAGTTGAGTCTCATCCTTTTGTCTGATGAGCCTTTAAGACTAGTCGGCACCGGTTGGACCTTCTGGATTTGAATTTTGATTTCTGTTATCCCACCCCTCATTTGTGGCACTGCTTTGGGACGTCCCTACTGATATTAATCAAAGAGGACTGCGTCTGTCAATGAGCGACAGAGAAAAATTGATTTTTGTAAAATCTTACCGTAAAATCCTTTTCTCTTAAGCTCATTGACAGACGCAGTACCCACCCCTCTATTTTTTGAGTTGAGTTGGGTTAAATTCTCTGACACTGCTTTGTGACATAACTGACATCCTGTAGCAGAGGGAGAGAGGATATACCCTCTGGGACTGCCCCTAAGGTGTGGCCAGAACGTTTTCTTCCTGCCTAGTCCTACTCCTGTAGAGGGCAGCATAACCCTACTGAAATTAATCAAAGAGGACTGCGTCTGTCAATGAGCTTAAGAGAAAAGGATTTTACGGTAAGATTTTACAAAAATCCATTTTTCTTCCCTGGGCAAAGTTTCTTCAGGATGCCCCAAACAATAGGAAAGGGGATTCCTCTGAGAAAATTACTTTCCCCCAGTCCTCAGCAGTCCAATCCCTGTACCTTTGCAGAATATCAGTCTATCCCGGATGTTTCTCCTGGAGAGAAGCGGCTTCTTTGCTGCCCTTCTTGACACCAGGCCATCCTCCAAAAGTCTTCTCCTCACTGTGCATGCAGATGCATTCTCACCTGTCTGCTGCCATTCCCAAGCAAGCTCTGCACTGGTGGTGCCCCGATCCCGCAGCAGAATCAACTGTAGGAGACGGTCCTGGCGCTTGCTGGACTTTTTTATGCACCCTGAAGCCTTCTTCACAAATGCAGTGGAAATGTTTTTTTTATGGGATTAAGTTCATTTTCATGGCAAAGAGGGACTTTGCAATTATTTGCTATACATCTGATCACTCTTTATAACATTCTGCAGCATATGCAAATTGCCATTAAAAAAAACGAGGAAGCAGACTTTGTGAAAATTAATATTTGTCATTCTCAAAACTTTTGGCCACAGCTGTACATTGTTGCAATTGTTTGCAGTCTAGTGCAGGGGCTCTCAACTTTAATGAGACCAGGGTCCAATAAATTCTTCCAAAACCTTCTATGACCCAACAGTAAAACAAAAAAGGTTTTTATATTGACCCAATAAAAGTATGGGGATGCAAAACATGTATTGAAATGCTCTGAGGTTCTGGATGGGGCTGGGGGCTATGGATGGGGTTAGGAGACTCTGTAGAAGACTTGGTGGCCCTCTAGGAGATGCGTTTTCTTCTTACCTGACATGAGGCTCTTCCCCTGGTGAAATCACTGACCTTTTGGCTCCTTAGTGTTTGTTACTTGGTCCCCCCACCCTGCTATTTCAATACTTTTTGCAGTAGCATCAAAAACACTGTGTTTAGGTCTAGAGCAGGGTTCACTAAATTGGGGACTGTGGTCCGGATTCGGACTGAGCATCAGTCCTGTCCGGACCCCTCTCCCTCTCTGCCACTTAACAGCCTGGGTGTTCTCTCTCTTTGGTCTCAAGCCAGGCCACCGCTATCATCCTCACAGCGGGCGGGGGTGAGAGGTTCTGCCTATAGGGACAGAGTGTGGGATTCAGTAATCACCTGCTTGTTAATGTAATACTTTTGGCAGCTCCCGCCCTCTGTCCCGAAGTGCAGCATCTCCTGCCCACTGTGAGGATGATTGCGGCGGTCAGGTGGGAGACCAGAGAGAGAGAGATTACACCCAGCTGCTCTGCCTCTGCCCTGGTAGGACTGTGCAGGGGAGGCTGAATAATGAAAGGGGGGCTGTGATGTAAAAGGAGGTGAGGGGGGCTATGACTGCAAGGGGCACTGTGATGTGTAAAGGGGCATTGTAATGTGTAATGGGGGGACTGTGATCTATAGAGGGGCCACTGTGATGTGTAAAGGGGGCATTGTTATGTGCAAAAGGGGGGCACTGTGATGTGTAAAGGGGGCACTGTGATGTGTAAAGGGGGCCCTGTGATGTGTAAAGGGAGCACTGTGATGTGTAAAGGGGGCACTGTGATGTGTAATGGGGGCACTGTGATGTGTAAAGGGGACACTGTGATGTTTAAAGGGGGCCCTGTGATGTGTAAAGGGGGCCGTGTGATGTGTAAAGGGGTCACTGTGATGTTTAAAGGGGGCACTGTGATGTTTAAAGGGGGCACTGTGATGTGTAATGGGGGCACTGTGATGTGTAAAGGGGACACTGTGATGTTTAAAGGGGGCCCTGTGATGTGTAAAGGGGGCCGTGTGATGTGTAAAGGGGTCACTGTGATGTGTAAAGGGGGCCATGTTGTGTAAAGGGGGCACTGTGATGTGTAAAGGGGGCACTGTGATGTGTAAAGGGGGCCATGTTATGTGTAAAGGGGGCACTGTGATGTGTAAAGGGGGCACTGTGATGTGTAAAGGGGGCACTGTGATGTGTAAAGGTGGCACTGTGATGTGTAAAGGGGGCACTGTGATGTGTAAAGGGGGCACTGTGATGTAAAGGGAGCCCTGTGATTTGTAAAGGGAGCCCTGTGATTTGTAAAGGGGGCACTGTGATGTGTAAAGGCGGCCATGTGATGTAAAGGGAGCCCTGTGATTTGTAAAGGGGGCCATGGGATGTGTAAACAGGGCACTGTGATGTAAAGGGGGCATTGTGATGAGTAAAGGGGAAATGAGGACACTTTTGAACTGCTTTAAAGGGGGGACTGTGGACGCTGATATAAAGGGGAGCCATAATGTGAAGGGGGACTGTGGACAGTGATGTACAGGGGAGACGGTGATGTAAAAGGGGGAGATTGTGATGTGAAGGAGGGAGGGGGGCTGAGGACAGTGATGTACGGGGGTGCTGTTACGTGTTATGGCGCAAGCATGAGATTTGGACCTCTGCCAGAAGAAAATTTTACAAACTGGACCCCCATGAATTTTAATTCAAGATCCCCGATCTAGAGTATTCATTTCCAAAATCATGTGTGAATTTTACTGTAAGTACCAATACCTCACCGATCCCTAACACTTAACCTTACCCCTCTCCCTATCCAAATACCTACCTATACCCCTATTCCTAACACTTAACCCTACCTCTCATCCCTAACAGGTATCCCTACCCCTCCCCCTATCCTTAACACTTACACCAACCCCTATTGTTACACCAACCCCTAACACTTAACCTTACCCTTCTCTCTATCCAAATACATAATTATACCCCTATCCTTAACCCTTACCTCTCATCCCTAACACGTATCCCTACTCCTTCCCTTATTCTAATACTTAACCCTACCCCTATCCTTAACCCTACTTCTCCCCCTATTTTTAACAGTTACTCCAACCTCTATTGTTAACACTTATTATTATCCCAATCCCTAACACTTAACCTTACCCCTCTCCCTATCCTTAACACTTAACCCTACCCTCCCCCCTATTCCTAAGCCTTATCCCCACCCCCGTACTCTTAATCCTCTCCTCCCTCTATCCTTAACACCTAACCCAACCTCGATTCTTAACATTATTCCAAGCAACCCTAACACTTATCCTACACCTTCCACTCACTCTACTCCTTGTCTTTATCCTTAACCCTCCCCCTATCCCTAACACTGAACCCTTCCCCTATCCATAGAACCCTCCCCCTATCCCTAACATTGAACCCTCCCCCTATCCCTATCATTGAACCCTTCCCCTATCCATAGAACCCTCCCTCTATCCCTAACATTGAACCCTCCCCCTATCCCTAACACTGAACCCTTCCCCTATCCCTAACACTGAACCCTTCCCCTATCCCTAACACTGAACCCTTCCCCTATCCCTAACACTGAACCCTTCCCCTATCCATAGAACATAACTCTACCCCTCCATCTAACTTTAACACTGAGCCTCTCTCTCTCCCCATTCTCAACCTTGAACCCTACCCCTAATCTTAACACCTAACTCGCCGCTATACGTGACCTACCTATGAATATGAACCTCTAACAGGGAACGTACCGTACATCTTTTACCAAAATGTAATTCCTAAACGAATCCAAAAAATGTATACCTGCCCTGTCGTGGGAAAAACAAAAATTGCTGCAGGTATGAAGAGTAAAATGGTGCATCACCTCCCAGTCCTTCCCGTCGTGGCGTTTCTGAAAATCCCGGGTTCAGCTTTACAAGAAGGCGAAAATTAAATCACTAAGTACAGCTGGTCACAAATGTTACTTCCTTTACTGGACATGATACGAGAGGCTGAAAGAAGTACTACAATTGACACCCTCACCAGGCTGTGCCCGCTGCCCATTGGTTTATGAGAAAGTCCTCATTGCATATTGATGGCCAAGCTTCCTCCCCCTGGTTCCGGCCTACTTGGGCTGCTCTGGTTTTTTTTTTCCAGGATAGTACTATTTAAATATCTTGTTGCTGCCTTCTAGATTGCCTCAGTTTTGGTGCCTCGGGCTCACCTGAGGCATGGAGTTTAAGCACTAGCTGGTTTTTACCAGAGCTCCTGATAGTGGTGATGGTTTTTGCTGCAGGCACAGGGCAGCAAGACTATGGTGTGGAGACCGTAAACTAGACGATAGGCAACAGAGCCGTTTGAATCCGGCAGAGGTCATGGGCAAACAGCAGGCAAGATGGTAGTCTGGTTCAAGTGGAGGTCACAGGCAGGCAAGAGAGTAGTCAGGTTGGGTCAGCTACAAAACAGGCATTCAGAAGTATAATATCGCTCTTCTGCACAAAGCAGGGTGGACACAGTACCAGCCGCTTTCCAGGGCTGATGCTTAAATCCCCCTCTGGGTCACAGGGTACACCCAGCGCCATTTTAGGGAGGACTGGAAGTCTTGACAAGGATTTTGCGAGTAGCATTGGAAATATTGGCAATGAATCTGCAAGTGCCATTGGAAGTACTGGTAGGGATACTAGAAGAGTCCTGGCAAGGATTCTGCGAGCAGAATTGAAGCACTGGCAGGGATTCTATGAGCTAGAATTATGGAAGTCCTGGCAGAAGTCCTGGTGGTCCTGGAGATGCTCTAACAGTCTTGTTGTGCAATGTAAAGAGATCGTTTCTGGATCTGGGTCATAGTCAAGCTCATATGGTGTTCCAAAATAACAGAAATTAATGTCTCTTGTAATAGCTTATGTTGCTTCTGCATACTCTTAAAGTGTATCTAAATGCTCCTTTTTTATTTATTCATTTATTTGTTTGTTATACTTACCTTCTCTGTGTAATGGTTTTGCACAGAGCAACCCTGATCCTCCTCTTCTAGGGTCCCTCGCTGGTGCTCCCTATACTTTTTTTACATTTCTTCACTGGCTTCCTGTTTTCAGGTCTAGGCCAAAATTATGTCATACATCCTAGAAGTCTTCATGAGGGGAGGGGCTTTCTCAACTAAGCAAACCCTCCTGCCTGCATGCATGAGCTAAGGACAGATGGATTTCAGGAGGTAAAGGCTACATGAATCACCTGCCCTTACTCAAGATGGCTAAGGCTAGAAATGCTGGGGGGGGGGGGGGGGGTTCAAAGTGATTTTGCAGCAAAATAAATGGAGACATGGATGGATGAGTGAATGGAGACATGGATGGGCAAATTGAGACATGGATTAATGGGTGAATAAAGACTTGGAGGGATGGGTGAATGGAGACTTGGATGGATGGGTGAATGGAGACTTGGATAGATGGGTGAATGGAGACATGGATGGATAGGTGAATGGAGATTTGGATGGATGAGTGAATGGAGACATGGATGGATGGATAGGTGAACAGAGACTTGGATAGATGGGTGAATGGAGACATAGATGGATGGGTGAATGGAGACTTGGATGGATGGGTGAATGGAGACATGGATGGGCAAATTGAGACATGGATTAATGGGTGAATAGAATAAAGACTTGGAGGGATGGGTGAATGGAGACATGGATAAATGGGGGAATGGAGACATTCATGGATGGGTGAATGGAGACTTGGATGGATGGGTGAATGGAGACTTGGATAGATGGGTGAATGGAGACATGGATGGATAGGTGAATGGAGATTTGGATGGATGAGTGAATGGAGACATGGATGGATGGATAGGTGAACAGAGACTTGGATAAATGGGGGAATGGAGACATAGATGGATGGGTGAATGCAGACTTGGATGGATGGGTGAATGGAGACTAGGATAGATAGGGGAATAGGAGACTTGGATAGATGGGGGAATGGAGACATAGATGGATGGGTGAATGTTGACTTGGATGGATGGGTGAATGTTGACTTGGATGGATGAGGGAATGGAGACATGGATGGATGGGTGAATGGAGACGTGAATGGATGGGTGAATTTGAGACTTGGATGAATGGGTGAATGGAGACTAGGATAGATAGGGGAATGGAGACTTGGATGGATAGGGGAATGGAGACATGGATGGATGGGTAAATGGAGACTTGGATGAATGGGTGAATAGAGACATGGATGAATGGGTGAATGGGGTCATGGATGGATGGGTGGATGGAGACTTGGATGGATGGGTGAATGGAGACTAGGATAGATAGGGGAATGGAGACTTGGATGGATAGGGGAATGGAGACATGGATGGATGGGTAAATGGAGACTTGGATGAATGGGTGAATAGAGACATGGATGAATGGGTGAATGGGGTCATGGATGGATGGGTGGATGGAGACTTGGATGGATGGGTGAATTGAGACTTGGATGGATGGATGGGTGAATTGAGACTTGGATGGATGGGCGAATTGAGACTTGGATGGATGAGTGAATGGAGATGAATAGAGACATAGATGGATGGGTGAATGGAGGCTTGGATGAATGGGTGAATAGAGACATGGGTGAATGGGGTCATGGATGGATGGATGGGAGGAGTTTGCGTTGAATATTAAAAATGAATTAAATAGAGTTTTCAGTATGTGGTGCTCAGATGCTGTGTAGTTCCACTATAAAGTTGCTGAAGACGGCCAGGTCTTTGGTATTTTCTGAGGCCCTCCTGTGTGTCTGTCTCTTTAGGCTGCATTCACATGTCAGCGTTTGGATCGCGGGCAGAACCGCCGCGGTTCCGCCCGCGATCCGGAGATTATTGCAAATCGCGGGACGCCTAGCGTTGCCCGTTGATTTGCAATAGCCCCCCAAACGCCGAGCGATGTTGCCGCGATTTCCGCCTGCCGAATCGCGGCAACATCGCGCAAACAAAATCGCGGGACGCAATACGCTCCAAAGAAGCTCTTGTACTTCTTGGAAGCGTATTGCGTCCCGCGATTTTGTTTGCGCGATGTTCCCGCGATTCGGCAGGCGGAAATCGCGGCAACATCGCTCGGCGTTTGGGGGGCTATTGCAAATCAACGGGCAACGCTAGGCGTCCCGCGATTTGCAATAATCTCCGGATCGCGGGCGGAACCGCGGCGGTTCTGCCCGCGATCCAAACGCTGACATGTGAATGCAGCCTTACTGTCTAATATTTACATTTCTTTTATAACTTTTTATTTCTGTTCTAAACTTTATTATTTTTTTTAATTCTTTATGAACTTTCAGAAGCCTTCATTGTGATCAGAGGTCGCTCCCTTATCAATGTGTTGAGGCGCAGCCGCCTGATTGGCCATTCTTTTCCTTGGCGGAGTTTTTCTTTCAGAACTCCATTGAAATTTCGGTCTCCGTGCGATGAGATCGCGTTTCTGTATTTGGGAGTATTTTCTGGGCTGCGGAGTTACCTTCACAGAGAACGCGGCTCCCGCCGCGCAGGTAATTTTATGCCGTCCGTGTTTACTAACAGATCTCGGTTTGTTCGTTCGCTCGCTGCGGCTAATCACACGGAACCATAAAACGCTTTGGAAGGATTTCTCTGTAACAGCAGATTGCCGCCTTTCCCAACTCTACATCTCTAATTTGCAATGTAATGCGATCATTAGGCAGCTTGCTGCTGAAAAGAGCCGCCGTTCAAGCTGCAAAAAACCTTTCCGCGAAGTGCGAGCGCGTCCGCCGCTGCCAAGATTCACCGCCTCCCGCACCTGCAAACCCCAGCTACAAGACCCCCAGCCTGACCTGTCAGCAGGGGCCATGAGTGGAGAAGCTGCATGGGGTCTGGGTGGGGGTGAGGAAGGGGGGCCTGGGGGGGAGGGGGGGTTGGATTATTTAAAGTATATGTTACCCCAATCCCGAAGATCTGATACAAACTTTAATACGTTATTTTCATTCCAAAAGATTATTTAACATTGTTAAAGCTGAACTCTGAGCACAAGAACTTTTGTCTAAAAATCAATTCCTCAATAACCGGAAAGGAGAAAAATCCGCTTTGTGAGCTCCAAATGTCTTTGCAATCCCAGATATTACCTTGTAAATGTAGCAGTGGCATCATCACTGCCTGTGCAGAGAGCAGAAATGTGGGAGGGACGCAACAGGTTCCACCCACTACAGGAGGGGGTGGAGACAAGATCAGTCACCCTGCACAAGGAGGGAGAGCAGAGCTGTGGGAGGGGCCCAGCAGGCCCCACCTGCTATAGAAAACTTCAGGAGGGGGTAGAGACAAAACCAGTTCCTCTGTACAAGGAGGGAGAGCAGAGCTGTGGGAAGGGCTCAGCAGGCCCCACCCACTACAGAATACTGCAGGAGGGGGCGGAGACAAGACTGATCCCCTGCACAAGGAGGGAGAGCAGAGCTGTGGGAGGGGCTCAGCAGGCCCCACCCACTACAGAAAACTGCAGGAGGGGGCGGAGACAAGACTGGTCTCCTGCACAAGTAGGACGAGCAGAGCTGTAGGAGGAACCCAGAAGGTTCCAACCACTACAGAATACTACAAGAGGGGTTGGAGACGAGACCTGTCATCCTGCACAAGGAGGGAGAGCAGAGCTGTGGGAGGGGGTCAGCAGGCCCCACCCACTACAGAATACTGCAGGAGGGGGCGGAGGCAAGACTGGTCTCCTGCACAAGGAGGGAGAGCAGAGCTGTAGGAGGGACCCAGAAGGTTCCACCCACTACAGAATACTACAAGAGGGGGTGGAGACGAGACCTGTCATCCTGCACAAGGAGGGAGAGCAGAGCTGTGGGAGGGGCTCAGCAGGCCCCACCCACTACAGAATACTGCAGGTGGGGGCGGAGACAAGACTGATCCCCTGCACAAGGAGGGAGAGCAGAGCTGTGGAAGGGGCCCAGCAGGCCACACCCTCTACAGAAAACTGCAGGGGGGACTGTGATAAGACCAGTTCCTCTGCACAAGGAGGGAGAGCAGAGCTGTGGGAGGGGCCCCACCCGCTACAGAAAACTGCAGGAGGAGGCGGAGACAAAACTGGTCTCCTGCACAAGGAGGGAGAGCAGAGCCTTTTTTTAATGCGGACCGCGGCTGCCCCGGACCTGTGTGAACTGGACCTATTGAGAGTCGGTCACACTCGCATGTCATGCAAATTAGATGCGGGGAAAGCCGCATCCAATTCGCATATGTGTGAACCCGGCCTAAACCTTTTTTAGTTGCTGCACATGTGTAGTAACTTAACCACTTACATATATACAGCGGCAGGCTGGTTTGGCTGCGCAAATCTGTACGGCGATCCGCGGGAGAGCTCCTGGGGGGAGCGTGAACCGCCGCCAGCGCGCGCCTACCCCCGCTTAGCAGCGGGGATGCTGATACATGGGACCGGCGCCACCGATTGCCGCCGGGCACCCGCGATTGCTCCCTGCTAAGAGAGAAGAACGGTCGCATGTTGTAAACACAGCTGACCGTTCTTCTCTCTGAAATGATCACAGAGCGCCTTCTATATAGGATCACATGTCTCTATGGTCATTTTACAAGTCCCTCCCCTATACAGTTAGAAACACGCCCCTAGGTACACATTTAACCCTTTGATCACCCCTAGGTTAACCCCTTCCGTGCCAGTATCATTAGTACAGTGACAGTGCATATTTTTAGCTCTGATTACTGTAGTAATGTCACTGGTCCCACCAAAGTGTCAAAAATGTCAGTTAGGGGTCCGATCTGTCCGCCGCAATGTCGCAGTCCCGCTAAAAATTGCTGATCGCCGCCGTTACTAGTAAAAAGAATTAAAAAAATTAAAGATGACAAATCTTTCCCCTAGTTAGTAGACGCAATAACTTTTGCGCAAATCAATCAAAATACGTTGATTGAGAATTTTTTTTTTTTTTTTTTTACCAAAAATATGTAGCAGAAAACAAATTGGTCTAAAATGATGAAAAAATTGGACTTTTACATTTTTTATTGGGAATGTTATATAGCAGAAAGTGAAAAATATTGTTTTTTTTTCAGAATTGGTGATCAAATACCACCAAAAGAAATCTCTATTTGTGGGAAAAAAAAGCGTCACACGACGCGCAATTGTCAGTTAAAGTAACGCAGTGCCGAATCGCAAAATAGGGCCTGGTCATTAAGGGGCAAATCCTTCCGGTCCAGAAGTGGTTATAAAGACATGGGACCACGAATCGCTGGTCTCTATATGTTTAGAGGTAAGTTCTGGGTGGGACCATTCCATAAAGTAGGTACGATTTTGTGGTGCCCACCAAGAATGTGAGTGGACAAAATGTGGGCCGTGGGCATGATTACCAGTGCCCAGGATCCATGACCATGATTACCAATGCCAGGGATCCATGACCATGGTTACCAGTGCCCGGGATCCATGACCATGATTACCAGTGCCCAGGATCCATGGCCATGATTACCAGTGCCCGGGATCCATGACCATGATTACCAGTGCCCGGGATCCATGACCATGATTATCTGTGCCCGGGATCCATGACCATGATTACCAGTGCCCGGGATCCATGACCATGATTACCAGTGCCCAGGATCCATGGCCATGATTACCAGTGTCCAGGGATCCATGACCATGATTATCAGTGCCCAGGATCCATGACCATGATTACCAGTGCCCGGGATCCATGACCATGATTATCAGTGCCCGGGATCCATGACCATGATTACCAGTGCCCGGGATCCATGACCATGATTACCAGTGCCCGGGATCCATGACCATGATTACCAGTGCCAGGGATCCATGACCATGATTACCAGTGCCTGGGATCCATGACCATGATTACCAGTGCCCGGGATCCATGACCATGATTACCAGTGCCCGGGATCCATGACCATGATTATCAGTGCCCAGGATCCATGACCATGATTACCAGTGCCCAGGATCCATGACCATGATTACCAGTGCCCAGGATCCATGACCATGATTACCAGTGCCCGGAAACCATGACCATGATTATCAGTGCCCGGGATCCATGACCATGATTACCAGTGCCCGGGATCCATGACCATGATTACCAGTGCCCGGGATCCATGACCATGATTATCTGTGCCCGGGATCCATGACCATGATTACCAGTGCCCGGGATCCATGACCATGATTACCAGTGCCCGGGATCCATGACCATGATTACCAGTGCCCGGGATCCATGACCATTATTACCAGTGCCCAGGATCCATGACCATGATTATCAGTGCCCGGGATCCATGACCATGATTACCAGTGCCCAGGATCCATGACCATGATTATCAGTGCCCAGGATCCATGACCATGATTACCAGTGCCCAGGATCCATGACCATGATTACCAATGCCAGGGATCCATGACCATGGTTACCAGTGCCCGGGATCCATGACCATGATTACCAGTGCCCAGGATCCATGGCCATGATTACCAGTGCCCAGGATCTATGGCCATGATTACCAGTGTCCAGGGATCCATGACCATGATTATCAGTGCCCAGGATCCATGACCATGATTACCAGTGCCCGGGATCCATGACCATGATTATCAGTGCCCGGGATCCATGACCATGATTACCAGTGCCCGGGATCCATGACCATGATTACCAGTGCCCGGGATCCATGACCATGATTACCAGTGCCAGGGATCCATGACCATGATTACCAGTGCCTGGGATCCATGACCATGATTACCAGTGCCCGGGATCCATGACCATGATTACCAGTGCCCGGGATCCATGACCATGATTATCAGTGCCCGGGATCCATGACCATGATTACCAGTGCCCGGGATCCATGACCATGATTACCAGTGCCCGGGATCCATGACCATGATTACCAGTGCCCGGGATCCATGACCATGATTACCAGTGCCCGGGATCCATGACCATGATTACCAGTGCCCAGGATCCATGACCATGATTACCAGTGCCCGGGATCCATGACCATGATTACCAGTGCCCGGGATCCATGACCATGATTACCAGTGCCAGGGATCCATGACCATGATTACCAGTGCCCGGGATCCATGACCATGATTACCAGTGCCAGGGATCCATGACCACGATTACCAGTGCCCGGGATCCATGACCATGATTACCAGTGCCCAGGATCCATGACCATGATTACCAGTGCCAGGGATCCATGACCATGATGCAGAGAGCAAACCAAATCTCATCCAGTCTGGGTTCACATCCACTATAACGGCTCCACCAATCCAGCCGACACTTCGGATAATAAGAATTGGATAAGTGATGGAATATCCGGAACCCCGGGGACACATTACAGGATTCTTGTCTTCTGACATTCCCTGACAGACGGGGACATCAATAAACTGTCATCATTTCACCGCCATTCCGGTCAGTCTTTGTAGTTTCCGTATCTCACAAATTTTTTGATGACACTTCCTCGGCAAATCAGGTGACAATGCAGGTTTAGACAATCGGCATTTATTGTGTTAATAAAACGGAATTATTTTCCTGTCAGTGTTTGAAGATTTCATAATCGGATTTAACAACTGAGCAAAATTGTACAGAAGAAGTGACTGCAATTCTATTATGTCCTAAAGGGTTCCCACCATCCCTGTGCGGAGTTCCTGGGTCTGTACCCCTGCTGTGCCCATTATGAGGGGTTACCACCATCCCTGTACGGAGTTCCTGGGTCTGTACACCCGCTGTGCCCATTATGAGGAGTTCCCCCCATCCCTGTGCTGAGTTCTGGGGTCTGTACACCCGCTGTGCCCATTATGAGGGGTTCCCCCCATCCCTGTGCTGAGTTCTGGGGTCTGTACACCCGCTGTGCCCATTATGAGTGGTTCCCCCCATCCCTGTGCTGAGTTCTGGGGTCTGTACACCCGCTGTGCCCATTATGAGGGGTTCCCACCATCCCTGTGCTGAGTTCCTGGGTCTGTACACCCGCTGTGCCCATTGTGAGGGGTTTCCACCATCCCTGTGCTGAGTTCCTGGGTCTGTACACCCGCTGTGCCCATTATGAGGGGTTCCCACCATCCCTGTGCTGAGTTCCTGGATCTGTACACCTGCTGTGCCCATAATGAGGGGTTCCCCCCATCCCTGTGCTGAGTTCCCGGGTCTGTACACCTGCTGTGCCCATTGTGAGGAATGGTTATACAGACCAGTATGGTAGGGGAGTGACCCCCACACTGTGGCGCTATATTGAATTGTAGGCTTTATTGCCCCCACCCAACCCCCTAATGCATAGACTGCCCCCTCCTGGTCACAGCCTGCCTTTTTCTCTCCATTGACAGTCGTCTGCCTGCATCTCAGAGCGGAGAGATGAGATTTCTGGTTGGAAGCCTCCTCTGTAGTAATATTATTACTGTCTGATGCTATCAGGGGAGTTTTTCAGGAAAGACATCAAACATAACAGCCGGTTCTACTGTTCACATCTGTTTATCTGCGGCAGATAAGGCCAGAGACACAGTTGTCATAATTCGGTAAATGCGGTTATCCTATTATGAAGGACCTGATAGATCATGCTGCCAGAGCGGGGAGCCGAGCCTCCAGCACAATGTTAAAGGGGATTTTCAGGAGAAATAAAGAAATGGTATAACTGATTGGGGCCCCTGAGTGTGGCAGATTGGAGGGCCCCTGTGTGTGGCAAGGTGGAGGGCCCCTGAGTGTGGCAAGGTGGAGGGCCCCCGAGTGTGGCAAGGTGGAGGGCCCCTGAGTGTGGCAAGGTGGAGGGCCCCCGAATGTGGCAAAGTGGAGGGCCCCCGAATGTGGCAAGGTGGAGAGCTCCTGAGTGTGGCAAGGTGGAGGGCCACCATTTCTTGTAGCCTACATGACCATAGTGGGAATCAAGGAGACCTTGGAGGAGTGAATCCAGCCAGGTTTCCATTAGAACTCCTCTAACTCTAGGGGGCGTTTACTCAATTTAACTTTTTAAAAAGTGTATTACAATTTATTTTAAATATAGTTTAAACATTTATATTTTTATTTTAGGTTTTACAGTTGTATCGTTATTTTATAAATGAACATGTAGCTGCTTTCACACTTCAATGTGTGCTGAGCATGCTGGACTGCCAAAAAGGAAAGCCCAGCACTAGCTCTGCACTTTGTTGGCTGCTCCTGCAGACTGAAGAGCCAGACAGCACCCGCTTTTCTAGGTGAGAAGGGAGAGAGGTGGCTGCCATCTACTTTAGCTGTGTGTGTAATCTGAGCTACTATTTATTTTTCATCATGTGCAGGGCATGCTGGACTGACAATAAAGAAAAGCCCAGCACTAGCTCTGCACTTGTTGGTTGCTCTTGCAGACTGAAGAGTCAGACTGGTAGGAACAGAGGGAGGCAGATGCCCTTTAATTTAGCTGTATGTGTAACCTAAGCTCCTTTTGCTTTTCTCCATGTGCAGGGCATGCTGGACTGGCAATAAGGAATGCCCAGCACTAGCTCTGCACTGGTTGACTGCTTCTGCCGACTGAAGAGCCAGACAGCACTAACTTTGCTAGGTGAGAAGAGAGAGAGGTGGCTGCTCTCTAATTTAGCTGTGTGTGTAATCTGTTATGCTTTTGCTTTTCATCTTGTGCAGGACATGCTGGTCTGACAAACAGGAAAGCCCAGCACTAGCTCTTCACTTGATGGCTGCTCATGCAGACTAAAGAGCCAGACAGGCGGGACCAGAGAGAGGCAGATGTACTTTTATTTAGCTCTGTGTGTAATCTGAGCTACTTTTGCTTTCATCATCTGCAGGGCATTCTGGACCGACAATATGGAAAGCCCAGCACTAGCTCTGCACTTGTTGGCTGCTCCTGCAAACTGAAGAGCCAGATAGTACCAGCTTTGCTAGGTTAAAAGAGAGAGAGGCAGCTGCCCTCCAATTTAGCTGTGTGTATAATCTGAGCTGCTTTTGCTTTTCATCATGTGCAGGGCATGCTGGCCTGACAAAAATGAAAGCCCAGCACTAGCTCTTTACTTCATGGCTACTCCTGCAGACTGAACAGCCAGACAGGTGAGAACAGAGAGAAGCATATGCCTTTTCATTTAGCTGTATGTGTAACCTGAGCTACTTTTGCTTTTCTCCATGTGCAGGGCATGCTGGACTGGCAATAAGGAAAGCCCAGCACTATCTCTGCACCTATTTGCTGCTCTGGCAGACTGAAGAGCCAGACTGGTGGGAACAGAGAGAGGCAGATGCCCTTTAATTTAGCTGTGTGTGTAATCTGAGCTGCTTTTGCTTTTCTTCTTGTGCAGGGCATGCTGGACCGACAATAAGGAAAGCCCAGCACTAGCTCTGCACTTGTTGGCTGCTCCTGCAAACTGAAGAGACAGATAGTACCAGCTTTGCTAGGTAAGAAGAGAGAGAGGTGGCTGCCCTCCAATTTAGCTGTGTGTATAATCTGAGCTGCTTTTGCTTTTCATGTGCAGGGCATGCTGGACTGACAAAAAGGAAAGCCCAGCATTAGCTCTGCACTTGTTGGTTGCTTCTGCAGACTGAAGAGCCAGACAGCACCCGCTTTGCTAGGTGAGAAGGGAGAGAGGTGGCTGCCCTCTAATGTAGCTGTGTGTATAATCTGAGCTGCTTTTGCTTTTCATGTGCAGGGCAAGCTGGACCAACAAAAAGGAAAGCCCAGCACTAGCTCTGCACTTGTTAGCTGCTCCCATGTCTGCACATGTGCAAGGGGTCCGTTGCATGCGCAGACGTGCCACAGGGCTCTGACAGGTCCCATAGACCTGGCAAAGATCGCCGTGCTGTCAATGTGCATGCACTGAAAATGGATTGAAGATTGCAGCGCTGGTGAGGGGTCGTTTAGTGAGAACTTTCCCTACAAGAAAGACGACTCTGGATTTTACCTTTTATACGGGGGAAATGTTTAAGATTTCAAATTTTTATTTTTTTACAGTAAGGGTGAGGTTCCTCTTTAATCCCTTTAGTTAACTCTTATCAGCCCAAATTAACCCCTTCCTCCCCTTTTCTCTTTACCTATTATACTTTACTTCTCGATTTTTTTTTTTTTTTAGGTTGCTGCATTTCAATTTCCATCCCGAGTTTGTTACAATTTTGCAATAAAATAAGAAATAAAGGAATGAGGTGGGAGGGTTGAGCTTTGGCATTTTGTCATTGAGTGCTGAGGTAGAAGGCACTGAGCACATCTGGATAAAAGAATTGTATATGAAGTATTCTATATCACTTTTGAAATAGAAAATAGAGTCACGGTGGGGGGAAGGGCAGAAAGGTTTCTCGATGTGACCCCTATTACCACCCGGCGGCTTTGCCAATCTCCTTCTCTGCAGGTTCGGATCTCAGGTGCCTGGCCAGGCGTACCGTCCTACTAGGTCACATTTCTTTCACACCCCCGCCCGGGGCACACGGAGGACTCTGGGGAGACCAGACTTTGCTTTGGGTGAATTATCCGGTTTACAGAGCATCCAGAAATATTCACAGCGCTTCACTTCTTCCACATTTTGTTATGTTACAGCCTTATTCCAAAATGGATTAAATTCATTATTTTCCTCAAAATTCTACAAACAATCCCCCATAATGACAACGTGAGAGAAATTTGTTTGAAATCTTTGCAAATGAAATAAAACAGGAAAAAATCCCATGTACATAAGTATTCACACCCTTTGCCATGTACATAAGTATTCACACCCTTTGCCATGACGCTCAAAATTGAGTTCAGGTACATCCTGTTTCCACTGATCATCCTTGAGATGTTTCTACAACTTGATTGGAGTCCACCTGTGGTAAATTCAGTTGATTGGCCATGATTGGGAAAGGCACACACATCTGTCTATATAAGGTCCCACAGGTAACAGTGCATGTCAGAGCACAAACCAAGCCATGAAGTCCAAGGAATTGTCTGTAGACCTCAGAGACAGGATTGTATGGAGGCACAGATCGGGGGAAGGGTACAGAAACATTTCTGCAGCATTGAAGGTCCCAATGAGCACAGTGGTCTCCATCATCTATAAATGGAAGAAGTTTGGCACCACCAGGACTCTTCCTAGAGCGGCCGCCCGGCCAAACTGAGCGATCGGGGGAGGGGGACCTTAGTCAGGGAGGTGACCAAGAACCCGATGGTCACTCTGACAGAGCTCCAGCATTTCTCTGTGGAGAGAGGAGAACCTTCCAGAAGAACGACCATCTTTGCAGCACTCCACCAATCAGGCCTGTATGGGAGTGGCCAGACGGAAGCCACTCCTCAGTAAAAGTCACATGACAGCCCGCCTGGAGTTTACCAAAAGTCACCTGAAGGACTCTCAGACCATGAGAAACAAAATTCTCTGCTCTGATGAAACAAAGATTGAACTCTTTGGCCTGAATGGCAAGCGTCATGTCTGGAGGAAACCAGGCACCGCTCATCACCTGGCCAATACCATCCCTACTGTGAAGCATGGTGGTGGCAGCATCATGCTGTGGGGATGTTTTTCAGCAGCAGGAACTGGGAGACTAGTCAGGATGGAGGGAAAGATGAATGCAGCAATGTACAGAGACATCCTTGATGTAAACCTTCTCCAGAGCACTCTGGACCTCAGACTGGGGCGAAGGTTCATCTTCTAACAGGACAATGACCCTAAGCACACAGCCAAGATAACAAAGGAGTGGCTACGGGACAACTCTGTGAATGTCCTTGAGTGGCCCAGCCAGAGCCCAGACTTGAACCCGATTGAACATCTCTGGAGAGATCTGAAAATGGCTGTGCACCGACCCTCCCCCATCCAACCTGATGGAGCTTGAGAGGTCCTGCAAAGAAGAATGAGAGAAACTGCCCAAAAATAGGAGTGCCAAGCTTGTAGCATCATACTCAGAAATACTGGAGGCTGTAATTGGTGCCAAAGGATCTTCACCAAAGTATTGAGCAAAGGGTGTGAATACTTATGTACATGGGAGTTTTTTTTTTTCTTTTTAATTTTTAATAAATTTGCAAAGATTTCAAACTTCTTTCGCATTGTCATTATTGGGGGATTTTTTGTAGAATTTTGAGGAAAAAAATGAATTTAATCCATTTTGGAATAAGGCTGTAACATAACAAAATGTGGACAAAGTGAAGCGTTGTGAATACTTTCCGGATGCACTGTAGCTCTAGGATCTGGTACAGTGGTCCTTCTTTGGAAGCCCATACTTCAAGTCTATCACAACATGGCAATGCTATAGCAGGAGGTGAGAGGGGACCAGAGAGAGAGAGAACTGAGCGGTGGAGGATCTGCAGAGCTGAAGGACCAGAGCAGTAGAAAGTAGCAGATGTCACACATAGTGTGCGGCATAGTAGCACTATATGCTATAGCGCTATAGAAGGGGAGTAGGGACTGGAGAAAGAGAACTGAGTGTCAGAGGATCAGCAGAGCTGGGGGACCAAAGCAGGAGAAACTAGCAGAGGGCAGACTTGTTGTGCAGCATGGGATCGCTATAGCAGAAGAGGAGCGGGGGCTGGAGAGAAAAGACTGAGCGGCAGGGGATCTGCAGAGCTGGGGGACCAAAGCAGGAGAAACTAGCAGATGTCACACGTAGTACGCAGGATGGGAACACTATAGCAGTAAGTGAGCGGGGACTGGAGAGAGAGGACTGAGCGTCAGAGGATCAGCAGAGGTGAGGGACCAGAGCAAGAGAAACTAGCAGATGTCACACGTGAGCAACATTGGAACACTATAGCAGAAGGAGAGCGGGGACTGGAGAGAAAAGACTGAGCCGCAGAGGATCTGACGAGCTGGGTGACCAGAGCAATAGAAACTAGCAGAGGGCAGACTTGGTGTGCAACATGGGATTGCTATAGCAGAAGAGGAGTGGGGACTGAATGTCACACGTAGTGTGCAGCATTGGAGCAATATAGCAGGAGCCGAGCAGGGACTGGAGACAGAGAAGGATGAGCAAACCAGAGGATCAGCAAAGCTGGGGGTTACTAATGAGCAGGGATCAGCAGAGCTGGGGGTATACTACTGAGCAGGGGATCAGCAGAGCCGGGGGTTACTACTGAGTGGAGCATCAGCAGAGCTGGGAGTACTACTGAGCAGGGGATCTGCAGGACGTGGGTACTAATAAGCTGGGGATGTACTCAGGGCGGGGACAAGGGGTGGGCAAAAGGGTCAGCTGCCCTGGGCACAATGGTTTATTGCAGGGGGTTAATACTGAGTGGGGGATCAGCAGAGCTGGGGGTTACTACTGCGTGGAGCATCAGCAGAGCTGGGAGTACTACTGAGCAGGAGATCTGCAGGACGGGGGTACTAATAAGCTGGGGATGTGCTCAGGGCCGGGGCAAGGGGTGGGCAGGAGGGGAAGCTGCCCTGGGCACAATGGTTTATTGCAGGGATGGGGGCGCCCTGACCCTAACCCTAAGGTTGGCATCCTTGCCCTGGGTGCTGAATGACCTTGTCCAGGTACTGGATGTACTGAACAGGAGTACTAGTGAGCTGAGGATCTGCTGAGCCGGGGTTCTACTGGGCTCCTTTAAAACAAATTGGAAATCAACACACATACTGGGCATTAGCCAAGCTTCATTAAAGCTTCAAAAAGGCATCACGGAAGCATAAAAAACGCATGTTGAAGCGATAGGCACTTTATTTTGTGTTAAAGTTGAAGAAAGTGTAAATGAGCCCTAAGAGTGAGATTCTCATTGGATCCTTCTAGGGGTCCCAGAAACAGGTCAGGAGTGGGGATCATGATCTGTATATTTGGGGAACACTCTATGCTCGGCATATATTGGAAAGGGATCCTTTGGATTGCTTTGTACCCGTTCAGTAGTTCCTCCCGGAGAATCCAACTTTCGTCTAGTGGAGAGAATAATAAGGTTGCTCCAACGAATCACCACCGAAGCCAGCTTGCCATTGTTCCCTCACCTGTATGTCCCGCCTGTAAATGGGACGATGCCGATATACATTGCGGTAGCTTTGACAATGCGCCTTTGTGCGTTCTTCAGACGATCGCTCTTCGTCTGCAGCAGAAACAAAAAATAGGAGTGCTGAATGAAAGACTCACCTTTTCTTCTCTTGGTCGTCTTGTGATCCATTGTATTCAGAATCCGAATGTCTCAAGACAGTCATCTTGAAAGCCTTACTTCCATTCATCGTTGGCCGGTCAGGCCTCATTACGACGAGTGGGATGTGGTTTGATCCATTCAATACAAGCGCTGTCTCCATACTCCAGGCCAATTGCTTTTTTTTTTTTGTGTTAAATTTGGTTGGTTGAATTCTGGCCTGTTGGTTGCATTCTTCGTAGAGAACAAGGGAGGTGAATCTAACGAGGTCCAGCCTCTTGTGCTCCTCCGAGAAGCTCCTTATGTTTAATAAAAGCTGGGCGCACCTGCTCCAACAAGACTTCATTATGCCGGCAGTCAGAAACAATTCAATGCCTGACCTACATTAAAGTTTTGCCTGCAACTTTTCTCTGTCATTAGCGGCCTGCGTGATTGCGCACCTGCCAGGGCTGGCATAGACTGGATTACGGCTGCTCAAAGGGTATTGTGCCGTTCTCGGCATATAATTGGTATCTTTTCATACAATAAATCTTCCGGGTGGATATGGAGAATGAATCTTTGAAAACCGATGTAAAACAGGGGCTGACTTCATAACAAGCGGCACATGCCTAAAGGTCGGTGTCATGCCTGTCCCGTGATTGCAGACGGAACTGATCGATTGTTTTAGTCGTTACTGTCTCATCAGCCCTGGAATATTTCAGGGATTACTCTGTAAATAGGTGATCCTGGGGAGTGGGCCATTTTGAGTGTCTAAAGCAGCCATTCTCAATCAGGGTTCGATGGAACTCCAGGGTTCCTCCAGAGGTTGCTAGGAGTTCCTTGAACTGTGACTAATTGACCATCTATCTGATGGTACCTATATAATTGGAGAGCCAATACCACTTGGCGGAACCAGTGGCATGGTAGCAATGATCTTTTTGATCAGTCATGATCAACCAAGATTCCTCCAGAGGTCACTAGGGGTTCCCAAAGCCAATGGACCTCCCAGCTGATGTTGCCTGCGTAATTTCTGAGCCAACACCACTTGGCGAAATGAACTGCATGGCACTAATGATCTGTTTGATAAACCATTCTCAACAAAGGTTCCTCCAGAGGTTGCTAGGAGTTCCTCAAGTTATGACCAATTGACCTCCCATCTGATGGTGCCTGCACAGTTCCAGAGCCAAAACCACTTAGAAGCACCAGCGGCAAGGCACCAATTATCTTTTTGATCAACCATTCCCAACAAAGGTTCCTCCAGAGGTTGCCAGGGGTTCCAGAGCCAATACCACTTGGGGGAACCAGTGACAAGGGGTTGCCAAAGCTGTGACCAATGGACCTCCCATCTTATGGTGCCTGCATAATTTTAGAGCCAACACCACTGGGCAAAATGAGCTGCATGGCACTAATGATCTGTTTGATCAACCATTCTCAACAAAGGTTCCTCCAGAGGTTGCTAGGGGTTCCTCAAGTTATGACCAATTGACCTAGCATCTGATGGTGCCTGCACAGTTCCAGAGCCAACACCACTTAGGAGAAGTGGCAAGGCAGCAATGATCTTTTTGATCAGCCATGCTCAACCAAGGTTCTTCCAGAGGTTGCTAGGGGTTTCTTGAGCTGTAAACAATGGGCCTCCCATCTGATGTTGCTTGCGCAGTTCTGGAGCCAACACCACTTGGCAGAATGAGCTGCATGGCACCAATTATCTGTTTGATCAACCATTCTCAACAAAGGTTCCTCCAGAGGTTGCTAGGGGTTCCTTGAATGGTGACCAATTGATCTTCTATCTGATGGTACCTATATAGTTCCAGAGCCAATACCACTTGGGGGAACCAGTGGCAAGATAGCAATGATCTTTTCGATAAATCATGATCAACCAAGGTTCCTCCAGGGGTCACTAGGGGTTCCCAAAGCTGTGACCAATGGACCTCCCATCTGATGGTGCCTGCATAATTTCAGAGCCAACACCACTTGGCAAAATGAACTAGCCTGGCACTAATGATCTGTTTGATCAACCATTCTCAACAAAGGTTCCTCCAGAGGTTGCTAGGGGTTCCTCAAGTTATGACCAATTGACCTCCCATCACACCACTTGGGAGAACACCAGCGGCAAGGCAGCAATGATCTTTTTGAGCAGCCATGCTTAACCAAGGTTCTTCCAGAGGTTGCTAAGGGTTTCTTGAGCTGTGAACAATGGATTTCCCATTTGCTGTTCCTTGCACAGTCCTGGAGCCAATACCACTTGGCAGAATGAGCTACATGGCACCAATTATCTGTTTGATCAACCATTCTCAACAAAGGTTCCTCCAGAGGTTGCTAGGGGCTCCTTGAACTGTGACCAATCGACCTACTATCTGATCGTACCTATATGATTCCAGGGCCAATACCACTTGGGGGAACCAGCAGCAAGACACCAATGATCTTGTTAGTTAATGGAACTGGTGGCATTCTTCTCAATGACTACCAAGGTAACGGGTATTAATCCCTGATGAATTGGTTTTAGCAGTGGTTCCGAGACCTAAAAATTATTTTAAGGGTTCTTCTGTGGTAAATAGGTTGAGAAAGGCTGGTCTAGAGTGTCATGGGATTCCATTACCACTGGGGGGGGGGGGGGCAGGTTATTCAACCAGGAGTTAGATTTAGCAGAAAGTGGTGTTAGCCATGGAGGAGACACAGATGCCTAGAAGAAGTCTTGGATGGTGGGCAGGATATCCAATGGCATTGGTGGGGAAGTTCAGAATACCTGGTGAGGTGCAGAGTGTAAGGAGCCGCCTTGACTTCACCAGAGCTCCTGAAGGTGGAAATGGGTTTTGCTGCAGATGGCTCCCAGGTTGTAGCCCTGTGCCTCACCTGGGCAGGCAGCTACTGGGAACTGAGTGCTGATATTACAGGCAGGGCTGCTGTTAGAAACCATGGGGCCCATACAGCCAACCTGACAGGGCCCTCACCGAATAAATAAGTTTACTATGCTTCAGTTATGAATGAACACACAATGTGTTCCCTCAGAAAAGGAAGGAGCTGGTAAATATGGCATATTTACCTGAGAGCCATCAAGGGGTTCGGTTGCAGTATTTGCCCCCCCATCCAACCGTGCCGATCCTCCTCCACATCAGATTCTCCCAGCTATCTGGGTCCCCCCTGCTGGCTTGGGCCCCACACAGGAGGACCGGTGGTACCCCCTTATCCACGGCCCTGCTTACAGGGCTGAGACCACAGATCAGCACGTAATACAGGCTAGGCTGGCTATAAAACCTTTAGTGCAGCTGCAGCCATGACACTCACTTTGTAAAGCACGCTGGACTCCGGCACATCCCTGCGTTGGGTATCAGGAATTCTTTTATCTCATCCCATCTGTGTCAGTTGTGTGTGGGAGAGCGGCCTGTGTTTCCTGGCTCCCGCTATCTGTGTGTACAGCGATTTCCACGGAGCGCGCTGTAATGTGCCTCGGAGCAGATGGCCGCCTTCGTCTGGCACAGAAAACGCGCTCGCTGCGTTGCACCCCGGAGTCGGTTTTCTGGAGGTGGGGGAGGGGGGGAATCTGCAGATCACAGAACGCGGTCTGCAATCAGACGACACTGAAATGCAGAACATACGACGACACGTCTGTCCCGCGTCACTGGAGCGCGCGTCCCCCTTCGATCGGCATTGATTTTGCAGGCGGTGGAATCGTATGATGTGCCGCGGGCGCCAAGTGTTCTATTTTCCCCCCGACCGGCTCCGGTTTATGTAATGAGCTCCTTTCTACGGATCCTTTGTTATCCGGATGCATCATAGCGGCAGGCTGAGTATAACACGTATGAAAATGATACATTTGTATCAATGTTACCGTTTCCTGCCATGGCGCTCGCTAGCGCTAAAAGCAAGCGTTCCATTGGCGTATTTAAAGCCTCACGAATGCCCCTCAAAATGATGTGGGTGGCAGCGGTCAGCGTTGTCCACGCATGCTCACGATTCGCCAAAATTGATCTGACCTGTCGTTTGGTTTTACCGCTCCTCAAACGCTTGTATTGATGTTAATGCGAACAAACGCCGCGACGTGCTGCTCATAAGTTTACACACCCTGGCAGAATTTATGATTTCTTGGCCATTTTTTGGAGAATATGAATGATAACACAAAAACTTCTCTTTGGGCTCTTTCACACGGGCGGTCCGATCAGATCCGCCTGTCAGTTTTTTTAGGCGGATCTGATCGGATCCTCCATGCAGCTCTATGGGGCAGCGGGTGTCAGCGGAGACACCTCCGCTGCCACCCGCTGCCACCCGTATCCGATCCTGTCCGAGAAATCTGGATGGATGGAAACCCTATTTTTCCATCCGTTCAGTAATCGGATCGGATCGGATGAGAGCGGACAGGCGGTCCGCTCTCATCCGATCCCCCATAGAGAGCAGCGGGGGCTGAGACACCTCCCTCTCCGCACTGCAAGGGGAGACGGAGCTATCATCCGCCGGCTCAGCGGGGATCGCGGATCGATCCCCACTGAGCAACACGGATCCGCCTACGGAGGCGGACCGTGTGAAAGAGCCCTTTCACTCATGGTTAGTGATTGGCTGAAGCCATTTATTATCAATCAGCTGTGATTACTCTTTTTATATCATAATGACAACAGAAACTCCCCAAATCACCCTGATCAAAAGTTTACACACCCCAGTTCTTAATACCGTGTATTGCCCCCTTTACCATCAATGACAGCTTGAAGTGTTTTGTGGTATTTGTGGATGAGGCTCTTTATCTTCTCAGATGGTAAAGCCGCCCATTCTTCCTGGGATAAAGCCTCCAGTTCCTGTAAAGTAACGACTTTACATGCGACTTTGCAGTCCCAAGTCGCAGGACAAGTCGCACAAGTGTGAAAGTGGCCTAAAAGTGATCAAAAAATAAAAAAATTTACCGGAAAGTGTAAAAAAAAAAAAAAAGCAAAATAAACAAAAAAATAAATAAAAGAATGCATACGTAATTCGCGCACGCATATGTGAGGTATCGCTCCGATCGCTAGAGTGAAAGAAATAATTCTAGCCGTAGACCTCCTCTGTAACCTAAACTGGTGACCTGTAAGCATTTCTTAAAGCGTGACATGTTGGGTATCTATTTACTTTGCGTAACAACATCTTTCACATCATACGAAAAAAAATTGGAGTAAAGATTGTGTTTTTTTTTTTTTTTCCTAAAATAAAATCACGTTTGGTAAAATTGCTGCACAAATACCGTGTGACATGCAAAATTGCAACAACTGCCATTTTGAAAGTGGCCTGAAAGTGTGAAAGGAGCCTAAAAGGGAACAAAAAATAAAAAAAAAAAAATTATGGGAAAATGTAAAAAAATAAATTAAATAAAGTAAAATAAACTATAAAAAAAATAAAAGAATGCATACGTAATTCGCTCTTGCATATGTAAATGCCATTCAAACCGCACAAGTGAGGTATCGCTCCGATCGCTAGAGTGAAAGAAATAATTCTAGCCGTAGACCTCCTCTGTAACCTAAACTGGTGACCTGTAAAGATTTTTTAAAGCGTGACATGTTGGGTATCTATTTACTTGGCGTAACAACATCTTTCACATTATGGAAAAAAATTGGAGTAAAGATTGTGGTGGGTTTTATTTTTTATATTGTTTTTTTTTTTTTTAACCTAAAAAAAAAATCACATTTAGAAAAATTGCTGCACAAATACCGTATGTCAAGCAAAATTGCAATTTTATTCCCTAGGATCTCTTCTAAAAAAATATATATATATATTTACTGATTTAAACTCATAGCTCCCAACTGTCCCTGATTTGGGGGGACTGCCCGTTATTTTGGGGGGGACTGTCCCTGATTTTGGGGGACTGCCCCTAATTTTGGGGGAGTGTCCCTGATTTTGGGGGGACTGCCCCTGATTCTGGAGGACTGCCCCTAATTTTGGGGGACTGTCCCTGATTTGGGGGGACTGCCCCTTATTTTGGGGGACTGTCTCGGATTTGGAACAAAGTCCTTCTGCCCCTCTTTCCTCCTCATTTGTTCCTCATGTTGCTCTGATCTATAGAGTTGTATATAAAATGCGCTTTTTATCTTTCAAAAAATGTTTTCTCAGTGCTAAACCTTTCATCTAATTTCTAAATTGCTGCATCTATAAATTTTAAAAGGAATAATGGTGGTAAAAAAGCACTTGTGGGTTTAAGCAATAATTTTTTTTTCATATTTCTTCGTTAATCGCTTCCGGATCTTCCGCTGCAGTTTACGTCACTACTTTGACGTTAAATACCGGGATTATGGCAGCAGAGAGCAGATAGCTGCCATATCCCCGGTATTTTCTTACTTGGCCGGCGGTCTTCTTTCACATAAAAGTGGTCCCAGTGTCGGATTCACCGCCGAATCACTTTTATGGGCAGTGGAAGAGATGCCTGACCGTACACCCCCCAACCGGCCGCTTTCCGGTCGTTTTTCCCCGCTTACCGGAGCCATCGGTAGCAGGAAAAATAATCTGGTCCTCTGAGGTGCTGTGATGGCCCTACTCCACTCTATGGCTTTGGAGGACCGGAGCGACGTCATACGTCACTTCCTCCCGATGGCCTTAAAGGGCCCATTTTTTTACTTTTTTTTTCTTTTTAGTGTAGATGTGAGATTTGAGGTCTTTTTGCCCCCAGATCTCACATTAAAGAGGACCTGTCCTTATTTTTATTACACGGGATGTTTACATTCCTTGTATTAGAAATAAAAGTGATAAAAAAAAAAAATGTTTATAAAGGGGAAGTGTAAAAATAAAAGGTAAAATAAATAACAAGAAAAAAAATTTAAAGTGCTCTGAGCTCGTGCCCAGAAGGGAACGCATACGCAAGTCGGGCCCACATACGTAAACGGCGTTCAAGCCACACATGTGAGGTATCGCCGCGATTGTCAGAGTGAGAGCAATAATTCTAGCGCTAGACCTCCACTGTAACTCTAAACTGGAAACCTGTGGAAATTTTTAAAGCGTCCCCTATGGAGATTTTTAAGTACTAATGTTTGTCGCCATTCTACTAGCGTGCGCAATTGTGAAGCGTGACATGTTGGGTATCTATTTACTTGGCGTAACATCATCTTTCACATTATAGAAACAAATTGGGCTAAATTTACTGTTTTCCTATTTATTCATTTAAAAAAGTGTATTTTTTCCAAAATAATTGCGTTTGTAAGACCGCTGCACAAATACGATGTGACACAAAGTATTGCAACAATATCCATTTTATTCTCTAGGGTCTCTGCTAAAAAATATAAATATATATATGTATATATATCTATATATATATATATATAGATATATTTCTGACACTTGCTTACAAGTTAAAATCAGTATTTTTTTGCTCGAAAACTACTTAGAGCCCCCAAACATATATATATATATGTTTGGGGGCTCTAAGTAATTTTCGAGCAAAAAATACTGATTTTAACTTGTAAACAACAAGTGTCAGAAATAGGCCTGGTCCTTTAGTGGTTAAGAGGGCGTGGCAGGGGGGTGTGTCCTAGTCCTAAATATTTTTGCTAATAGGTGTCCCTCATTCCCATCTCAAAAAGTTGGGAAAACATGTAAACAAAAAGGGGTTGAGTGCACAGGGGGGGTGGGGTTGAGAAAAAAATTAATTAATAAACGAATGCATGAATTCCCGGTTCAGATGCATTTTAGATGAATGCATTAGAAGGCATCTCTCACCCCTCAGAGAGCATATATATATATATATTTATTATTTAATTTTAATTTTTTTTTTTGAAGGGGGGGGGGGGCAAGGAAAGATCTTTGCTGTAGTGCTCTGTTTTCAGGACGCCATGTACAGCACCCCTCCCACCAGCCATGATCTGCCTGTGTACTGCATAGAGAAGCACAGAGACCCAGTGAATTACAGCCTGTCTAGGAATGCCCACTCCTGCAGACTGACATCCACCCTATGAAATGCAATGGATATTGTTTTTAATAAACATGCAAGCAATTACACCCGGACCGTTGCACCCCCTCCCCTGGACATTGAATTAAGGTGCCCTAGCCCCCCCCCCCCCTGTGATATTGCGATTCTCCTGTGACCGGATCAGTCTGGTTTTATTGTCTATAAAGAGATGGATTTGATGTGTTCCGGCCCTTTAATAGCATCTGAGTGTTCTGGCGGGTTTGGGCGCTCCTGTCGCCGCTCAGCCGCAGCCAAGTTTCGGGCTTAGGAGTGCGCGCTGAGGCGGCTGAGCCCGCGCCAAGATCAGAGTTTGGACGGCTGAGACTCGGGGACAAGTCTCTGGATATCTGGGCAATATTGCTAAAACATTGGCTGCGGGCCCCGCGACATATGCAGCCTTCTAAATATAGAGCATGAGAGAAAATCGCAGCCGCTGAGAGCGAGGGGGCCGACTGCTCGCCAACACCGCCACCGTTCTTCACCACCGCCCTCAATCTACACAGAACCCTCATCTGGGGGGAGATTGCATCGCTCAATTCCTGCAGGAGAGGTCATGGGAGGGGGATCTCACCTGGATGGGGGGGGAGAAACCAGGTGCATTTATTGAACCCTCCCTCTGCCCCCACCTTCAGCCTTGCACAGTCGTATTGGCTCCTCCTCCTGGACTGATGCGGCTTCCTCTGATTTCACTGCACGCTGTGAGCTTCTCACCATGTGCAAGCCAGTCAGATAGAGCCCCGCCCCATTTCCTGGGTAGAGGATGCCCAGCTGCTTAGACTTTTTTCTTCCTATTCTGACTGTCCCTGGCCCCACCCCTTTCCTCCCTATTCTGACTATCCCCGGCCCCACCCCTTTCCTCCCTATTCTGACTATCCCCGGCCCCACCCCTTTCCTCCCTATTCTGACTATCCCTGACCCCACCCCTTTCCTCCCTAGTCTGACAGTCCCTGGCCCCACCCCTTTCCTCCCTTTTCTGACTATCCCCGGCCCCACCCCTTTGCTTCCTAGTCTGACTGTTCTTGGCCCCACCCCTTTCCTCCCTAGTCTGACTGTCCCCGGCCCCACCCCTTTCCCCCCTAGTTTGACTATATCTGGCCCCACCCCTTTTCCTTTCTAGTCTGACTGTTCCTGGCCCCACCCCTTTCCTCCCTATTCTGACTATCCCTGGCCCTTCCCCTTTTCTCCCTATTCTGACTATCCCCGGCCCCACCCCTTTCCTCCCTATTCTGACTATCCCCGGCCCCACCCCTTTTCTCCCTATTCTGACTATCCCTGACCCCACCCCTTTCCTCCCTAGTCTGACAGTCCCTGGCCCCACCCCTTTCCTCCCTATTCTGACTATCCCTGGCCCTTCCCCTTTTCTCCCTATTCTGACTATCCCCGGCCCCACCCCTTTCCTCCCTATTCTGACTATCCCCGGCCCCACCCCTTTTCTCCCTATTCTGACTATCCCTGACCCCACCCCTTTCCTCCCTAGTCTGACAGTCCCTGGCCCCACCCCTTTCCTCCCTTTTCTGACTATCCCCGGCCCCACCCCTTTCCTCCCTAGTCTGACTGTTCTTGGCCCCACCCCTTTCCTCCCTATTCTGACTGTCCCCGGCCCCACCTCTTTCCCCCCTAGTTTGACTATATCTGGCCCCACCCCTTTTCCTTTCTAGTCTGACTGTTCCTGGTCCCACCCCTTTCCTCTCTTGTCTGACAGTCCCTGGCCCAATCTTTTTCTTCTTAGTCTGACTGTCCCTGCCTCCACCCTTTTCTTCCTAGTCTTACTTCCCTGGTCCCACCCCTTTCTCCCCTAGTCTGACTGTCCCTGGCCCCACCCCTTTCCTTCCTAGCCTGACTATCCCTGGCCCCGCCCCTTTCCTTCCTAGCCTGACTGTCCCTGGCCCCACCTCTTTCCTTTCTAGACTGACTGTCCCTGGTCCCACCCCTTTCCTTTATAGTCTGACTGTCCCTGGCCCCGTCCCTTTCCTTTATAGCCTGACTATCCCTGGCCCCGCCCCTTTGCTTCCTAGACTGACTGTCCCTGGCCCTGCCCCTTTCCTTTCTAGACTGACTGTCCCCGGCCCCTCCCCTTTCCTTTCTAGTCTGACTGTCCCCGGCCCCACCCCTTTCCTTTCTAGACTGACTGTCCCCGGCCCCACCCCTTTCCTTTCTAGTCTGACTATCCCTGGCCCCGCCCCTTTCCTTCCTAGTCTGACTGTTCCTGGCCCCACCCCTTTCCTTCCTAGCCTAACTTTCCCTGGCCCCGCCCCTTTCGATTTCAGATCTTCCAATCATGGTGGCTCAGCTTCACATGTGGGCGTTACCTATGCAAATACTGCCGCCTACTCGAGACTGACACCCACCCATCAAGGCATTTTGATATTTGCATAACTCCTCCCACTGCTTACATCTGGACTGAGGACTCATGAGAGGAGTACTGAGACAGGGTGCTGGGATGTTATCAGGAAGCTATGCAACGCTCCCTGCTGGCCCCTCCCACCAGCCCCGCCCACCAACCATGATCTGCCTGTATTGCATAGAGAAGCACAGAGACCCAGTGATGACATTAGCATGTAATTAGTATGTTGATGAGGAGGAGGGGGAGGAGAAGCAGATTATTTTTTTGTATTGCTGTAGGAAGGAATTTGCAGGGGGCGGGTGAAGGATTTGTAGACAGAGAGGAACAACAAAGTATCATTTCTCAGCGGCTGTAGTTACATCGATCGGATCTGGGAGTTCAGTGACCCCACTTTGTCCGCACAATGAGAGAGTGTTCCCGCACACCTGTCCTCACAATGAGACCTTCTGTAGCGGAGAGCGCGCTGTCGGCCTTCATCCTGCACTGCTCCGGGAAGGATCCTTCCTTCCTTTTATTTATTTATTATTTTACTTTTTTACTTTTCCTCTCTGCTGAAAAGTCAGAGATTCGCCCTCTAAACAGCATTCCTTTTACATTCATGTTCCTCCGAGAGTGAAAATACCCGGCTTACAGCTGGGAAGGATCACATCTCCTATGTAGAATCTATAGAATGTTCTAGTCTAACCTATCTGTTCTACAAGCTGCTTCATGGTCCCCAGCCGAGATTCTATACACTGTTCTAATCTAACCTATCTGTTCTACAAGCTACTTCATGGTCCCCAGCCGAGATTCTATAGACTGTTCTAGTCCAGCCTATCTGTTCTACAAGCTGCTTCATGGTCCCCAGCTGAGATTCTATCGACTGTTCTAGTCTAACCTATCTGTTCTACAAGCTGCTTCATAGGTCCCAGCCGAGATTCTGTAGACTGTTCTAGTCCAGCCTATCTGTTCTACAAGCTGCTTCATGGTCCCCAGCCGAGATTCTATAGACTGTTCTAGTCTAACCTATCTGTTCTACAAGCTACTTCATGGTCCCCAGCCGAGATTCTATACACTGTTCTAATCTAACCTATCTGTTCTACAAGCTGCTTCATGGTCCCCAGCCGAGATTCTATACACTGTTCTAGTCCAGCCTATCTGTTCTACAAGCTACTTCATGGTCCCCAGCCGAGATTCTATACACTGTTCTAATCTAACCTATCTGTTCTACAAGCTGCTTCATGGTCCCCAGCCGAGATTCTATACACTGTTCTAGTCCAGCCTATCTGTTCTACAAGCTGCTTCATGGTCCCCAGCCAAGAATCTATAGACTGTTCTAGTCCAGCCTATCTGTTCTACAAGCTGCTTCATGGTCCCCAGCCGAGATTCTATCGACTGTTCTAGTCTAACCTATCTGTTCTACAAGCTGCTTCATGGTTCCCAGCCGAGATTCTGTAGACTGTTCTAGTCCAGCCTATCTGTTCTACAAGCTGCTTCATGGTCCCCAGCCGAGATTCTATAGACTGTTCTAGTCTAGCCTATCTGTTCTACAAGCTGCTTCATGGTTCCCAGCCGAGATTCTGTAGACTGTTCTAGTCCAGCCTATCTGTTCTACAAGCTGCTTCATGGTCCCCAGCCGAGATTCTATAGACTGTTCTAGTCTAACCTATCTGTTCTACAAGCTGCTTCATGGTTCCCAGCCGATAATCTATAGACTGTTCTAGTCTAACCTATCTGTTCTACAAGCTGCTTCATGGTCCCCAGCCGAGATTCTATAGACTGTTCTAGTCTAACCTATCTGTTCTACAAGCTGCTTCATGGTCCCCAGCCGAGATTCTATAGACTGTTCTAGTCTAACCTATCTGTTCTACAAGCTACTTCATGGTCCCCAGGCGAGATTCTATACACTGTTCTAGTCTAACCTATCTGCTCTACAAGCTACTTCATGGTCCCCAGCCGAGATTCTATAGACTGTTCTAGTCTAACCTATCTGTTCTACAAGCTACTTCATGGTCCCCAGCTGATATTCTATAGACTGTTCTAGTCTAACCTATCTGTTCTACAAGCTACTTCATGGTCCCCAGCCAAGAATCTATAGACTGTTCTAGTCCAGCCTATCTGTTCTACAAGCTGCTTCATGGTCCCCAGCCGAGATTCTATCGACTGTTCTAGTCTAACCTATCTGTTCTACAAGCTGCTTCATGGTTCCCAGCCGAGATTCTGTAGACTGTTCTAGTCCAGCCTATCTGTTCTACAAGCTGCTTCGTGGTCCCCAGCCGAGATTCTATAGACTGTTCTAGTCTAACCTATCTGTTCTACAAGCTGCTTCATGGTCCCCAGCCGAGATTCTATACACTGTTCTAGTCCAGCCTATCTGTTCTACAAGCTGCTTCATGGTCCCCAGCCAAGAATCTATAGACTGTTCTAGTCCAGCCTATCTGTTCTACAAGCTGCTTCATGGTCCCCAGCCGAGATTCTATCGACTGTTCTAGTCTAACCTATCTGTTCTACAAGCTGCTTCATGGTTCCCAGCCGAGATTCTGTAGACTGTTCTAGTCCAGCCTATCTGTTCTACAAGCTGCTTCATGGTCCCCAGCCGAGATTCTATAGACTGTTCTAGTCTAACCTATCTGTTCTACAAGCTGCTTCATGGTTCCCAGCCGAGATTCTATAGACTGTTCTAGTCTAGCCTATCTGTTCTACAAGCTGCTTCATGGTTCCCAGCCGAGATTCTGTAGACTGTTCTAGTCCAGCCTATCTGTTCTACAAGCTGCTTCATGGTCCCCAGCCGAGATTCTATAGACTGTTCTAGTCTAACCTATCTGTTCTACAAGCTGCTTCATGGTTCCCAGCCGATAATCTATAGACTGTTCTAGTCTAACCTATCTGTTCTACAAGCTGCTTCATGGTCCCCAGCCGAGATTCTATAGACTGTTCTAGTCTAACCTATCTGTTCTACAAGCTACTTCATGGTCCCCAGCCGAGATTCTATAGACTGTTCTAGTCTAACCTATCGGTTCTACAAGCTACTTCATGGTCCCCAGCCGAGATTCTATAGACTGTTTTAGTCTAACCTATCTGTTCTACAAGCTGCTTCATGGTCCCCAGCCGAGATTCTATAGACTGTTCTAGTCTAACCTATCTGTTCTACAAGCTACTTCATGGTCCCCAGCCGAGAATCTATAGACTGTTCTAGTCTAACCTATCTGTTCTACAAGCTACTTCATGGTCCCCAGCCAAGAATCTATAGACTGTTCTAGTCTAACCTATCTGTTCTACAAGCTGCTTCATGGTCCCCAGCCGAGATTCTATAGACTGTTCTAGTCTAACCTATCTGTTCTACAAGCTACTTCATGGTCCCCAGCTGAGATTCTATACACTGTTCTAGTCTAACCTATCTGTTCTACAAGCTACTTCATGGTCCCCAGCCGAGATTCTATAGACTGTTCTAGTCTAACCTATCTGTTCTACTAGCTACTTCATGGTCCCCAGCTGAGATTCTATAGACTGTTCTAGTCTAGCCTATCTGTTCTACAAGCTACTTCATGGTCCCCAGCTGAGAATCTATAGACTGTTCTAGTCCAGCCTATCTTTTCTACAAGCTACTTCATGGTCCCCAGCCGAGATTCCATAGACTGTTCTAGTCTAACCTATCTGTTCTACAAGCTACTTCATGGTCCCCAGCCAAGAATCAATAGACTCTTCTAGTCTAACCTATCTGTTCTACAAGCTACTTCATGGTCCCCAGCCGAGATTCTATCGACTGTTCTAGTCTAACCTATTTGTTCTACAAGCTACTTCATGGTCCCCAGCCGAGATTCTATAGACTGTTCTAGTCTAACCTATCTGTTCTACAAGCTACTTCATGGTCCCCAGCCGAGATTCTATACACTGTTCTAGTCTAACCTATCTGTTCTACAAGCTACTTCATGGTCCCCAGCCGAGATTCTATAGACTGTTCTAGTCTAACCTATCTGTTCTACTAGCTACTTCATGGTCCCCAGCTGAGATTCTATAGACTGTTCTAGTCTAACCTATCTGCTCTACAAGCTGCTTCATGGTCCCCAGCCGAGATTCTATAGACTGTTCTAGTCTAACCTATCTGTTCTACAAGCTGCTTCATGGTCCCCAGCCGAGATTCTATAGACTGTTCTAGTCTAACCTATCTGTTCTACAAGCTACTTCATGGTCCCCAGCCGAGATTCTATAGACTGTTCTAGTCTAACCTGTCTGTTCTACAAGCTACTTCATGGTCCACAGCCGAGATTCTATAGACTGTTCTAGTCTAACCTATCTGTTCTACAAGCTACTTCATGGTCCTCAGCTGAGATTCTATAGACTGTTCTAGTCTAACCTATCTGTTCTACAAGCTGCTTCATGGTCCCCAGCCGAGATTCTATAGACTGTTCTAGTCTAACCTATCTGTTCTACAAGCTACTTCATGGTCCCCAGCCGATATTCTATAGACTGTTCTAGTCTAACCTATCTGTTCTACAAGCTACTTCATGGTCCCCAGCCGATATTCTATAGACTGTTCTAGTCTAACCTATCTGTTCTACAAGCTACTTCATGGTCCCCAGCCGAGATTCTATAGACTGTTCTAGTCTAACCTGTCTGTTCTACAAGCTACTTCATGGTCCCCAGCCAAGATTCTATAGACTATTCTAGTCCAGCCTATCTGTTCTACAAGCTGCTTCATTGTCCCCAGCCGAGAATCTATAGACTGTTCTAGTCTAACCTATCTGTTCTACAAGCTACTTCATGGTCCCCAGCCGAGATTCTTTAGACTGTTCTAATGTAACCTATCTGTTCTACAAGCTGCTTCATGGTCCCCAGCCGAGATTCTATAGACTGTTCTAGTCCAGCCTATCTGTTCTACAAGCTGCTTCATGGCCCCCAGCCGAGATTCTATAGACTATTCTAGTCCAGCCTATCTGTTCTACAAGCTACTTCATGGTCCCCAGCCGAGATTCTATAGACTGTTCTAGTCTAACCTATCTGTTCTACAAGCTACTTCATGGTCCCCAGCCGATAATCTATAGACTGTTCTAGTCTAACCTATCTGTTCTACTAGCTACTTCATGGTCCCCAGCTGAGATTCTATAGACTGTTCTAGTCTAACCTATCTGTTCTACAAGCTACTTCATGGTCCCCAGCCGAGAATCTATAGACTGTTCTAGTCCAGCCTATCTGTTCTACAAGCTGCTTCATGGTCCCCAGCCGAGATTCTATAGACTGTTCTAGTCTAACCTAGCTGTTCTACAAAGTACTTCATGGTCCCCAGCTGAGATTCTATAGACTGTTCTAGTCTAACCTATCTGTTCTACAAGCTACTCCATGGTCGCCAGCTGAGATTCTATAGACTGTTCTAGTCTAACCTATCTATTCTACAAGCTACTCCATGGTCCCCAGCCGAGATTCTATAGACTGTTCTAGTCCAGCCTTTCTATTCTACAAGCTGCTTCATTGTCCCCAGCCGAGATTCTATAGACTGTTCTAGTCCAGCCTATCTGTTCTACAAGCTACTTCATGGTCCCCAGCCGAGAATCTATAGACTGTTCTAGTCTAACCTATCTGTTCTACAAGCAGCTTCATGGTCCCCAGCCAAGATTCTATAGACTGTTCTAGTCTAACCTATCTGTTCTACAAGCTACTTCATGGTCTCCAGCCGTGATTCTATAGACTGTTCTAGTCTAACCTATCTGTTCTACAAGCTGCTTCATGGTCCCCAGCCAAGATTCTATAGACTGTTCTAGTCCAGCCTATCTGTTCTACAAGCTGCTTCATGGTCCCCAGCTGAGATTCAATAGACTGTTCTAGTCTAACCTATCTGTTCTACAAGCTACTTCATGGTCCCCAGCCGAGATTCTATAGACTGTTCTAGTCTAACCTATCTGTTCTACAAGCTGCTTTATGGTCCCCAGCCGAGATTCTATAGACTGTTCTAGTCTAACCTATCTGTTCTACAAGCTGCTTCATTGTCCCCAGCCGAGATTCTATCGACTGTTCTAGTCTAACCTAGCTGTTCTACAAGCTGCTTCATGGTCCCCAGCCGAGATTCTATAGACTGTTCTAGTCTAACCTATCTATTCTACAAGCTACTCCATGGTCCCCAGCCGAGATTCTATAGACTGTTCTAGTCCAGCCTTTCTATTCTACAAGCTGCTTCATTGTCCCCAGCCGAGATTCTATAGACTGTTCTAGTCCAGCCTATCTGTTCTACAAGCTACTTCATGGTTCCCAGCCGAGAATCTATAGACTGTTCTAGTCTAACCTATCTGTTCTACAAGCAGCTTCATGGTCCCCAGCCAAGATTCTATAGACTGTTCTAGTCTAACCTATCTGTTCTACAAGCTACTTCATGGTCTCCAGCCGTGATTCTATAGACTGTTCTAGTCTAACCTATCTGTTCTACAAGCTGCTTCATGGTCCCCAGCCAAGATTCTATAGACTGTTCTAGTCCAGCCTATCTGTTCTACAAGCTGCTTCATGGTCCCCAGCTGAGATTCAATAGACTGTTCTAGTCTAACCTATCTGTTCTACAAGCTACTTCATGGTCCCCAGCCGAGATTCTATAGACTGTTCTAGTCTAACCTATCTGTTCTACAAGCTGCTTTATGGTCCCCAGCCGAGATTCTATAGACTGTTCTAGTCTAACCTATCTGTTCTACAAGCTGCTTCATTGTCCCCAGCCGAGATTCTATCGACTGTTCTAGTCTAACCTAGCTGTTCTACAAGCTGCTTCATGGTCCCCAGCCGAGATTCTATAGACTGTTCTAGTCTAACCTATCTATTCTACAAGCTACTCCATGGTCCCCAGCCGAGATTCTATAGACTGTTCTAGTCCAGCCTTTCTATTCTACAAGCTGCTTCATTGTCCCCAGCCGAGATTCTATAGACTGTTCTAGTCCAGCCTATCTGTTCTACAAGCTACTTCATGGTCCCCAGCCCCGAATCTATAGACTGTTCTAGTCTAACCTATCTGTTCTACAAGCAGCTTCATGGTCCCCAGCTGAGATTCTATAGACTGTTCTTGTCTAACCTCTCTGTTCTACAAGCTACTTCATGGTCCCCAGCCGAGATTCTATAGACTGTTCTAGTCCAGCCTATCTGTTCTACAAGCAGCTTCATGGTCCCCAGCTGAGATTCTATAGACTGTTCTTGTCTAACCTATCTGTTCTACAAGCAGCTTCATGGTCCCCAGCCGAGATTCTATAGACTGTTCTAGTCTAACCTATCTATTCTACAAGCTGCTTCATGGTCCCCAGCCGAGATTCTATAGACTGTTCTAGTCCAGCCTATCTGTTCTACAAGCTGCTTCATGGTCCCCAGCCGAGATTCTATAGACTGTTCTAGTCTAACCTATCTGTTCTACAAGCTACTTCATGGTCTCCAGCCGAGATTCTATAGACTGTTCTAGTCTAACCTATCTGTTCTACAAGCTACTTCATGGTCCCCAGCTGACTGTGGGTGGTTGGCTGGCTCGCTGGTACACCGCCTGTGGCTGGCTGGTATAGGGCCTGTGGGTGGCTGGCTGGTACAGGCCCTATGGATGTGGGCGGCTGGCTGGAACTGGGCTGCTGTGGGTGGCTGGCTGGCTGGTACAGGGACTGTGGATGTGGCTGGCTGGCTGGTACAGGGGTGCTGTGGGTGGGTGTATGGCTGTGATACACTCCCGCAAGACTAATCCCGACTCCAGATGAGGCTGTCCAAGGCGAGGGAGGCTGCCTAAGAAGGCAGAATGACATCCCAGAAATATCTGCCAGTTCCGGGGCCGATACCGATATATCGGTCTATCCCTAGTATATAAGACAGAAGTGGGGGCGGGGTGAAGATGTTAGGTCCACTTTAATAGTGGGCCAGATCCATGGAGGAAGAAGGAGGGACGTGAGTTGTCACGGGGGGACAGGGAGTTGTTACGGGGGGACGTGGAGTTGTCACGGGGGGGAGGGGAGTTGTCACGAGTGGAAGGGGAGTTGTCACGGGGGGACTGGGAGTTGTCACGGTGTGGAGTTGTCATGGGGGGAGGGGAAGGTGCTGTATCAGCAGGCCAGGCAGATAGGACATGGACTAGTCATTGTACTATATGCAGCAGAGTGATTTATTGTGCCGCCGCCACCAACCACAGCTGGGAAACAATGAGCGCCGCGCCAGCTGAACCGCTGCAAATTCTTTTTCTTTCCTTCTTTCCTATTATGAGCTGATTGCTGCTGTGTTTTCGCTGCGATGCTTTTCTGGGTTTTTCAGGAAATGCAATATTTATTGTCTCCGCAGTTTTTGTATCCAGTAAGCAGGTTTGTGCGGCGATGACGAGATCCATTTCTAAATACAAAACTCACTGAGCAGGCAAAAAGTTCCAAAGTATTCTGTCTTCTTCCTGGGTCCAAACCCGAAAGCTGCCCATTAGTCCTGGATGCAGGGGTGTAGTGTGGATTGACAGCACCCAGGGGGGGCAGGGCAAGAAATGCGCCCCCTCTAACCCCTGGACTGTTAACACTCCCTTCCAACCATTATGTCCACCCACCTGGACTCCAGACCTCTGAAGGTACGCTGTGGTATCTGGCACCAAGCCATCACTAACGGTGGGGCCTCCATGGATCGGACATGTTTTTCCAGCACATCCCACTGATGTTACATTGAAAGGGGATCTGGAGAATTTGGAAGCCAAGTCAACACCTCAAGCTTGTTGTTGGGTTCCTTAAGCTAGCCTTGAATTCCTGAGACCAGGCCATCTCCTTCTATTGCTCCAGTTCTGATGCTTACATGACCATTGTAGGCACTTTTGTCTGTGGACACCCTGACCAATCTGCGGCTACACACTCCCATTCACAATAAACTGGGATGCTCTGTATGTTCTGACACCTTTCCATCAGAACCAACATTCATTACTACAGCATTCTGAGCTTCAGTAGCCTTCCATCCCCACCTCCATAAATGAGCTTTCCCTCCCCACCTCCATAAATGAGCCTTCCCTCCCCACCTCCATAAATGAGCCTTCCCTCCCCACCTACATCAATGAGCCTTCCCTCCTCCACCTTCATCAATGAGCCTTCCCTCCTCCACCTTCATCAATGAGCCTTCCCTCCCCACCTCCATCAATGAGCCTTCCTTACCCACCTCCATCAGTGAGCCTTCCCTCCCCATCACCATCAATGAGCCTTTCACCCCTACCACCATCAGTGAGCCTTCCCTCCCCACCACCATCAATGAGCCCCCCACCTCCATCAATGTTCCTTCCCTCCCCACTACCATCAATGAGCCTACCCCTCCCTACCTCCTTCAATGATCCTTCCCTCCCCACCTCCATCAATAGCCCCCCCCCACCTCCATCAATGACCCTTCCCCTCCCTAACTCCATCAGTGATCCTTCCCTCCCCATCTTCATCAATGCGGCTTCCCTCCCGACCTCTATCAACGAGCCTTTCCTCCCCACCTCTATTAATGAGCCTTCCCTCCCCTCCTCCATCAATGAGCTTTCCCTCCCCACCTCCCATCAGTAAGCCTTCCCTCCCCACTTCCATCAATGAGCCTTCTCTCCCCACCTCCATCAGTGAGCCTTCCCTACCCACCTCCATCAATGAGCCTTCCCTCCCCACCTTCATCAATGAGCCTTCTCTCCCCCCTCCATCAATGAGTCTTCCCTCCCCCACCTCCATCAATGAGCCTTCCCCTCCCTACCTTCTTTAATGAGCCTTCCCTCCCCACCTCCATCAATGAGCCTTCCCTCCCCACCTCCATCAATGAGTTTTCTCGCTCCCCCACCTCCATCAACGAGCCTTCCCCTCCCTACCTTCATAAATGAGCCTTCCCTCTCCACCTCCATCAATGAGCCTTCCCTTCCCACCTCCATCAATGAGTTTTATCCCTCCCCCACCTCCATCAACGAGCCTTCCCCCCCACCTCCATCAATGAGCCTTCCCTCCCCACCTCCATCAATGAGCCTTCCCCTCCCCACCTTCATCAATAAGTTTCCCCCCCCCACCTCCATCAATGAGCCTTCCCCCCCCCACCTCCATCAATGAGCCTACCCTCCCCACCTCCATCAATGAGCCTTCCCCTCCCCACCTCCATCAAAGAGCCTTCCCTCCCCACTTCCATCAATTCGTTTTTCCCTCCCTCACCTCCATCAATGAGCCTTCCCTCTCCACCTCCATCAATGAGCCTTCCTCTCCCCGCCTCCATCAATGAGCCTTCCCCTCCCCACCTGCATCAATGAGCCTTCCCTCCCCACCTCCATCAGTGAGTTTTCCCCTCCCCCTCCATCAGTGAGCCTTCCCTCTCCACCTCCTTCAATGAGCCTTCCCTCTCCACCTCCATCAATGATCCTTCCCTCCCCCACCTCCATCAATGAGCCTTCCCTCCCCACCTCCATCAATGAGCCTTCCCTCCCCGTCTCCATCAATGAGCCTTCCCCTCCCCACCTCCATCAATGAGCCTTCCCTCTCCACCTCCATCAATGATCCTTCCCTCCCCCACCTCCATCAATGAGCCTTCCCTCCCCACCTCCATCAATGATCCTTCCCTCCCCCACCTCCATCAATGATCCTTCCCTCCCCCACCTCCATCAATGAGCCTTCCCTCCTCACCTCCATCAATGAGCCTTCCCTCTCCACCTCCATCAATGAGCCTTCCTCTCCCCACCTCCATCAATGAGCCTTCCCCTCCCCACCTCCATCAATGAGCCTTCCCCTCCCCACCTCCATCAATGAGCCTTCCCTCTCCACCTCCATCAATGATCCTTCCCTCCCCCACCTCCATCAATGAGCCTTCCCTCTCCACCTCCTTCAATTAGCCTTCCCTCCCCACCTCCATCAATGAGTTTTCCCCTCCCTACCTCCATCAATGAGCCTTCCCTCTCCACCTCCTTCAATTAGCCTTCCCTCTCCACCTCCATCAATGATCCTTCCCTCCCCCACCTCTATCAATGTGCACCGAATTCCCTCCATCCCCTCAGTGTGCATTCCAAATCCATTTTTCCCTCCCTGGTAGTTGGAAGGTTCCAGTGGATGGCATGCTGGTTGGTAGTGATCCCCGGGAGGAGAAGAAGATCAGAGTCATCCTCAACTGCACCAAACAGTGCACTGCCCCTCCCCCTCTCCCTGAATCCCTACTCATTTTGCACCCCTAAGAATTTTGCACACAGGGCACCTGTTCTTGTGGCCACGCCCTTGCAACGCCACTGCCTGGATGTACTGCAAACATCCTCCATGTTCTCACCTGCTGCATTTATTTATTTTTTTATCAGTTCACACCAAAGTCTTACGGTAGGACTGACTCCCGGGAGTATCCCTGCTTTTATCTCATCAACTTTTCTAACTCGCCCCGGTATTACATACCCAACATTTCTAACTCGCCCCAGTATTACATACCCAACATTTCTAACTCGCCCCAGTATTACATACCCAACATTTCTAACTCGCCCCAGTATTACATACCGAACATTTCTAACTCGCCCCAGTATTACATACCCAACATTTCTAACTCGCCCCGGTATTACATACCCAACATTTCTAACTCGCCCCAGTATTACATACCCAACATTTCTAACTCGCCCCGGTATTACATACCCAACTTTTCTAACTCGCCCCGGTATTACATACCCAACATTTCTAACTCGCCCCAGTATTACATACCCAACATTTCTAACTCGCCCCGGTATTACATACCCAACATTTCTAACTCGCCCCAGTATTACATACCCAACATTTCTAACTCGCCCCAGTATTACATACCCAACATTTCTAACTCGCCCCGGTATTACATACCCAACTTTTCTAACTCGCCCCAGTATTACATACCCAACATTTCTAACTCGCCCTGGTATTACATAACCAACATTTCTAACTCGCCCCAGTATTACATACCCAACATTTCTAACTCGCCCCAGTATTACATACCCAACATTTCTAACTCGCCCCAGTATTACATACCCAACATTTCTAACTCGCCCCAGTATTACATACCGAACATTTCTAACTCGCCCCAGTATTACATACCCAACATTTCTAACTCGCCCCGGTATTACATACCCAACATTTCTAACTCGCCCCAGTATTACATACCCAACATTTCTAACTCGCCCCGGTATTACATACCCAACTTTTCTAACTCGCCCCGGTATTACATACCCAACATTTCTAACTCGCCCCAGTATTACATACCCAACATTTCTAACTCGCCCCGGTATTACATACCCAACATTTCTAACTCGCCCCAGTATTACATACCCAACATTTCTAACTCGCCCCAGTATTACATACCCAACATTTCTAACTCGCCCCGGTATTACATACCCAACTTTTCTAACTCGCCCCAGTATTACATACCCAACATTTCTAACTCGCCCTGGTATTACATAACCAACATTTCTAACTCGCCCCAGTATTACATACCCAACATTTCTAACTCGCCCCAGTATTACATACCCAACATTTCTAACTCGCCCCAGTATTACATACCCAACATTTCTAACTCGCCCCAGTATTACATACCCAACATTTCTAACTCGCCCCAGTATTACATACCCAACATTTCTAACTCGCCCTGGTATTACATAACCAACATTTCTAACTCGCCCCAGTATTACATACCCAACATTTCTAACTCGCCCCAGTATTACATACCCAACATTTCTAACTCGCCCCAGTATTACATACCCAACATTTCTAACTCGCCCCAGTATTACATACCCAACATTTCTAACTCGCCCCGGTATTACATACCCAACATTTCAGTTGAACCCCTTCTTCTAAGAAGTCCATGGTTTGTGGTGAGCTGACAAGCCCACACCTCGAAACGCGTTGGACAACCAATGACTTTAGCCACCTTTTGAAATCCTGTTGAGATCTCTGTCCACCGCCTTGCCATTGCGTTGAGTAACAGAACTTCCTCCTGATTCCCTGATTATTACACAAGTTTTATAACTGCAGACACAATTCTATCCTTCTCATCGTATTCGCAGATTCTTTCTTTTATTCCGTATGTTCCTCACAGCGACCGCCCAGCAATTATCTGCTGACATATTCACCAAAATACGCGCTCTCTATTATTTTTTCCTTCCTTCCCAGTGAAGGTGATTTTCACATACACTCATCGGAGCCCCGCGTCCGCCCCGGTGAAAGCCGTTCCGTGAGCTTCGCACCATTTCCATTTCTACCATAAATTGTCTTAATGAGAACAATTTAATTTTCCATCAGTGCCGTCATTTACATAAACGCCGTTTTCCTCGGGCCTGAAAAAGTCGTTAGACGTAAAAAACACAATTATAAAAAGAATTGGAGAGTGCAGTCCCCACATTAATGGTGGTACAGATGGGGGAGGGGGCAATTATTATTATTATTATTATTATTATTATTATTATTATTATTAGGGATGGGTTCTCATCCATGGATTGTGGAGAGAATGCTGCAGCAGAAAGAGGTGTGCCCATTCAATGTTTATTATTAAACATGTAATATAATCTATATGTATGCGTGTGTATATATATATATATATATATATATGTGTATATATATATATATATATATATATATATATATATATAAATAAATAAACCTGTATCTATATGTAAAAAAATATATACTGTATGCACATAGAATTAATATTTTTTTACTGTATATATAGTTAAAAAATAATTGATATATAAGTATGTGTGTGTATATATATATATATATATATATATATATATATATAAATATGTATCTATATGTAAAAAAATATATACTGTATGCACATAGAGTTAACATTTTTTTACTGTATATATAGTTAAAAAATAATTGATATATAAGTATGTGTGTGTATATATATATATATATATATATATATATATATATATATATATATATATATATACATATATATATATAAAAGAAAAAAAGATATATATTTGTATAAATGTAAAAAGCATATATAATTATATAATTAAAAAATAAATAAATATATATATATATATATATATATATATATATATATATATATATATATATATATATAAAAAATTTAAAAATATATGAATATATATATATATATATATATATATATATATATATATATATATATATATATATATATTTATATAAATGTAAAAAGTATATATAATTATATATATTTAAATATATATATATAATTAAAAAAGATATGTATTTATAATTTAAAAAAGAACTATATATATATATATATATATATATATATATATAGAGAGAGAGAGAGAGAGAGAGAGAGATTAGATATAGATAGATAGATATATCTATATATACTGTAACATTCCCAATAAAAAAAAAAAAATTTCATCATTTTAGGCCAATTTATATAAATGTAAAAAGTATGTATAATTAAAAAAAAAAAAATATATATATATATATATATATACAGGGCTTTTTTTCTCAGAGAATAGGTGCAGGAACTCCCCCGTTCTAAATCACTTTGTGTCTCCACCCCCTACCCACCTCCGAGCACTGACCCTTGTTTCCACCCCCCTACCCAGCTCCCAGTACAGCCTCTTTTGGAGAATATAGGGCCAAGTATCATTTTGTAGTATGGAATTTGGTAATGATAACAAGAAAAGTAATAAAATAGATCCCCGCAGCCAGCAGCAATAGACCCCCCATCCAGCAACAATAGACCCCCATCAGCAACAATAGATCTCCCAGCAGCAAGCATCAATGGACTCTCCAGCAGCAAGCATCAATGGACTCTCCAGCAGCAAGCATCAATGGACCCCTCCCTAAACAGTAGATTCCTTCCAGCAACAATTAACCCCCAGTAACAAAAGATCCTCCACCAGCAACAATAGATCCCCCAGCAGCCAGCATCAGTAGACCCTCCAGCACACCCGAGAACCCTTTGCAAAGGCATACATTCAGTACTGGAGGTGCCGGAACTGCGTTCCCCCGCGTTCCTGCTGAAAAAAAGCCCTGTATATATATATATATATATAGAGAGAGAGAGAGAGAGAGAGATATCTATATATACTGTAACATTCCCAACAAAATAAAAAACAAATTTTATCATCATTTTAGGCCAATTTGTATTCTGCTACATATTTTTGGTAAAAAAAAAAATCCCAATAAACGTATTTTGATTGGTTTGTGGATATAAATCCATCGCCAATCACGATGCCCACCGGACCCGAAAAATAAAAAAGCTCCGCCCCTGGAGAGTCCTCCTGCTGTATGCACGCTCTGCGGTTTGACATTTCTTATATAGGCAAGGGGCGGGTGCACCCGGTTACATCATCGGACGACACCGCCCCTTCTGCAGTCATGCGACGCCCTTCCCCAAAGCACCCCCCCATGTTGAGGGCATGTGGCCTGGTATGGTTTGAGGGGGACGCTTGCTTGTCCTGACCTGCCGGGCTACATACTTGGATAAGGGTCTGATATGGATTCTGGGGGGGACCCCACACTGTTTGTTTTTTAAATTTTGGCATAGGGTTCCCCTTTAAATCGATACCAGACCCGAGGGGGGGTGAGTGGTGTAACCCAAATTGTTTTTTTTTTTTTTACCCACTGACAGTGGGTGACTTATTGGTTGTTAAGGACGCCGCAGCCGGCTTCCTGACCCTGATCCTTAACAACCAACTTACACTGCACCCTGATTGGTCGAAGCTTTGCCCAATCAGGGTGCAGAATGCACTGTGCATTGCTGGGTATTAGTGGGGGCGAACACTCTGCAAATTCGGGTGTTTGGTGAACGGCTGAACAGGCAAATGTTCGACCCGAGCAACCGTTCGTCCATCCTCACAGTGTGCGGTGAAATCAGAGGAAGCCTCTGTCCAGGAGTGGAGGCCGTATAACGGGGACAGACTGAAGGGGGAGGGGGGGTTGGCTGAGATGAAGTTCTCACTTTGTACATTCGTAGTGAGGAGTGGAGCTGTCCCACCCGGCAGTGCTGAACTGACCCCCACCCCCGCTGTACTGCATGTGACATTCCAGCATTTCTTAAACCTTCAACTGCAGCATGTGGTGCAGCCCAGTCTGGGCGGGGCTTGGTGACCCAAATCCTTCCAGAAGCGGTGCTGAGTGCGGAGCTGTGGGGCTCAGTACAACATTCACCACCAAAGTCCGCAGGACGTTTAATGAACAGAATGTCTCTTTTTTTAAAATCTTGTTAAACATTGTGTTACAAATGTAGCAAAATTTTGATTAAAGCGCCACTAAACTTTGGTTTAAACATTTTTTAAAAATTTTAGGTTAAGGAGGGGTTTTACCCCCCTTAATGACCAGGCCATTTTTTGCGATTCGGCACTGCTTTACTTTAACGAAAAGTTGCGCGGTCGTGCGATGCTGTACCCAAATACAATTGATGTCCTTTTTTATCCCCACAAATGGAGATTTCTTTTGGTGGTATTCACCTCTGCGATTTTTTTATTTTTTGCGCTATAAACAAAAAAAAAACGACAATTCTGAAAAAAACACGTTTTTACTTTCTGCTATAAAATATTCCCAATAAAATTTTTTTTAAAAAATCTAATTTTTATTATCATTTTAGGCCAATTTGTATTCTGCTACATATTTTTGGTAAAAAAAAAAAAATCGTAAAAGCGTATTTTAACTGGTTTGTGCAAAAGTTATCGTGTTTACAAACTACGGGATAGATTTTTGGTCTTTTTATTAATTTTTTTGTTTTTATTAGTAATGGCGGCAATCAGCGATTTTTAGCGGGATTGCGACATTGCGGCGGACAGATCGGACCCTTAACTGACGTTTTTGACACTTTATGGGGACCAGTGACAGTAATCAGTGCTAAATATCATGCACTGTTACTGTAAAAAATGACACTGGCAAGGAAGGGGTTAACACTGGGGGTGATCAAAGGTTTTAATGTGTGCCTAATAATGCTTACTGACTGTGTGGGGGAAGGGCTCTGTGACAGGCACAGAGAGATCGGAGAGATTAGCTGAAACTCCTGATCTGTCCCTGCCTGTGTGACAGAAGATCCACCTGGTTTGTTTACATAAGCAGGCGGGTCTTCTGTCAGTTCCTGTGATGATCGCGAGAGGCCGGCCGCAATCGCTGCCACTCCTCCCCCTGCCTGACTCCTCCCGCTGCCTGACTCCTGCTGTGTCTAACCACAGTGGAAGCACAGTCTCGGCGACGGGCGCGCGCCGCTGAGACCGCGTGCACATAATCACGTAGATCTACCACCCTGCCACAGTAAATCTGCATGGGGCGGTCAGTAGGTGGTTAATACACTATATTGTCAAAAGTATTGGGACACCTGCCTTTACAAGCACATGAACTTTAGTGGCATCCCATAATGTAAAATATATATTCTCAATTATAGAACCGAACATAGGGGTTGAGGCATGTGAAGGGACTCATCGTCACTGGGAATGAAAGACAGACACCCCGTGGCAGATACTTAATGGACACTGAGAATATGGTTTGGATTACTTCAAATGGGTTCTGTGTTTACACTTATGATAATGTGTATTGTACTTCAATGTCAGAGACAGACAATCTGTCACTGGCGATCGCTTCCTATTGTCTGTGTATTGAGGTGTGATGTGGATTCTGTTAAGCCTGTTTGTCCCATTGTTAATTGTTAATGAACTTATATATTGTTTCTGCCCAGATGGCTAGATAATTAGTTCAGGTTAATTCTATTTCTGTATACAATTTCATCTGCATATGATAATGTAATCAGGCAACCCCTGACCCGTGTGTGGTAATCTGATCAGGAGGGGGATGTCCATGCTGTATATAAACTGTGTGCGTTGTTCAATAAAGGAGAAGGTTCCAGTACAAGCTAAGTTGTCGGCTAGCTTTGTATGGGGGCGGTTGGAATATTTGATATCTATGTTCAAGCCTGAAGGAAGCTGTATACTGACGGGAGTCCACAAGCACAGTGTGGGTCGCGGTTCCATTAGAAGGCACTTAGTACTTTCATGGTACGTTTCATTCGTATGGTGGTAAGTCATGAAATATAGATTACAGGACTATTAGTAGTAGATGTACATGGACTATTATTGGAGGATAAGGATATCACGTTAGGTCTAGGTATCAGATGAGTGCAGTCAGAATGGTGGGATGTGATTGGATGATAGGAGTCCCTGCACAGTCCTCTCCCCATAATAATAACATGTGATATCTGTTTCTGATGCTTTGAGAGTCTCTGCGATGAAATTCCAGTTTTGATTGGACGTTGTTGTCCTGGCTCAGCTCTGTACTGATGGTTTTCTATCATCTCTATGGTTTTTGGTAAGGATGGTATTCGGGAGGAATTGACTCACCCAGTGTGTCCGGATGCCAGGAACCAGCATATTGGTTCACCTGCCTCTTTCACAATGAAGGGTTCAGGAAAATGTTCATTGTGTTGTCCTGCTGGCCAGGTTCTTCTATATCTCCATACCTGCGAGGGGCGCTCTGACTCTTCTTGATGTCTTCTTCATATTATGATATATATTCCACTATGTGCGATTCCCTAATCTCAGGGAAGATTTCATATCTTAATTATTATTTTTTTTTATTATTATTCAGGATTTATATAGCGCCAACAGTTTGCGCAGCGCTTTACAATGTGAAGGAAGACAATACAGTTACAATACAGTTCAAAACAGGAGGAACTAGAGGGCCCTGCTCGTTAGAGCTTACAATCTAGAAGGGAGGGTCAAGTGAAACAAAAGGCAATAACCGTGGGGGATGGGTTGATGGAGAAAAAGGAGGTACATTTGTTAGGGGTTGGTAGGATAGGCTTCTCTGAAGAGGAGGGTTTTCAGAGATCGCCTAAAAGCTAATAGAGTGGGGGATAATCGGACAGATAAGGGTAAGGAGTTCCATAGGATTGGAGAGGCTCTGGAAAAGTCCTGGAGGCGAGCATGGGAGGAGGTGATGAGTGAGCTAGAGAGCAGGAGGTTTTCAATCTTTATAAATCTGCAGATTTTCTTAAAATATTCCCTGGTGATCCCGCTCAAAGGTTCTTTTTTACGCACCTCCTGTAATAGGGTGACAACACTGTCCCTGTCTATCATTGTGTTGTCACCCTGTCACATGGGCTTCCAATGGAGACTACAAGTGGATGTCTCAACACACATTACATAGGGAAGGTCCGCTATTGTCACCATCAGGAACCCGTAGATGGCATCTTTCCTGAATTGCCCGGGACAGGCCTGCATCTTGGACCTCAGACTTCAAGGTCAGTGTCCAATGATCACATCATCACCCTAATTTGAATTACTGTACATGCCTGAGTGATCCCCGGTAAACCTGCCATGAAGGTCCCGGTTTAGGCATTTCTGGTAATAGGGTAACAACACTCTGTCTCCACTGTTGTCACCATCAAGAAACCATATATATAATTTCTCCTGGAATGACCGGGACATTCCAGCATCATGGACCTCAGTCCCAATATTTGGGATCACAATGTCTCCCCAATTGGACTCATTGTCCATGCCCGAAGTGATCCCTGGTGATCCTTCAATGAAAGTCCTTGTTTAGGCAGTTCCTGTAATAGTGTGACAACGCTCTGTCCCCAGTTGTGTTACTTCACTGCCATCCTGTCACATGGGCTTCCGAATGGAGATTCCAAAATGGCCGTTTCCGACACCCAGTCATCATCAAGAAACCATAGATGTCCTCTCTCCTGGATTGGCCAGGAGAATATCACATCATGAACCTCAGTCCCAATATTTTGGATCACAATGTCACCCTAATTTGAGTTATTGTACATGCCCTAAGTGTTCCCGGGTGATCCTGCTATAAAGGTCCTCACACTTCCTGTAATAGGGTGACAATGCTTTGTGCCTACTGTTGTCACCATGAAGAAACCAAAGATGTAATTTCTCCTGGATTGGCCGGGACATTCCCACATCATGGACCTCAGTCCCAATATTTGGGATCAGAATGTCTCCCTAATTTGAGTTATTGTACATGCCCTAAGTGATCCCTGGTGATCCCGCCATGAAGGTCCTTGCATTTCCTGTAATAAGGTGTCTCCACTGTCAGTCCACTGTTGGTCCACTGTTGTCACCATCAAGAAACTATACATGCCAGCTATGCCAGACTTTCCAGGACAATCAAAAAACTTGGACCTCAGACCCATAAATGGGGGCCAGGTCTCGGAATCACAGTGTCACCCTAACTTAAGTTACCCCATCTGTGTAGTAAGTTAATAAGGCATCATTACAGTAAAAAGGGGGCAACAAGTGGGCGGCCCACACTAAAATAGAGGTGACACGTGGGATGGCAACTTTGGCAAGTGGGTAAGGTCTTGGAGAGACCAGCCAGTCCCACGGCAGGCCCAAGGTGGACCATGGGTGGGGGTTAATTTTGCCTTGGGGACTGAATCACTAGCAGCTGCAACATAGATGCTCTGAGATGGGGGGGATTTGGACCCCCCACCCCCCCCCCCTCTCTACGCCTCTGGTGCACTGACATCATTCAATCAGGGACTACATCTACTCTATATATCCAGCAGGTAGAGTCAGAGACCTGAGACACAGATGTGCATTTTCTGTAGTGGGCCCTTGCATTGGCCTCGTCTATTATTCTGCTGTCTTTTGGCTGGCCATCATGGCTGGAGGTAGAAGATTGAAGAAAGCAGCGCGGGTCTCTGGAGTGGCCGAATCTCCATGCCTTTCCAATAAACACAAACCTGGAACGTAATGTGAATTTACGGGTGACAGATGGAATTATTTAAGCCAATCAAGGTTGGAAATGGCGGAGCCTCTCCCTTATCCTCCGCCGAGTCAAAAGCCGGAGCAGAGGTCTGCGTGCCAAGCCGCGGCGCTCGGCATCAAGTGCAATCTATTTACGAAAGCTGCAATGCCAAATTATTATTGATAGTTGGTGAGTGGTGGTGTAATTAGCAGGGAGAGCCAAACGTTCGCTGAAATATCACATTCAAGTGTCAGAGTTTAGGATTTTCTGCCTGCCCATAGATCAGCCGCATTCAGAATAAATTACCCGAGGAGACGAGGCCGAGGAAGAGCCGGCGCGCTTACAAATGAAGTGTCACTTAATCATCAAAATCCGCATTTTTAGGCTCCTCCAGCTCAGCGCCCTCTTAGAACTTATTAGTTCTCGGTTAGTATTTCAGGAGGAGCAATCTCCGACAGCTCGCTCCGTGCCGGACATGATGTGAACATTGCAATGCAATACCGAGCCCCAATATCACACTGCTGAGCTCTAGTGGGTTGTATGCAGGCCTGCAGGAGAGCCAGAATCGCATCATTTTATCTCATTGTATCATTTTATCACATTGTATCATTTTATCTCATTGTACCAATTGTTGTATCATTTTGTTACTTTGTATCATTTTATCTCATTGTATCTTTTTATCATGGTATAATATTTTATCTTGTATCATTGAATCACATTGTATCATTTTATCTCATTTTATCATTTTATCTCATCGTATCATTTTATCTCATCGTATCATTTTATCTCATCGTATCATTTTATCTCATTGTATCATTTTATCCCATCGTATCATTTTATCTCATCGTATCATTTTATCTCATTGTACCAATTGTTGTATCATTTTGTTAATTTGTATCATTTTATCTCATTGTATCTTTTTATTATGGTATAATATTTTATCTTGTATCATTGTATCACATTGTATCATTGTATCTCTTTTTATCTCATTGTATCATTTTATCATGGTATAATATTTTATCTTGTATCATTGTATCACATCGTATAATTTTATCTCATCGTATAATTTTATCTCATTTTATCATTTTATCACATCGTATCATTTTATCACATTGTATAATTTTATCTCATTGTATAATTTTATCATAGTATAATATTTTATCACATTGTATCATTTTATCATATTGTACCAATTGTTGTATCATTTTGTTACTTTGTATCATTTTATCTCACTGTACCAATTTACCATGTTGTATCATTTTTGTCTCATTTTATCTTTTAATCATGTTATATTATTTTATCTTGTATCATTGTATCACATCGTATCATTTTATCTCATTGTATCTTTTCGTCTCATTGTATCATTTTATCTCATCGTATCACTTTATCTCATTGTATAATTTTATCACATCGTATCATTTTATCACATCATATCATTTTATCTCATTGTATCATTTTATCTCATCGTATAATTTTATCACATTGTATCATTTTATCTCATTGTATCATTTTATCTCATTTAATCACATCGTATCATTTTATCTCATTGAACCGTTGAAATAGCTTGTAAAATTTCAGCATATTGTATAATTATATCTAATTTTATTAGAATGTATCATTTTACCACATTGTATCGCTTTTTTTGTGTCATATTTTATTTCATTGTATCATTTTGTCACATTCTATGCCTATGTGTAGACCTGCTTCACCTCCCTCCTTCTGCCCGGCTGCTACACATCTACAACCACACTGTACCAATCAGAGTCCCCTTCATAACAGTGTATTCATCAGAATTGGTGGGGGGACACTGATCAAAGGGGGACACTGATATAAGAGGGATCCCTGATTGGAAGCCTGATGTAAGGGGGGACTGTGATGGGGACCCTGATGTAAGGGGGGACTCTGATGGGAAGCCTGATGTAAGGGGGGACTCTGATGGTGATCCTGGTGTAAGGGGGAACTCTGATGGGGATCCTGATGTAAGGGGGGACTCTGATGGGGAGCCTGATGTAAGGGGGGACTCTGATGGGGAGCCTGATGTAAGGGGGGACTCTGATGGGGATCCTGATATAAGGGGGGACTCTGATGGGGAGCCTGATGTAGGGGAGGGCTGTGATGGGGACCCTGATGTAAGGGAGGGCTGTGATGGGGACCCTGATGTAAGGGGGGGGCTGTGATGGGGACCCTGATGTAAGGGGGGCTGTGATGGGGAGCCTGATGTAAGGGGGGGCTGTGATGGGGACCCTGATGTAGGGGGGACTCTGATGATGGGGACCCTGATGTAAGGGAGGGCTGTGATGGGGACCCTGATGTAAGGGGGGCTGTGATGGGGGGCCTGATGTAAGGGGGGGCTGTGATGGGGACCCTGATGATGGGGACCCTGATGTAAGGGAGGGCTGTGATGGGGACCCTGATGTAAGGGAGGGCTGTGATGGGGACCCTGATGTAAGGGGGGGCTGTGATGGGGGGCCTGATGTAAGGGGGGGCTGTGATGGGGACCCTGATGATGGGGACCCTAATGTAAGGGGGACTCTGATGATGGGGAGCCTGATGTAATGTTTTTGAAGAACCACTTAATTTATATATTGTTGGGACACTCAGCACTATTGTTTGCACTTTATGTTCTTTTCAGATTATTGTGTATTTATTTATATTGCTTTTTGCACTCATTGTGATTTATGCAATTTTTTTTTTATATATCAACCGTTTAGTACGGATGCACTTTATTTAATCTTTACAATTGGATTGGGGGCACTGAGATTGGTTTTGCACATTATGCACTTTTGATAGATAGTGTGTCATTTACTGTACAGATTGGAGCTCCTTTCCTTAGAAATTTTTATTTGATATATAATTGTAATTATTTATAGTTCTATGGATATTTATCCCTGTGTTTACTTAGGAGCCTGAAATGGTGCCAGAGGCATCCTCTCCCATAATTCTTTTCGTATAGCTTCACATGGACAGGAAGTGAGGGAAATCTCCCTAATGGGGTCACCGAAACAGGAAGTGTTACCTCTCCCCCACTTTAATTTGGCTGAAGTCAGGCTTTAAGGGATTGTGGGAAGTCACATGATCAGAGCCATGGCATTGCTGCCTCTTACACTTCTCCCTCTGACTGAACAGCCATGAAAGAGTGTAAGAATTTTCAGAAGATAAATTCTGGTCCTGTGTCGGTGTAATCCCCGCTACGCCATCTTATCGCCGCATGGCACATGCTTGATATGAACGCCGGAGACGCAGTATGTCGGGGGGGAGCGGCGCACCTCTCTCATGCTCGAGGACACCGTGCCAAGCGCAGGAATCAGAGCATAAAACCGAGAGCATCCGATCTCTTATTTTACAGGGATTACCGCTTCTCATTCCCAGCAAATTCCTTCCAATCAGCCAGTGAGAGCTCCACGGTCCTCTCCCGCCTCTTATGGGGCTGACAAGTCCCACTCCGCTTTATCCCGACCCTTCACAACATTTCATACTATCTACAATGTATAATGGCTGATGTACGGGGGGAGGGGGGCTCTAAAGAAATAAAGTGTCCATAACAGCTCCGCACATCCCAGAATTCATTGTGGAAAAGTATTAGATACATCTGTACTTCTCCTCCTGTCACTCCCTCCCTTCTACCTATCTCTCCCTCCCTTCTACCGATCACTCCCTGCCTTCTACCGATCTCTCCTTCCCTTCTACCTATCTCTCCTTCCCTTCTACCTATCTCTCCCTTCCTTCTACCTATCTCTCCTTCCCTTCTACCTATCTCTCCATTCCTTCTACCTATCTCTCCCCCCCTTCTACCTATCTCTCCCCCCTTCTACCTATCTCTCCCTCCCTTCTACCGATCACTCCCTGCCTTCTACCGATCACTCCCATCCTTCTATCTATCTCTCCCTTCCTTCTACCGATCTCTCCCTTCCTTCTACCGATCTCTCCCATCCTTCTACCTATCTCTCCCTCCCTCCTACCTATCTCTCCCTCCCTTCTACCTATCTCTCCCTCCCTTCTACCTATCTCTCCCTCCCTTCTACCTATCTATCCCTTCCTTCTACCTATCTCTCCCTCTCTTCTACCTATCTCTCCCGCCCTTCTACCTATCTCTCCCGCCCTTCTACCTATCTCTCCCTCCCTTCTACCTATCTCTCCCTCCCTTCTACCGATCTCTCCCTCCCTTCTACCGATCTCTCCCTTCCTTCTACCTATCTCTCCCTCCCTTCTACCGATCTCTCCCTCCCTTCTACCTATCTCTCCCTCCCTCCTACCTATCTCTCCCTCCCTTCTACCTATCTCTCCCTCCCTTCTACCGATCTCTCCCTCCCTTCTACCTATCTCTCCCTTCCTTCTACCTATCTCTCCCTCCCTTCTACCGATCTCTCCCTCCCTTCTACCGATCACTCCCTCCATTCTACCTATCTCTCCCTCCCTTCTACCGATCTCTCCCTCCCTTCTACCGATCTCTCCCTCTCTTCTACCTATCTCTCCCTTCCTTCTACCTATCTCTAACCCCCCTCCTACCTATCTCTCCCTTCCTTCTACCTATCTCTCTCTCCCTCTCTTCTACCTATCTCTCCCTCCCTTCTACCGATCACTCCCTCCCTTCTAACTATCTCTCCCTCCCTTCTACCGATCACTCCCTCCCTTCTACCGATCACTCCCTCCCTTCTAACTATCTCTCCCTCCCTTCTACCTATCTCTCCCTCCCTTCTACCGATCTCTCCCTCCCTTCTACCGATCACTCCCTCCCTTCTACCTATCTCTCCCTCCCTTCTACCGATCACTCCCTCCCTTCTACCGATCACTTCCTCCCTTCTAACTATCTCTCTCTTCCTTCTACCTATCTCTCCCTCCCTTCTACCGATCACTCCCTCCCTTCTACCGATCACTCCCTCCCTTCTACCGATCACTCCCTCCCTTCTACCGATCACTCCCTCCCTTCTACCGATCTCTCCCTCCCTTCTACCGATCACTCCCTCCCTTCTACCTATCTCTCCCTCCCTTCTACCGATCACTTCCTCCCTTCTAACTATCTCTCCCTCCCTTCTACCGATCTCTCCCTCCCTTCTACCGATCACTCCCTCCCTTCTACCGATCTCTCCCTCCCTTCTACCGATCACTCCCTCCCTTCTACCTATCTCTCCCTCCCTTCTACCGATCACTTCCTCCCTTCTAACTATCTCTCCCTTCCTTCTACCGATCACTCCTTGCTTTCTATTGATCATTCCCTCCCTTATACCTATCTCTCCCTCTACCTATCTCTCCCTCCCTCAAAATAACTCAACACACACCCATTAATGTCTAAACCGCTGGCAACAAAAGTGAGTACAGTAAACCCCCCTCCATTGCGGGGGTTACGTTCCGGACCCAGCCGCGAAAAGTGAAAATCCGCAAAATAGAAAAACCCTATTAAAATACATTGTAGGCATGTTTTTTTACTGTCACTGTACTTTTAAAAGCATTTTAAGGTCTTTAAACACACTTTTAAAACAATAGAAACTCATTTAAACACACAAAAGATACTGAGAGACATAGCAAGAGCTATGGAAAACACAAAAATATTTCATTTCTAATGAATTATATAGTAAAATAAAATTACAGAAAAAAACGCAATATACCGGGACCGCAAAAACTGAACCGCGATGGAGCGGGGGTTTACTGTACACCCCTAAGTGAAAATGTACAAATTGGGCCCAATTAGCCATTTTCCCTCCCCGGTGTCATGTGACTCGTTAGTGTTACAAGGTCTCAGGTGTGAATGAGGAGCAGGTGTGTTAAATTTGGTGTTATCGCTCTCACTCTCAAATACTGGTCACTGGAAGTTCAACATGGCACCTCATTGCAAAGAACTCTCTGAGGATCTGAAAAAAAGAATTGCTCTACATAAAGATGGCCTAGGCTAGAAGAAGATTGCCAAGACCCTGAAACTGAGCTGCAGGACGGTGGCCAAGACCATACAGCGGTTTAACAGGACAGGTTCCACTCAGAACAGGCCTCACCATGGTCCACCAAAGAAGTTGAGTGCACGTGCTCAGCGTCATATCCAGAGGTTGTCTTTGGGAAATAGACGTATGAGTGCTGCCAGCATTGCTGCAGAGGTTGAAGGGGTGGGGGGGTCATCCTGTCAGTGCTCAGACCATACGCCACACACTGCATCAAATTGGTCTGCATGGCTGTCATCCCAGAAGGAAGCCTCTTCTAAAGATGATGGACAAGAAAGCCGCAAACAGTTTACTGAAGACAAGCAGACTAAGGACATGGATTACTGGAACCATCTCCTGTGGTCTGATGAGACCAAGATAAACTTATTTGGTGTCAGATGGTGTCAGGCGTGTGTGGGGGCAACCAGGTGAGGAGTACAAAGACAAGTGTGTCTTCCTACAGTCAGGCATGGTGGTGGGAGTGTCATGGTCTGGGGCTGCATGAGTGCTGCCGGCACTGGGGAGCTACAGTTCATTGAGGGAATCATGAATGCCAACATGTACTGTGACATACTGAAGCTCTTCGGAGACTGGCCCGCAGGGCAGTATTCCAACATAAAGACCCCATAAAAACCTCCAAGACGACCACTGCCTTGCTAAAGAAGCTGAGGGTAAAGGTGATGGACTGGCCAAGCGTCTCCAGACCTAAACCCTATTGATCATCTGTGGGGGATCCTCAAATGGAAGGTGGAGGAGCGCAAGGTCTCTAACATCCACCAGCTCTGTGATGTCATCATGGAGGAGGGGAAGAGGACTCCAGTGGCAACCTGTGAAGCTCTGGTGAACTCCATGCCCAAGAGGGTTAAGGCAGTGCTGGGAAATAATGGTGACCACACAAAATATTGACACTTTGGGCCTAATTTGGACATTGTCACTTAGGGGTGTACTCACTTTTGTTGCCAGTGGTTTAGACATTAATGGCTGTGTGTTGAGTTATTTTGAGGGGACAGTAAATTTACACTGTTATACAAGCTGTACACTCACTACTTTACATTGTAGCAAAGTGTCATTTCTTCAGTGTTGTCACATGAAAAGATAGAATAAAATATTTACAAAAATGCAAGGGGTGTACTTACTTTTGTGAGATACTGTAATTACATCGCTCCGGGAAGGGGGTAAGCTCGGGTCTTCAGTCACTCTGGCTGGGTAATGGAGTGTGTAATGTATCTGATCGGGCACTGTTGGCACGGGGTGACTCAGGGAGTTCTGACTGGCAGGAATGGGGCGGCAGTTGCCGGGAAGTTGCTGACTGCAAACCGCAAGATTACAGAGAGAGAGAGAACATCGAATATTCCGGAGACATCGCTGGACCGCGGCCTATCCTACCCATCCCCCGAGCGGAATCACTTCCACAAGAATGTTCTACTCGAGAGAATTCAATTTAACCTGTATCACTAGAGAGGCCGCGTTCTCCATGATGTCATCGCTCTCTAGTGATTGGATAATGTAAGGTAAAACCAGATTCTTAGCACCAGAAAACCAGTGCAAGCGTATGCTAATATTCCTGCGCGTGTGCATTGTCCACCTGCTAATACTTCTAGGCAAAGGTGTACTGTTCCTATTCAGCGTGCGCGCGCTCGCACATACGCATGCGCACGTGAACATACGAATTAGCGCGCATATCTGGCGCCCAGCTGCCTATTTAAACTGGCCTGTCACCATGAGCAGTTGCTGAATGGTCTTCAGTTTTGTACCTGTATTCCTGTGACCTGATCCATTGAACCTGCTTACCTGTGTATGACCCCGCCTCCTCCTGGACTCCGCCTTTGCACCTGCATTAACCTTGTTCATCTGATCTCTCTGACCGCGGCCTGTGTACTGGACTTGTCTTTGCCTGCTGATTCTGTACTGCGCTGCCTGGCTGTTACCAACTTTGGCCTGCCTCCTGGACTTTCCTTTGTCTGCTGACTTGGTCCCTTGTTACCCGGTTGCTGCTGGTCACTGCCTGCATACCGGCTCTGCTACCCGCTGCCTGCATACCGGCTCTGCTAGACGCTGCCTACATACCGGCTCTGCTACCCGCTGCCTGCATACCGACTCTGCTACCCGCTGCCTGCACACCGGCTCTGCTAGACGCTGCCTACATACCGGCTCTGCTAGACGCTGCCTGCACACCGGCTCTGCTGCCTGCATACCGGCTCTGCTACCCGCTGCCTGCACACCGGCTCTGCTAGACGCTGCCTACATACCGGCTCTGCTAGACGCTGCCTGCACACCGGCTCTGCTGCCTGCATACCGGCTCTGCTACCCGCTGCCTGCACACCGGCTCTGCTGCCTGCATACCGGCTCTGCTAGACACTGCCTACATACCGGCTCTGCTACCCGCTGTCTGCGTATCGGCTCTTCTACCCGCTGCCTGCATATCGAGTCTGCTACCCGCTGCCTGCATATCGGCTCTTCTACCCGCTGCCTGCATATCGAGTCTGCTACCCGCTGCCTGCATATCGGCTCTTCTACCCGCTGCCTGCATATCGGGTCTGCTACCCGCTGCTTGCATATCGGCTCTGCTACCCGCTGCATGCATATCAGCGATGCTACCCGCTGCCTGCATATCGGGTCTGCTACCCGCTGCTTGCATATCCGCTCTGCTACCCGCTGCCTGCATATCAGCGCTGCTACCCGCTGCCTGCATATCGGCTCTCCTACCCGCTGCCTGCATATCGGCTCTGCCACCCACTGCCTGCATATCGGCTCTCCTACCCGCTGCCTGCATATCGGCTCTGCTACCTGCTGCCTGCATATCGGCTCTGCTACCCGCTGCCTGCATACCGGCTCTAGGGATGCACCGAATATTCGAAAAATAGAGAAAATAGCACTTTCGGCGTTCGGCCGAATAAGTCAAAAGGCCGAATAATTTTGAGCCAAACAATGTCAGCTTCCGCCCTGACGGCTCACCTTCCTCATTGCGGCTCGCGGCTCACTTCTCACACGCCGCGGGTGTCCTGTCCGGCCGCGAGTAGGGGGTGTGACGTCACGCGCGCGTCCCGCCCCCTGCTCCTGACTGCGGCTCCTTCACACTAGGTCCACGCCCCGCCCCCCTGTTCGCGGCTTTTGGCTCTGGCTGCAGTTCAGGTATGTGATGTGGAGCTGAGCACATTTGGGGGAGAATACGGTAGCTGGCAGCTGCACAAGCATTAGTGTGCAGACTGCCATATGTTGTTGCCACTTGCCATGCTCATTACATTAGAGTGCCCTATAAAGTGCCCCTTAAAAAAAAAAAAAGAAAAAAAATGTGCCCAACAGAGTGCTTCCTTGACATAAAATGTGGCCATCAGCGTGCCCCTTATTTTATGCTAAGGGACATGCTGATGAGCATATTTTATATTAAGGGGCACTCTGATGAGCATATTTTATGTTAAGGGGCACTCTGATGGGCATATTTTATTTTAAGGGGCACGCTAATGGGCATATTTTATGTTAAGAGCAACGCTGATTTAAATGTTTTGTTTTGCCCATCAGAGTGCCCCCTAACAAAATGTGCCCATCAGCGTGCCCCCTAACATAAAATGTGCCCATCAGCGTGCCCCCTAAAAATTGGCAAAATAAATGGAAAAAATGCGAAACACCGCGTTCGGTATTCGGCCTTCGGCCTTCGGCCAAGCATTTCATTATTATTCAGCTTCGGCCAAGAATTTCATTTTGGTGCATCCCTAACCGGCTCTTCTACCCGCTGCCTGCATATCGGCTCTCCTACCCGCTGCCTGCATATCGGCTCTGCCACCCGCTGCCTGCATATCGGCTCTCCTACCCGCTGCCTGCAAATCGGCTCTGCCACCCGCTGCCTGCATATCGGCTCTGCTACCCGCTGCCTGCATATCGGTTCTGCTACCCGCTGCGTGCATATCGGCTCTGCTACCATCCCCTGCTCTTGTGCCAAGCTGTTTCAGTATCCGGTTCCTAGGACTGCAACCCTCAGCATCAACCACCTAACTGTGGACTTCACCAGCCAGCTACCCTGGCACTCATGCCTCTCCATGCTCCCACACTCTCTGTCTCCACCTTCAGAAGTGTTGGGCAGAAGGTGCAAAAGAGGCCTCCACAACATTCCAGTCATCACCGGGTACGTGATAGGCTGCTTTGTCAGTGATGTCATCGCTCTCTAGTGAATGGATAGGCTGCTTTGTCAGTGATGTCACCGCTCTCTAGTGAATGGATAGGCTGCTTTGTCAGTGATGTCACCGCTCTCTAGTGAATGGATAGGCTGTATTCTCAGTGATGTCACCGCTCTCTAGTGATTGGATAGGCTGCATTCTCAGTGATGTCACCGCTCTCTAGTGAATGGATAGGCTGCATTGTCAGTGATGTCACCGCTCTCTAGTGATTGGATAGGCGGCATTCTCAGTTATGTCATCGCTCTCTAGTGAATGGATAGGCTGCATTCTCAGTGATGTCACCTCTCTCTAGTGAATGGATAGGCTGCATTCTCAGTGTCTCAGTGATGTCACCCCTCTCTAGTGAATGGATAGGCTGCATTCTCAGTGATGTCACTGCTCTCTAGTGAATGGATAGGCTGCATTCTCAGTGATGTCACCGCTCTCTAGTGAATGGATAGGCTGCATTCTCAGTGATGTCATCGCTCTCTAGTGAATGGATAGACTGCATTCTCAGTGATGTCACCGCTCTCTAGTGAATGGATAGGCTGCATTGTCAGTGATGTCACCCCTCTCTAGTGAATGGATAGGCTGCATTCTCAGTGATGTCACCGCTCTCTAGTGAATGGATAGGCTGCATTCTCAGTGATGTCACCGCTCTCTAGTGATTGGATAGGCTGCATTCTCAGTGATGTCACCTCTCTCTAGTGAATGGATAGGCTGCATTCTCAGTGATGTCACCGCTCTCTAGTGAATGGATATGCTGCATTCTCAGTGATGTCACCGCTCTCTAGTGAATGGATATGCTGCATTCTCAGTGATGTCACCGCTCTCTAGTGAATGGATAGGCTGCATTGTCAGTGATGTCACCCCTCTCTAGTGAATGGATAGGCTGCATTCTCAGTGATGTCACCGCTCTTTAGTGAATGGATAGGCTGCATTCTCAGTGATGTCACCGCTCTCTAGTGAGTAGATAGGCTGCATTCTCAGTTATGTCATCGCTCTCTAGTGAATGGATAGGCTGCATTCTCAGTTATGTCATCGCTCTCTAGTGATTGGATAGGCTGCATTCTCAGTGATGTCACCGCTCTCTAGTGAAGGGATAGGCTGCATTTTCAGTGATGTCACCGCTCTTTAGTGAATGGATAGGCTGCATTCTCAGTGATGTCACCGCTCTCTAGTGAGTAGATAGGCTGCATTCTCAGTTATGTCATCGCTCTCTAGTGAATGGATAGGCTGCATTCTCAGTTATGTCATCGCTCTCTAGTGATTGGATAGGCTGCATTCTCAGTGATGTCACCGCTCTCTAGTGAAGGGATAGGCTGCATTTTCAGTGATGTCACCGCTCTCTACTGAATGGATAGGTTGCATTCTTAGTGATGTCACTGCTCTCTAGTGAATGGATAGGCTGCATTCTCAGTGATGTCATCGTTCTCTAGTGAATGGATAGGTTGCTTTCTCAGTGATGTCACCGCTCTCTAGTGAATGGATAGGTTGCATTCTTAGTGATGTCATCGCTCTCTAGTGAATGGATAGGTTGCTTTCTCAGTGATGTCACCGCTCTCTAGTGAATGGATAGGTTGCTTTCTCAGTGATGTCACCACTCTCTAGTGAATGGATAGGTTGCATTCTTAGTGATGTCATCACTCTCTAGTGAATGGATAGGCTGCATTCTCAGTGATGTCATCGTTCTCTAGTGAATGGATAGGCTGCATTCTTAGCAATGTCACCGCTTTCTAGTGAATGGATAGGCTGCATTCCCAGTGATGTTATCGCTCTCTAATGAATGGATAGGCTGCATTGTCAGTGATGTCACTGCTCTCTAGTGAATGGATAGGCTGCATTCTCAGTGATGTCACCGCTCTCTAGTGAATGGATAGGCTGCATTCTCAGTGATGTCACCGCTCTCTAGTGAATGGATAGGTTGCATTCTTAGTGATGTCATCGCTCTCTAGTGAATGGATAGGCTGCATTCTCAGTGATGTCACCGCTCTCTAGTGAATGGATAGGCTGCATTCTCAGTGATGTCATCGCTCTCTAGTGGATGGATAGGTTGCATTCTTAGTGATGTCATCGCTCTCTAGTGGATGGATAGGCTGCATTCTCAGTGATGTCACCTCTCTCTAGTGGATGGATAGGCTGCATTCTCAGTGATGTCACCGCTCTCTAGTGAATGGATAGGCTGCATTCTCAGTGATGTCATCGCTCTCTAGTGGATGGATAGGTTGCATTCTTAGTGATGTCATCGCTCTCTAGTGGATGGATAGGCTGCATTCTCAGTGATGTCACCTCTCTCTAGTGGATGGATAGGCTGCATTCTCAGTGATGTCACCGCTCTCTAGTGAATGGATAGGCTGCATTCTCAGTGATGTCACCGCTCTCTAGTGAATGGATAGGTTGCATTCTTAGTGATGTCATCGCTCTCTAGTGGATGGATAGGCTGCATTCTCAGTGGTGTCACCTCTCTCTAGTGGATGGATAGGCTGCATTCTCGGTTGTGTCTCCAGGTTTTAGCGAATGGATAGGCTGCATTCTTGGTGGTGTCACCGCTCTCTAGTGGATGGATAGGCTGCATTCTCAGTGATGTCACCTCTCTCTAGTGGATGGATAGGCTGCATTCTCGGTGGTGTCACCGGGTTTTAGCGGATGGATAGGCTGCATTCTCGGTGGTGTCACCGGGTTTTAGCGGATGGATAGGCTGCATTCTCGGTGCCGTTGCAGTTTCTTGGTAAAATCGGGATGACTGACAGGCCGGTTATAAAGTGTTCCTTCCTTTCAGTCATTTCCAGCTGATATTTAAAATGCTTTTCAGCTTAACAAAATGTTAACATGCCGATCATGAAGCGCGGCGACGCATATATCACCGGAATGTTTTAGCTCTGCTGGGAATGGGGACGGAACGCGCTCGGCAGGTAATTACGGCCTTGTTAATGGGGACCCATCTATATTTCATGTCACCGGCGCGGAGAGCCTGCCTTTGATTCTGATACACTTTCAGCTCATCGCTGGAGGAAGTTGGCGATTTTATTTCCTGGAGTCTGCGTCCGCTTCGAGTAATTATCGAATCATCTCCTGTACCGGCTTCCCGACTCGGCCATTCTGCGCCGACGCCATGGCGCTAATTGCGCGTACGCCAAAACACCTGCAGCTCTGCTCATTTCTCACCTTGCCATTCCTCGAGAGCAGCTGCCCGTCGACAGGTGAACTGCGAGAGACGCGATTATCTGAATCATTATTTACTGTTGTAGATGAGGAGGAGAACGGCAGGCGTGGAGCGGCAGAGTGCGGGACGGAAACGGCGGACTGTGCGCACATAATTGTGTTAAATGGATTGGGTGATAGGGCAGCGCCCCGGCTGATCCGGCTGTAATTATCATCATTCTGAAGGTCGCAGAGATTTCCTGCTATACAAGGCTGCAGACCGGCCAGCAACATGCAACTATGTAACACGATTCATGGAAACTGTTACATTTATTTCCTTTTTTCATTTTTTTATTTTTCCCAGTGAAAGTGCCGCTTCACACCAGGGCCATCTTATCGAATAGGCAAATACCGGGGGGGGCCTCCTGCCCAGCGACCCAGCCCCAGCCAAGCATTAGTCCCGATTCCCGCGTGCATTTCGCCGCCGAACTTAGCAGGTGGCAAGCGCCTGTCGGCCCTGCCCTGCTGTCAGACCACTTGGGCCATGGAGGGGGAGCCCCCAACTGCAGGAATGCCTGACCGCCTCCACAGGAACAATTTTTTTGCCGCAATTCTGCCCCTGATCCTGAACCATTGCAAGTCGCGGGACGCCCGTGCAATTCCCGTGATTTGCAATGGCACCCCAGACGCAGCGCGATTAACATTGCGCAAACAGGATCGCGGTACGCCTATCACCCAAAAAATGTACAAGAACGTCTTTTTGGCGACAGGCGTCCCGCGATTCTGTTTGCGCTATTTTACCGCGATTCGCTGGTGACTGTGTAGCCTGGCACTGCTGTTCCAATAAATATCACCTTATCAATAATTTGCATTTTTATTCTTGTGGGTGATTGTGTAGGCGGGGTCGCCCGACCATTCACAGTAAAATCGCGTAGTGTACACATAAGGCTCCATTCACATACAGGCGTCTGGGATCATGGGACGCAAACAGGATTACGGGATGCCTGTCGCCCAAAAAAAATAGAAGAACTTCTTTTGGACGACTGGCGTACTGCGATTCTGTTTGCGCAATTTTCCCGCGAATCACTGGGACAATCGCGGCAAGATCACGCTGCGTTTGGGGTGCCATTGCAAGTCACAGGAATCGCATGGGCGTCCCTTGACTTGCAATGGTTTAGGATCGCGAGCAGAATAGCGGCACAAAAATCGTGGGAGAATTGCGGTAAAATCGCGCTGTGTACCCGTAAGGCTCCATTCACATATAGGCGTCTCCGATTGCAGGCAGAGTTACTGTGATTCTGCCCGCGATCCTGAACCAATGCAAGTCGCGGGACGCCCGTGTGTTTCCTGTGACGATGGCACCCCAAACGCAGCACGAGTTTGCCGCAATTTTCCCCCAAATTGCGGTAAAATTGTGCAAACAGAATCGCGGGACGCCTGTCTCCCATAAGAAGTTCTTGTACTTTATACGGTTTCAGGCGTCCCGCAATCCGAAACGCCTGATCCTGAACCATTGCAAGTCGCGGGACGCCCATGCAATTCCCGTGATTTGCAATGGCACCCAAGACGCGGCGCGATTTTGCTGCAAATGTCACCTGACCAACCACAGTAATATTGCGCAAACAGGATCGCGGTACGCCTGTCACCCAAAAAATGTACCAGAACGTCTTTTTGGCGACAGGCGTCCCCGCTTCTGTTTGCGCTAATTTACCACGATTCGTCGGGTGACAATCGCGGCAAAAATGCGCTGCGTTTGGGGTGCCATTGCAAGTCACAGGAATCACACGAGCGTCCCGCGACTTGCTATGATTTGGGATCACGGGCAGAATCGTGGCAAAAAAAATCACAGGAGAATTGCGGCAAAATTGCGCAGTGTACGTATAAGGCTCCATTCACATATAGGTCTCGGATCGTCGGACTCAAACAGGATGGCGGGATGCCTGTCACCCCAAAAAAGTACAAGAACTTCTTTTTGGCGACAGGCGTCCCCCGATTTTGTTTGCGTGATTTTACCGCATTTTCGGAGGACAATTCGGTTCAGTGATCTGGTTGGTTCAGCAGTTTCCCGTCTCCATTATAGGTGCGGAATTTGTTTCTCCTCGTGTCGCCGGGTTGAAGCGCGATGTAACAACGTTGTATCCGCTCACCGGCGGGCAGCGACCCTTCCAGCGAGAAGTTAAGTCCTTCGCTTTATTGTCTCAGCAGAGATATTTGACGGCGGTAAATGAGTTTGCCCTTCAGGTATCTCGGCCTCATGCTCTCCACATTGCACTCTTCTGGGAGAAAGTGTTAGAAATCGCACGGCCGCGAACCTGGCCGCCGTCTGGAGCCGCGCGAGTCAGAGAAGTGTCGCTTCCACACGGGGAGGCGATGTAAGAAATAAATCCTTCCGTACTGCTGAGTGTCTTCTGAACTTTATTACAAAATAATGAGAGGCCACCTTTCCTGCAGCGGCAATAATCGCTTTCATCGCCTGTCTTCACCTCTCCAGTAAGAACTGCGCCATCAGGGGGGAGGGGCGGAGGATTCTGATTGGCCTCTAATCTCTTCCAGCTCAGCCAAATTCTGACATTTCTCTCCTAAACATCAATTGTTTGCTGGAAAATTTCTCAGAACCGCAAACATTATATATATTTTAGCAGAGACCCCAGAGAATAAAATGGCGGTCATTGCAATTTTTTTATGTCTCACCGTATTTTGAGCAGAAATTTTAAAAACGCAATTTTTTAGGGAAAAAAATACACTTATAAATACAATATTCATAGTTACATAGTTACATAGTAGGTGAGGTTGAATAAAGACAATAGTCCATCCAGTTCAACCTGTGTAGGTGTGTGTGGGCGGAGTTCCCCCTGTGTAGGTGTGTGTGGCTGTAATCATCTCTCATACCCCTGAATGTTCTGATCCTTGAGATGTAAGTCTAAGAGTCTTTTGAAAGCCACCATACTTCCCGCAGAAACCACCTCTTGTGGTAGAGAATTCCACAATCTTGTAGCCCTAACAGTAAAGAACCCCCCACGTTGCCTGAGGTTAAAACGCTTCTCCTCTAATCGCATTGTATGCCCTCGAGTCCTCATGCAATCCCTTTGAATGAACAGCTTTTTTTCTAAGCTGGGATCCCCATTAAGATATTTATAAATTGCTATCATGTCCCCCCTCAGACGTCTCTTCTCCAGGGAGAATAAATCGAGTGATTGTAGACGCTCTTCATAGGTAAGGTCCTCCAATCCCCTAATTAGTTTAGTTGCCCTTCTCTGGACTCTCTCCAGCTCCAACACATCCCTCCTGAGGACTGGCGACCAGAACTGGACAGAATACTCCAGATGCGGTCGGACCAGAGTTTTATAAAGTGGAAGGATTATAGTCTTATCTCTGGAATACATCCCTTTCTTTATGCATGCTAATATTCTGCTGGCTTTGGCAGCTGCCGCTTGACATTGCATGCTGTTGCCTAATCTATCATCAACCAAGACTCCCAGATCCTTCTCCATTTTTGATTCCCCCAAGGGTTCCCCTCCTAACGTGTATTGTGCTTTTATGTTTTTAGTCCCCAAGTGCAAAACCTTACACTTCTCCACGTTTAACCTCATTTGCCATGTCGTTGCCCACTCTGTAATTTTGTCCAGGTCATTCTGTAGGATATCTGCTTCATGCTGTGCAGTTATTGCCCTGCCCAATTTTGTGTCATCTGCAAAAACTGATAACGCACTACTGATCCCGTCCTCAATGCTGTTTATGAATAAATTGAACAAGATTGGTCCCAGGACTGAGCCCTGGGGCACCCCGCTTACAACCTCAGACCAGTCTGAGTATGCGCTGTTTATTACCACCCTTTGGACACGCCCTTTAAGCCAATTCCGTATCCAAGAACTCTGCTGTCGATACCTGCAGACCTTATTTTATAAATTAAGCGCTTGTGGGGAACTGTATCAAACGCCTTAGCGAAATCCAAGTACACCACATCCACTGGTCTCCCCCTATCCAGGTACCCCACATCCACTGGTCTGCCCCTATCTAGCTCACAGCTCACCTCCTCGTAGAATGTTAAGAGATTGGTTTGACAAGAACGCCCATTTGTAAACCTGTGCTGATTACTGCTGATGATGTTGTTGTCTTTAGCAAACTCTACGATATAGTCCCTTATCATCCCCTCCAGAAGTTTACATACTATTGATGTCAGACTGACAGGCCTATAATTTCCCGGGATATGCCTCTGGCCCTTTTTGAATATCGGAATCACGTTAGCTTTCTTCCAATCCCCTGGTACATCTCCTGTCCTAATACTGTCAGCAAAGATCAGGAACAGTGGTCTAGATATAACCTTACTGAGTTCCTTGAGTACTCTCGGATGTACGCCATCCGGGCCTGGTGATTTGTTTGTGTTAAGTTTATCCAGCCTTTCCCTGATTTCACCCTCTGTTAGCCATAGTGGCAAGTCCTGTGTATTACTACTAATTCAAACTGTATATTGGGGTGTACTCATTTATACTAAGCACTGTATATTGGGGTGTACTAATTTATACTGAGCGCTGTATATTGGGGTGCACTCATTTATACTGAGCGCTGTATATTGGGGTGTACTAATTTATACTGAGCGCTGTATATTGGGGTGTACTCATTTATACTGAGCGCTGTATATTGGGGTGTACTAATTTATACTAAGCTCTGTATATTGGGGTGCACTGATTTATACTGAGTGCTATATATTGGGGTGTACTCATTTATACTGGACACTGTATATTGGGGTGTACTCATTTATACTGAGCGCTGTATATTGGGGTGTACTCATTTAGGCTGAGCGCTGTATATTGGGGTGTACTCATTTATACTGAGCGCTGTATATTGGGGTGTACTCATTTTGGCTGAGCGCTGTATATTGGGGTGTACTCATTTATACTGAGCGCTGTATATTGGGGTGTACTCATTTATGCTGAGCGCAGTATATTGGGGTGTACTCATTTAGGCTGAGCGCTGTATATTGGGGTGTACTCATTTATACTGAGTGCTGTATATTGGGGTGTACTCATTTTGGCTGAGCGCTGTATATTGGGGTGTACTCATTTATACTGAGCTCTGTATATTGGGGTGTACTCATTTATACTAAGCACTGTATATTGGGGTGTACTAATTTATACTGAGCGCTGTATATTGGGGTGCACTCATTTATACTGAGCGCTGTATATTGGGGTGTACTAATTTATACTGAGCGCTGTATATTGGGGTGTACTCATTTATACTGAGCGCTGTATATTGGGGTGTACTAATTTATACTAAGCTCTGTATATTGGGGTGCACTGATTTATACTGAGTGCTATATAATGGGGTGTACTCATTTATACTGGACACTGTATATTGGGGTGTACTCATTTATACTGAGCGCTGTATATTGGGGTGTACTCATTTAGGCTGAGCGCTGTATATTGGGGTGTACTCATTTATACTGAGCGCTGTATATTGGGGTGTACTCATTTTGGCTGAACGCTGTATATTGGGGTGTACTCATTTAGGCTGAGCGCTGTATATTGGGGTGTACTCATTTATACTGAGCGCTGTATATTGGGGTGTACTCATTTTGGCTGAGCGCTGTATATTGGGGTGTACTCATTTATGCTGAGCACTGTATATTGGGGTGTACTCATTTATACTGGGCACTGTATATTGGGGTGTACTCATTTATACTGAGCGCTGTATATTGGGGTGTACTCATTTATACTGAGCTCTGTATATTGGGGTGTACTCATTTATACTGAGCACTGTATATTGGGGTGTACTCATTTATACTGAGCGCTGTATATTGGGGTGTACTCATTTATGCTGAGCACTGTATATTGGGGTGTACTCATTTATACTGAGCGCTGTATATTGGGGTGTACTCATTTATACTGAGCGCTGTATATTGGGGTGTACTCATTTATGCTGAGCTCTGTAGGTGTTTTGTGTCCCCCAGTCTCTGACATTTGTGACCGCCGTTCCATGCAATATTCCACCATGTTGGGGGGTTTCTTTGCTGGAACTGCTTGTCTCCCCCATAACATGACATAATATAATATAATATAACATGGGGGGGGGGGGGGGTGACAAGCAAGGGCAGTAGATAACAATACGTTAGGCTCGGAGTTAACCCTTGGGTGGATGGGGGTGGGGTTCCCTCCAAGCAGAGATCTGTGGCTCTTGTAGATTATTTTCCTTTATGTGGAACGATCGATTTCAACTAATTGGTGATCTTTTTAAATCCCTTCTTAGACTTCTAGGCATCCACAATCCTCTTTCTGAGGGCCTTTAGGAGCGTTATTGATCTTTTCATGATTACATCGCACTTATCAATAGCAATGAGACCACCTGATCCGACATGTCTGAGATTTAACTGCTTCCCGCCCAAACTATTATAAAATGACGGATAGGCGGGAGCCCCTAGTCTCAAACTATGGCCCTCCAGCTGTTGTGAAACTACACATCCCATGAGGCTTTGTAAAAACTGTCAGTTTCCTCACATACATCAGAAATCCCCCCACACAAAGCCCCCTCCACATCAGAGACCCCCCACACAAAGCCCCCTCCACATCAGAGACCCCCCACACAAAGCCCCCTCCACATCAGAGACCCCCCACACAAAGCCCCCTCCACATCAGAGATCCCCACACAAAGCCCCCTCCACATCAGAGACCCCCCACACAAACCCCCTCCACATCAGAGACCCCCCACACAAAGCCCCCTCCACATCAGAGACCCCCCACACAAACCCCCTCCACATCAGAGACCCCCCACACAAAGCCCCTCCACATCAGAGACCCCCCCACACAAAGCCCCCTCCACATCAGAGACCCCCACACACAGAGCCCCCTCCACATCAGAGACCCCCCACACAAAGCCCCCTTCACATCAGAGACCCCCCACACACAGAGCCCCCTCACATCAGAGACCCCCCACACACAGAGCCCCCCTCACATCAGACACCCCCCACACAAAGCCCCTCCACATCAGAGACCCCCCACACACAGAGCCTCCCTCATATCAGAGACCCCCCACACACAGAGCCCCCTCACATCAGAGACCCCCACACACAGAGCCCCCCTCACATCAGAGACCCCACACACACAGAGCCCCCCTCACATCAGAGACCCCCCACACACAGAGCCCCCCTCACATCAGAGACCCCACACACACAGAGCCCCCCTCATATCAGAGACCCCCCACACACAGAGCCCCCTCATATCAGAGACCCCCACACACAGAGCCCCCCTCACATCAGAGACCCCCCACACACAGAGCCCCCCTCACATCAGAGACCCCACACACAAAGCCCCCCTCACATCAGAGACCCCCCACACAAAGCCCCCTTCACATCAGAGACCCCCCACACACAGAGCCCCCCTCACATCAGAGACCCCCCACACACAGAGCCCCCCTCATATCAGAGACCCCCCACACACAGAGCCCCCCTCATATCAGAGACCCCCCACACACAGAGCCCCCCTCACATCAGAGACCCCCCACACACAGAGCCCCCCTCACATCAGAGACCCCCCACACACAGAGCCCCCCTCACATCAGAGACCCCACACACACAGAGCCCCCCTCACATTAGAGACCCCCCCCCCCCACACAGAGCCCCCCTCACATCAGAGACCCCACACACACAGAGCCCCCCTCATATCAGAGACCCCCCACACACAGAGCCCCCCTCATATCAGAGACCCCCCCACACAGAGCCCCCCTCACATCAGAGACCCCCCACACAAAGCCCCCTTCACATCAGAGACCCCCCACACACAGAGCCCCCCTCACATCAGAGACCCCCCACACACAGAGCCCCCCTCACATCAGAGACCCCCCACACACAGAGCCCCCCTCATATCAGAGACCCCCCACACACAGAGCCCCCCTCATATCAGAGACCCCCCACACACAGAGCCCCCCTCACATCAGAGACCCCCCACACACAGAGCCCCCCTCACATCAGAGACCCCCCACACACAGAGCCCCCCTCACATCAGAGACCCCCCACACACAGAGCCCCCCTCACATCAGAGACCCCACACACAAAGCCCCCCCACATCAGAGACCCCCCACACACAAAGCCCCCTTACATCAAAGCCCCCCCCCACACAGAGCTCCACTTACATAACAGACCCCCCCACACAAAGCCCCCTTACATCAGAGCCCCCCTTACAAAGCCCCCCTCACACAGAGCCCCCCACATCAGAGACCCCCCCTTACATTTTTTAAAGGAGACCTCACTTACCTCATGCTGTCTGCACTCTGCAGCTTTTTTTTTTTTCTTTAAACTTCCCGCCCACACATCCCCGGGGAGTGTGGGCGGGGCGAGAGGAGGAGGAGAAGGGGCGCGGCTGGGAGGAGCTGACGATCTCTCCTCTGGCGTCCTGCAGGGAGGAGAGATCTGTCACCGTAGATCGGAGGCTGAGCTGTGTGTGATACACAGCTCGCCTCAGTAGATGACCGTGAGGTGACCGAGGCACAGCGGGAGGTAAGCAGCGGCCGCGGCCTGTGTTAACCCTGTCCAGGCTGCGGTCGCCGCTTACCTCCCGCTGTGTGGCCTGAATCGCCTGATCTTCTGCGAGCTGTGATGGCCGCATGGCGCCCTGTGCGGCCGCACAGCTCGCAGACCCCAAAGGCTGGCCCTGAGTGTACAGCTTGTATAACAGTGTAAATTTGCTGTCCCCTCAAAATAACTCAACACACAGCCATTAATGTCTAAACCGCTGGCAACAAAAGTGAGTACACCCCTAAGTGACAATCTCCAAATTGAGCCCAATGTGTTAATATTTTGTGTGGCCGCCATTATTTTCCAGCACTGCCTTAACCCTCTTGGGCATGGAGTTCACCAGAGCTTCACAGGTTTCCTCTAGAGCAGTGGTTCTTAACCTTGTTGGAGGTACTGAACCCCACCAGTTTCATATGCGCATTCACCGAACCCTTCTTAATTGGAAAAATAAAATATGATTTTTCAAATTCAAAACATAGGTATATGTTTTAGGTATATATTAATTATACATAGGTGCACAAAATGAACAAAACCATTAAAGAACAAAACCATATTAAGAACAAAGAACAAAACCATTAAAACATGATTTTCACACAAAAACATAATAATCAATATTTACTGCAAATCAGTGTGACTTGGGGGTGTCAGGAGGGCACACAGGGGGGGGGGGGGTTGGGCGGGCATACCATGGGGTGTAAGGAGGGCACACACTGTGTGGGAGATGTTGGGAGGGCATACCATGGGGTGTCAGGAGGACACACACCAGGGGGCATTCACAATGCTTTATTGAGCTAAATGAAAAGGACATGCATTTCCATTTGTCAGCTAACAGCACCTCTATGCTAAGCTGCAGTAACTCAGCAGACGTAGCATAGTGGCGCTTGTAAACGAATCCACCATGTACAGCTAGCTGAGCCTACCTCCAGGAACATTCACTTGGCTCCCTCTGCTCAGCTGCTCACACTTCCCTCTTCCAGGCGGGCGCGATCTCCGTGGTTAGGTACATCCCCCTTCCCGCCCACTCAAGCAGCAAGCAACCTGCAGGAGATTGGCTGGAAACCTGCTGGGGGAGGTACAGGGGGCGGAGCGTCAAGTGTCTATGTGTAATGGCTGTGAAATGTCCCGACCGCAGCTCTGATTTCCCGGGGTGCGCTTGGCCTCACAATCAGTAATATTTTCTCGGGGGGATGAGCCGGGCGTGTCATAAAGAATCATATGAGTTGGGTGTGTGTCTTGACCTCCGCTGAACCCCCGAGACTGGCTCACCGAACCCCTGGGGTTTGATCGAACCCAGGTTAAGAACCACTGCTCTAGAGTCCTCTTCCCCTCCTCCATGATGACATCACAGAGCTGGTGGATGTTAGAGACCTTGCGCTCCTCCACCTTCTGTTTGAGGATTCCCCACAGATGCTCAATAGGGTTTAGGTCTGGAGACATGCTTGGCCAGTCCATCACCTTTACCCTCAGCTTCTTTAGCAAGGCAGTGGTCGTCTTGGAGGTGTTTGGGGTCGTTATGTTGGAATATTGCCCTGCCCCCCAGTCTCTGAAGGGAGGGGATCATGCTCTGCTTCAGTATGTCACAGTACATGTTGGCATTCATGGTTCCCTCAATGATCTGTAGCTCCCCAAAGCCGGCAGCACTCATGCAGCCCCAGACCATGACACTCCCACCACCATGGATGACTGTAGGAAGACACACTTGTCTTTGTACTCCTCACCTGGTTGCCCCCACACACGCCTGACACCATCTGACACCAAATAAGTTTATCTTGGTCTCATCAGAGCACAGGAGATGGTTCCAGTAATCCATGTCCTTAGTCTGCTTGTCTTCAGCAAACTGTTTGCAGGCTTTCTTGTCCATCATCTTTAGAAGAGGCTTCCTTCTGGGACGACAGCCATGCAGACCAATTCGATGCAGTGTGCGGCGTATGGTCTGAGCACTGACAGGCTGACCCCTCCCCCACCCCTTCAACCTCTGCAGCAATGCTGGCAGCACTCATACGTCTATTTCCCAAAGACAATCTCTGGATAGGACGCTGAGCACGGCACTCAACTTCTTTGGTGGACCATGGCGAGGCCTGTTCTGAGTGGAACCTGTCCTGGTAAACTGCTGTATGGTCCTGGCCACCGTGCTGCAGCTCAGTTTCAGGGTCTTGGCAATCTTCTTATAGCCTAGGCCAGTGATGGCAAACCTTGGCACCCCAGATGTTTTGGAACTACGTTTCCCATGATGCTCTTCTACACTACAGAGTGCATGAGCATCATGGGAAATGTAGTTCCAAAACATCTGGGGTGCCAAGGTTCGCCATCAATGGCCTAGGCCATCTTTATGTAGAGCAACAATTCTTTTTTTAAGATCCTCAGAGAGTTCTTTGCCATGAGGTGCCATGTTGAACTTCCAGTGACCAGTATGAGAGAGTGAGAGCGATAACACCAAATTTAACATACCTGCTCCCCATTCACACCTGAGACATTGTAACACTAACGAGTCACATGACAGCGGGGAGGAAAAATGGCTAATTGGGTCCAATTTGGACATTGTCACTTAGGGGTGTACTGACTTTTGTTGCCAGCGGTTTAGACATTAATGGCTGTGTGTTGAGTTATTTTGAGGGGACAGCAAATTTACACTGTTAGTGCCCGTTCACATACGAGTGACGCTACTTCGCACCGCGACCTCCGAGGTCGCGATGCGAGCAGCGCGCCGCGACCTTCGAGCGGCCGCCACGGACTTCATAACATTGAAGTCTATGGCAGTCGCCTCCGGGTCACCCCAAAGAAGCTCTGGACCCTTTTTCTAAGTCGGAGCGACTTGTGTCGCTCCTATTAGAACGGGTCCGCAGCTTCTCTATGGAAGGCGACCTACGGCGACCTTGTGAGGCGACCAGGTCGCCTCACAGGTCGCCTCAGTGTGAACCGGGACTTATACAAGCTGTACACTCACTACTTTACATTGTAGCAAAGTGTCATTACTTCAGTGTTGTGACATGAAAATATAGAATAAAATATTTACAAAAATGTAACGGGTGTACTTACTTTTCTGAGATACTGTGTATATGTATATATACAATTCAAATAAAAAATTAATATAATAATACTAATAAAAACCTTATAACAATACCAAATCGAATATTACGATATGAATAATTTATATATATAATAATTTTTATAAAATATGTATAAATAATTTAAAAAAATGAATATAATAATATTTAGAAGCTAATAACAATAGCATATATATATATACATATATATATATATATATATATAGATATATATATATATATATATATATATAATTTAAAGAATTAAAAAAAAATGAATATAATAATAATAGGAAACCTAATAATAATAACAAATATAATATTATGATATATATATATATATATATATATATATATATATATATATATATATATATATATATATATATATATATATATATATATAAATAATAATATATTAATAATTTAAAGAGAAAACAAATATATTAATAATAAAAATCTAATCAATAATAGCAAATATAACATATATACACATATATATATATCTCAAGTATATTATTATGATTGATATATATATATATAATTTAAAGAGAAAACAAATATATCAATAATAAAAATGTAAAAAACAATGGCAAATATAACATTATGATATATATATATATATATATATTATCTGTATATAAATATAAACACATATAGATCCTTGTTTTTTTTTTTAAAGAAAAAACTGTATACATGGTAAAGAAATAAATACATACAGTATATGATTTAAAGAGAAAAAATATATATATGTTCTCTTTAAATCAGAGCTATAAAGCTATATTGTTATAATAATATATTTTTTATTATTATTATTAATACCAGTAATAATAATAATGTTATATATAGACTGTGTATGTATCATAAATTGCATCAGGACTGAGGGCTCTTGAGAGGAGTACTGAGGCTGGATGCTGGGACATTTTCAGGAAGCGTTGCACCGCCCCCTGCCGACCCCTCCCACCAGCCCCTCCCATCAGCCATACTCTGCTTGCATTGCATAGAGAAGCACGGAGACGTCACAGGGTCTAATAGAAGGTATGTAACAAAAATTGGAAAGGTTTTGTGCAAAGTTTTGATGAGGAGGAAGAGTCAAGACATCTGTAATTTAAATTTTAACAGTAAATAATATTTTTAATGCAATAAATAATAAATAAATACAGGGAAAAGCAATTCACAATCCCTGCAACATAATACAGAAATTTCCATTTTGGGGACGCGAATGTTGAAAGAGTTTTTTTTTTTTTTTCTAAAAATAAACAAAAGGCCGCGAGGCAGAGCAGAGATCTCCTTGAAGCTTTAACCTCGTCTGACGAGCGCTCATTAAAAAAATAATTCTCTGTGTTTGGTGGGCTCCGATCCCCCCGGTAGAGCCGTTGGGTAATTAGAACATCTGGAAGAAGGATGGCGAGCGAACGCAGGAAGAATTCCGTGCTCTGAGCGTGTCATTCGCACCTCCGGAATATAGGAGACCGGCGAATCCACGCCGAGCCCCCCCACGTACGCATCGCAGCGGATTTAAAGGGATATTCGCTAATCTTTCCTGAGATTTTCCTTTTTTTTTGTTATCGGATTGCATTCACATTAAAGGTTTTTTTATTTTTTTTTTATTAGCTATAAAGTCAGAGAATTCTATCAGGCGGATTCTGTTGCTAAGAGACGGAAGGAAGAAGAAGCTCTCCGGCCTTCAGCGAGAGCGAGAGATGAAAGGCATCAGAGCTAAGGGGGAAAAGGGGGCTCCCGACTTCACAGTTTAAACAAAATTCTAATGACGGCGTCGGAATGTCGGGGAAGCGATGTTAATTGGCGCGTTCCACGCTGCTAAGATGAAGCTTCTTCTTTTTTTTTTATTCACGGGAAGAACGAACGTTTGTAGCAGATGGATTCAGAACCTGAATCTTATTTCTTGTACCCCGGGGGAGAGTTTGTACCTGACAAAGGCGTAAAATCGCAGAGACGAAATCTGCTGAGATGTGAGGAGAGCCCGCGCCTTTCTTTCTCATCCGTCCTTGGGGGGGCTCAAAAAAAAGTGGCGCGCCTTCTGCCTGCGCCTTTCTTTCTCATCCGTCCTTGGGGGGGGCTCAAAAAAAAGTGGCGCGCCTTCTGCCTGCACCTTTCTTTCTCATCCGTCCTTGGGGGGGGGCGCAAAAAAAAGCAGCGCGTCTACGCGCAATGCGTCGGCTGTGTCTTTATAAAAAGAAAAAACATAAATGTGGAGAATCCTACAAATACTCTCAACTTTATTAGGTACACCTGTAGTGATCTTACCAATGCGGACCATATAGGAGTCACAACATGTTGCAGGCCTGGGTGCACTAATCCCAGAGATCTCTCTGTTTATATACACTCAACGGCCACTTTATTAGGTACACCTGTTCAATGGCTTGGTAACACAAATTGCTAATCAGCCAATCACATGTCAGCAACTCAATGCATTTAGGCATCTAGATGTGGTGAAGGCGACTTATAAACAATGTTACTTTGTATCTCTCTATCTCCCATCTGATCAATGTTTATAAACAATGTTACTTTGTATCTCTCTATCTCCCGTCTGATCAATGTTTATAAACAATGTTACTTTGTATCTCTCTATCTCCTGTCTGATCAATGTTTATAAACAATATTACTTTGTATCTCTCTATCTCCTGTCTGATCAATGTTTATAAACAATGTTACTTTGTATCTCTCTATCTCCCCTCTGAACAATGTTTATAAACAGTGTTACTTTGTATCTCTCTATCTCCTGTCTGATCATTGTTTTTAAACAATTTTACAATGTATCTCTCTATCCCATGTCTGATCAATGTTTATAAACAATGTTACTTTGTATCTCTCTATCTCCCGTCTGATCAATGTTTATAAACAATGTTACTTTATATCTCTCTATCACACGTCTGAACAATGTTTATAAACAATGTTACTTTGTATCTCTCTATCTCCTGTCTGATCAATGTTTGTAAACCATGTTTCAGACAGAAGGAGCAGTACTACTACCCATACAGCTCACTAATAAATGAGCTCCCTGCAGTCCAATCCACAGCAATTTAACTGAGTGCATATGTAAAAAAGATGATCCGCACACCGGTAGTTGCTCTTAAAAAATCTTCATCTTTATTCAGGAACCACAGAACACAACTGCTGATAAGATCAGTTGACGTGTTTCAGCCTATAAGGCCTTAGTCATAACTATTTGAAAAACAATGTTACTTTGTATCTATCTATCACCCGTCTGATCAATGTTTATAAACAATGTTACTTTGTATCCCTCTGAAAAATGTTTATAAACACTGTGTCAGATGGACAGTTTTTGACAATGGCGTCACACAGAAACTGTCATTCATTTTTAGATATGCTACAATGTTGCAGTCTGATCCTTAGACTGGTGACATCATCTGAGCCGAGGCAAAGTGACTTTGATGATAAAAGGCGGAGCTTTCCTGACATAATTGCTGTACATTGTGGCATCATTTGTAAGGTTAATAAATGGTACGCTTTAGGATCCCGGGCCCCTGCAGGGGGTGGTGTGTAGCATGCGCATGCACTATAGGGGATGGTTCAGCCAGAATGATGCGGGTGATGCGACCCCTCTCCGGAAGGGGGAGAATATCAGAAGACATCTTCTGCTTCTGAGCGTACAGGCTGCTTATCGGCGTACATCTGAAGAATGACGCAATGTGTCTGCAGGGATTGAATATACAGGGGAAGACCTTTCAAATTGCTTTTAGAATCCCAATGGTGCCGGGGGGGGGGGGGCAGAGCCGTGAACGGAGATGAACTATCCTGTCCCTCTTGATAGCGGTGAGAAGTTGCAGGAAGCCGCATGCACAGCGATAACGCCCGGTACGGCGGTGGGGAGTCGCAGTTTAATAATAAAACATGGGAATTATGGGAATCATGTAAAATCCTGTTTTGGGAAGATAAGGGGATGTGAGAATGAAGGAAGATTATCTGTCCGAATCTTTCAGAAGAGAAGATCTGAGATTGGCGTCTGGAGCGACTTCCATGAGATCTGCCATGACGCTTATTTTAAAGGAAAACTCCGCTTCCCTTGAATACTGATACAATACATATTCCCAATACTGATACAATATATATTCCCAATACTGATACAATATATATTCCCAATACTGGTACAATATATATTCCCAATACTGATGCAATATACAGTGCCTTGCGAAAGTATTCGGCCCCCTTGAACTTTGCGACCTTTTGCCACATTTCAGGCTTCAAACATAAACATATAAAACTGTAATTTTTTGTGAAGAATCAACAACAAGTGGGACACAATCATGAAGTGGAATGAAATTTATTGGATATTTCAAACTTTTTTAACAAATAAAAAACTGAAAAATGTGGGCGTGCAAAATTATTCAGCCCCTTAAGTTAATACTTTGTAGCGCCACCTTTTGCTGCGATTACAGCTGTAAGTCGCTTGGGGTATGTCTCTATCAGTTTTGCACATCGAGAGAATAAAATTTTTGCCCATTCCTCCTTGCAAAACAGCTGGAGCTCAGTGAGGTTGGATGGAGAGCGTTTGTGAACAGCAGTTTTCAGTTCTTTCCACAGATTCTCGATTGGATTCAGGTCTGGACTTTGACTTGGCCATTCTAACACCTGGATATGTTTATTTGTGAACCATTCCATTGTAGATTTTGCTTTATGTTTTGGATCATTGTCTTGTTGGAAGACAAATCTCCGTCCCAGTCTCAGGTCTTTTGCAGACTCCATCAGGTTTTCTTCCAGAATGGTCCTGTATTTGGCTCCATCCATCTTCCCATCAATTTTAACCATCTTCCCTGTCCCTGCTGAAGAAAAGCAGGCCCAAACCATGATGCTGCCACCACCATGTTTGACAGTGGGGGATGGTGTGTTCAGGGTGATGAGCTGTGTTGCTTTTAAGCCAAACATAACGTTTTGCATTGTTGCCAAAAAGTTTGATTTTGGTTTCATCTGAGCAGAGCCCCTTCTTCCACATGTTTGGTGTCTCCCAGGTGGCTTGTGGCAAACTTTAAACGACACTTTTTATGGATATCTTTAAGAAATGTCTTTCTTCTTGCCACTCTTCCATAAAGGGCAGATTTGTGCAGTATACGACTGATTGTTGTCCTATGGACAGAGTCTCCCACCTCAGCTGTAGATCTCTGCAGTTCATCCAGAGTGATCATGGGCCTCTTGGCTGCATCTCTGATCAGTCTTCTCCTTGTATGAGCTGAAAGTTTAGAGGGACGGCCAGGTCTTCGTAGATTTGCAGTGGTCTGATACTCCTTCCATTTCAATATTATCGCTTGCACAGTGCTCCTTGGGATGTTTAAAGCTTGGGAAATCTTTTTGTATCCAAATCCGGCTTTAAACTTCTCCACAACAGTATCTCGGACCTGCCTGGTGTGTTCCTTGTTCTTCATGATGCTCTCTGCGCTTTAAACGGACCTCTGAGACTATCACAGTGCAGGTGCATTTATACGGAGACTTGATTACACACAGGTGGATTCTATTTATCATCATTAGTCATTTAGGTCAACATTGGATCATTCAGAGATCCTCACTGAACTTCTGGAGAGAGTTTGCTGCACTGAAAGTAAGGGGGCTGAATAATTTTGCACGCCCAATTTTTCAGTTTTTTATTTGTTAACAAAGTTTGAAATATCCAATAAATTTCGTTCCACTTCATGATTGTGTCCCACTTGTTGATTCTTCACAAAAAATTACAGTTTTATAAATTTATGTTTGAAGCCTGAAATGTGGCAAAAGGTCGCAAAGTTCAAGGGGGACTGAATACTTTCGCAAAGCACTGTATGTTCCCAATACTGATACTATATATATTCCCAATATTGATACAATGGCTGCACCAGCTGAGATGTGATCGAATAATTTTACAGTAAATGTTTGTTTCTGTCGCAGGCCACGAGTTTCCAAAATCGGACATTTCTCTTCTGTACGGGAACTAAATTTATTTTGTGCAAAGGATTTCCCTGACCCTCAATGCTGGATCACACATAATGCGATGCGGGACCCCTGCGACTCCACTGTGGGTTCCCACATCACATTCAACTCGCAGGCGGTTCACATTGCCATATGCGAATCACTGGGGGTGTCAATACAAAGTTAATGACACCCCCAGATCAGTTCGCAAATCGCAATGGGAACTGTCAGTTCGGACCTGAATCGGAGTGCATAGGCGTGAACCAACATGCGATCCGATTCCGATTCTGGTGCGGACCCAAAAAAGGGTCCTGTGTGTTCTGTCCGAATCCGATGCAAATTCAGTTATACAATCTGTGCGGCTGAATTCGCATCGCACAGACATCGCATGTGATTTGCAGAGAAGTGCGCTCCGAATCACATGCAATGTCTGAGATCGCATATATATGTGAACCAGGACTCAGACGTGTGCCGTTCGCTCCGTTCCCAAGAGATATCCGGACAAATTTTTCCAGTATTTGGAGATTCGGATATATCCAAATACCTGAATTACAGCGCAAGCAAATTTTACCAAAATCACTGAATAACGAAACAAAATTCTTCTGAAGTTCCAAAATTTGAATTAAAATTTGACTCAAATTTTACATCGAATTGCATTCGAATTCAAACTGTAAACATATTGTTGGGAATGTGTGTGTTATAGAGAACCATTTTAAAATAATGCTGTTTTTTTAAACCAAAGGTGATTTACCCACTTCAGCCCCGAAGGGTTTTACCGCCCCCCCCCTTCCTGAGAAGGCCATTTTTTGCAAAACAGCACTGCGTTGCTTTAACCACTTGGCGACTAGCCGCTGCAGTTTTACGGCGGCAGGTTCCTACAAATAGCCGTAGCTGTACGGCGGTTTGCAGGAGCGACCTGTGGCCAGGGGCGCGCTCCTGAACCCACTCGCCTGCGGGGAAGCCGAGGCGCCAAAGCCGAAGTGTGGGGCCGGTGGCCGCGATTGCCATTGTAAAAACAGCAGACCGTTGTTCTCTCTGCTATCAACACAGAGTGCCTCCTATTAACACAGGAACACAGGTCTCTGTGTTGATATTACAAGCCCATCTCCCCCACAGTTAGAAAACACCCCCTAGGCTCACATTTAACCCTTTGATCGCCCCTGGTGTTAACCCCTTCCCTGCCAGTGTCATTAGTACAGTGACAGTGCATATTTTTAGCACTGATTACTGTAGTAATGTCACTGGTCCCCCCCCAAAAGAGTCAAAAATTCCAGTTAGGGGTCCGATCTGTCTGCCGCAATGTCGCAGTCCCGCTAAAAATCGCAGATCGCCGCCATTACTAGTAAAAAAATAAATAAATAAATAAAAACAACATAAATCTTTCCCGTAGTTTGTAGATGCGATAACTTTTGCGCAAAGCAATCAAAATGCGCTTTTTGGGATTTTTTTTTTTTTTTTACCAAAAATATGTAGCAGAAAACAAATTGCCCTAAAATTATGAAACCATTTGATTTTTAATTATTATTTTTTTTTTTTTTTGGAATGTGATAGCACTGTTCTAGCGTGTTCTAAAGAATTCCTGGCCATGTGCTCAGACTCGGGACCCCCCAGTCTGGTCGGGAGCAGTGGCAGGGCTAGGGGGGCCCCCCGGTTTGCCGCTCACATTGGGCGTAGTTGGCAGGATTGAAGCGGCCAGACCGCCCCCCTCCCCCCTCCACCAATCACAGCAGACCAATCATCACCGCTATATTTATTAATGTAACATTCAGATAGGAAGCCGGCCGAGTATTTATATCTCTTATATAATTTATTCTTCCGAAATGTCACCCAGTCTGATCTCATGAAACTCCGACATATTTATCTCTGAATGTCATTAGAACCTCATTTACATATCAAATAATGCAATTCTAATGTCCCCTCCCCCGCAGACACACACTATTATTATTATACAAGTATTCCGCAGTGCTGTACAGAGATCACTGAGCCAGTCACATCAGTCTCTGTACCAGAGGAGCTTACACTCTAATGTTCTCTCCTCTACAGTCACATCAGTCTCTGTACCAGAGGAGCTTACACTCTAATGCCCCCTCCCCCACAGTCACATCAGTCTCTGTACCAGAGGAGCTTACTCTCTAATGTCCCCTCCCCCACAGTCACATCAGTCTCTGTACCAGAGGAGCTTACACTCTAATGTCCCCTCCCCCACAGTCACCTCAGTCTCTGTACCAGAGGAGCTTACTCACTAATGTCCCCTCCCCCACAGTCACATCAGTCTCTGTACCAGAGGAGCTTACACTCTAATGTCCCCCCCCCCCCCCCACAGTCACATCAGTCTCTGTACCAGAGGAGCTTACACTCTAATGTCCCCTCCCCCACAGTCACATCAGTCTCTGTACCAGAGGAGCTTACACTCTAATGTCCCCTCCTCCACAGTCACATCAGTCTCTGTACCAGAGGAGCTTACACTCTAATGTCCCCTCCCCCACAGTCACACACTATTATTATTATATATTTATATAGCTCTGACATATATCGCAGTGCTGTACAGAGAACACTGAGCCAGTCACATCAGTCTTTGTACCAGAGGAGCTTACAGTCTAATGTCCCCTCCCCCACAGTCACATCAGTCTATGTACCAGAGGAGCTTACACTCTAATGTCCCCTCCCCCACAGTCACATCAGTCTCTGTACCAGAGGAGCTTACACTCTAATGTCCCCTCTCCCAGTCTCTGTACCAGAGGAGCTTACACTCTAATGCCCCCCCCCCCCACTGTCACATCAGTCTCTGTACCAGAGGAGCTTACACTCTAATGTCCCCTCCCCCACAGTCACATCAGTCTCTGTACCAGAGGAGCTTACACTCTAATGTCCCCTCCCCCACAGTCACACACTATTATTATTATATATTTATATAGCTCTGACATATACCGCAGCAGCCAGTGAGTAGATTAAGCTTTTAGGTCCCATTCACAGTTGGGGAATTGGAATTGCGGGCAGAATCAATGTAATTCTGCCCGCGATTCCAAATCATGCGGCATTTATTCTAAACGACGCCGCAAACACGATGCAATTTTGGTGCATTTGTCATGTGACGGGTAAAGGTTGTTGTCCACAAAAGGATTTTTTTTTGGTGGAAAGAAGTGCACAGGGCAGCCTATTGTAGTGAAGGGGCGGCCCTATGCGGGACATGTGGAATCGCGTGGAAATCTCCCACACAAAATGGCGAGCCTGCTACACGCGGTGTGAATGGGGCGGTACTTTCAGCTTTAGCGCAGACTATCAATAATGATATTGCGTGGCCCTTTGAACATGACGGGGGGCGCCCTTGAGGCTCCAAGTTGGCCAGCAGGAGTATAGAAGCCATGCCGCCTCCTCTCGCTCTCTGCGCGTTATTGTATCATTTCATTCGCTACGCCGATATTGCTTGTTTAACTACTTCTAAGCTGGTGTTGTCCGTTTTATTAAATCTTTGTATGTGGAGAATCCATTTCACGCTCCCTTCCAGGGACACTTTTTTTTCTTTACTTTTTAATTTCTCGGCAGAGGCAGAAAAGTTTTTTCTTTTAAATCTTTTCCCGCACAGGAGGCGAAGCGACTCGACACGACAAGTCCGTCCTTCTCTGATATCAGTTTATATCGGTTTTGTTGGATTTTATTTTACTTTCTTATTTGAAGTCTCAAAGAATTTTGAAATTTGAGGTTAATAAACATTTAATGCTTGGGGACACCCAGGCCGTTGGAATCACAGAGCACTCAGGGTTTGGGGGACACCCAGGCCATTGGAATCACAGAGCACTCAGGGTTTGGGGGACACCCAGGCCGTTGGAATCACAGAGCACTCAGGGTTTGGGGGACACCCAGGCCGTTGGAATCACAGAGCACTCAGGGTTTGGGGGACACCCAGGCCGTTGGAATCACAGAGCACTCAGGGTTTGGGGGACACCCAGGCCGTTGGAATCACAGAGCACTCAGGGTTTGCCAACGAGAGAATGAAACAGAAGCTGTTTGCTTTCAGACTGTCCAAAGCACAAAAAAAAAAAAAAAATGCAACAGGAGTGCCAGACCAAATGGAGAAGGGCAGGGAGGGGAAGGGATAGGGATTAAAGGTAGGCTGTATGGGGCCCTATGATTTCTAAAGATGGCCCTGGTGAAGGGGTTCTTATTTCATACCAACATGTTTCAGGGGCCAACAACACTCCCCTTCATCAGGTGGAGTGATGTCACCCTCAGCAACAGGTCGCCAATGCAGCAGCCTGTGCTTGGCACTCAAAAAACTCAACAATATGCCAGCTGCTGAGCCCCCTGGGCTTCCTGGTGTCTTCAGTGTCCCTGTGGTCCTCAGAGTTCTTGTTTCCAAGCATCCTCCATGCTCCCACTGCCCCTCACTTGTGTTCCTGTGATCCCAGAACCCCAGTTCTCCCAGTGACCTTTCCTTGTTCCTCTGATCCCAGCACCCCAGTGCCCTTTCTGTGTCCCTCTGATCCTAGCACCCCAGTGCCCTTTCTGTGTCCCTCTGATCCTAGCACCCCAGTGCCCTTTCTGTGTCCCTCTGATCCTAGCACCCCAGTGCCCTTTCTGTATTCCTGTGATCCCAGCACATCAGTGACTTCCCTGTGATCCCAACACCCCAGTCCTCCCAGTGACTCTCCTGTGATCCCAGCAGCCCAGTGCTCTCAGTGACTCTCCAGTGATCCCAGTGACTCTCCAGTGATCCCAGCACCCCAGTCCTCCCAGTGACTCTCCAGTGATCCCAGCACCTCAGTGACTTTTCTGTGATCCCCGCACACCAGTGCTCCCAGTGACCTTCCTGTGTTTCTGTGATTCCAGCACCCCAGGGCTACCAGTGACTCTCCTGTGATCCCAGTACGCTAGTGCTCCTAGAAACTCTCCTGTGATCCCAGTGCCCACAGTGAATCTCCAGTGATCCCAGCACCTCAGTGTCTTTCCTGTGATCCCAGTACACCAGTGCTCCTAGAAACTCTCCTGTGATCCCAGTGACTCCTGTGATCCCAGCACCCCAGTGCTCCCAGTGACTCTCCTGTGATCCCAGCATCGCAGTGACTGGCCTGCACAGATGGAACAACTTTGGGATGAATTATAGTAGAGACTGCGAGCCAGGCCTTCTCATCCAACATCAGTCCCTGACCTCACAAATGCGCTTCTGGAAGAATGGTGAAACATTCCCATAGACACTCCTAAACCTTGTGGACGGCCTTTCCAGAAGAGTTGAAGCTGTTATAGCTGCAAAGTAGCGGAGCCAACTCAATATTGAACCCTACAGACTAAGACTGGGATGCCATTAAAGTTCATGTGTGTGTAAAGGCCGGCGTCCCAATACTTTTGACAATATAGTGAATGTACCATACAAAAAAAATAAATTTGATTAGAATAATTAGCATGAGATAAAATTGTAACTTAAGAAATTATATAAAAAAAAAGAATACCATGGTAAAGAAACAATAAAATAATCAATGGCGTCCAGGAGAATATCAGCTCAGAGGCGCACTTCCATCACCTTACAGATCAATGAGCTGTGCAGCAAAAAGAATGTGGAACACCAACCGATACATTGTGTGTAATCATTGTGTGTGATACATTGTGTGTGATACATTGTGTGTGATACATTGTGTGTGATACATTGTGTGTAATCATTGTGTGTAATCATTGTGTGTGATACATTGTGTGTGATACATTGTGTGTAATCATTGTGTGTAATCATTGTGTGTGATACATTGTGTGTGATACATTGTGTGTGATACATTGTGTGTGATACATTGTGTGTAATCATTGTGTGTGATACATTGTGTGTGATACATTGTGTGTAATCATTGTGTGTAATCATTGTGTGTAATCATTGTGACTGCGTGGTGGAATGAACAGAAAGATCAATAAGTACAGTAATAGGAGAATGCGATAAGAAATATCATACACACCGCTCAGAGTGACATGGAAGGTCGCAGTCAGACGTACATGGAGTTTGCTTTCAGACTGTCTCTCTCTAATTGATAATCAGTACAGAGCTGTCTAAGCTCAGCAGGAGGGGAAGGAGGGGATTATTACAGTCATTGTCCTATCACGCCACTCTTCTTCTCTCCTCCCATCCTTCACTCCGTAGTAAAACTCCTCTGTGAACTGATTTGCTCCCTTTTGGTCAGTTAAATATACAGATGGAAGAATGTTGGCAGTCTGAGTGCAGATACTCCTGTGGCGCGTGCACGCACATGTCACCTCCCCCAAATGGCTGCTTTTATTGTATGTCTGCACAGAAGATGGGGACACTGTAGTCATAAAGGTATGGACATGGTCAGCAACAATACTCAGGTAGGGGGTGGGGTTTATACCTCTAAAGGGGCCCAAAGTGTGCCAAGACCCCCCCCCCCATCACCACCACCAACCTGAACCATTACCCCCCCTCCTCCCCCACACCATTACACCACCACCAGCCTGAACCATTACCCCCGCCTCCACAACATTACACCACCAGCCTGAACTGTTACCCCCCCCCCCCCACACCATTACACCACCAGCCTGAACCATTCATCAGACTAGGCAACATTTTTCCAATCTTCTATTCTCCAATGTTGGTGATCTGTGCCAATTGTAGTCTCAGTTTCCTGTTCTTAGCTGACAAGAGTGGCACCCGGTGTGGTCTTCTGCTGCTGTAGCCCATCTGCTTCAAGGTTGGATGTCTTGTGTGTTCAGAGATGGTATTCTGCATACCTTGGGTGTAACGAGTGGTTACCTTTCTATCATCCGGAACCAGTCTGCCCATTCTCCTCCACACAACTGCCGCTCACTGGATATTTTCTCTTTTTCCCACCATTCTCTGTAATCCCGAGAGATGGTTGTGTGTGAAAATCCCAGAAATACTCAGAGCAGCCCGTCTGCCACCAACAACCATATCACGTTCAAAGTCACTTCAATCCCCTTTCTACCCCATTCCGATGCTCGGTTTGAACTTCCTCAAGTCGTCTTCACCACGTCTAGATGCCGAAATGCATTGAGCTGCTGCCATGTGATTGGCTGATTAGCAATTTGTGTTACCAAGCCATTGAACAGGTGTACCTAATAAAGTGTCCGGTGAGTGTATATACAGCAGACTCAGGTCATTGAGTTTATCAGCAACTCCTCACTGATAGGGAGACGTTCGATCGTGCTTGGCCCGTCACTGCACACATTCGTCGCACTGCCGGAGAGGTCTTCCGCCTCAGCCCTCCTCTACATACAGGAACTTTGCACTTTTGGACCCAGCGCTGATTGGCTTTGTAGCTGACAGCCGGAGAATTCGCTCAGATTTTAGTTCTGCGGATGTTTCGGGGCCGACCGCTGTTCTGTCAATTCGTCCCTCACTGTTCTATTTATAAAGTGCGGAATTCAGTCGATGTCTCTCACTGGCTGCTAATTTACTTATCAGGCTGCATTTTTTTTTTTTCTGACTTATACAAATCTGCCTTCACTCTCAACCAACAAGACCCACGGATCGATCTGTGTACGCTTCCATGAAATGGGGGTCACCGGTGTCACCGAGTGCAATGGGTTCAACAAAGAGAGAATACAGCAGCAGCTGTTTGCTTTCAGACTCTCTCTCTTTAATTTAAAGCAGGAAAGCTCCAAACTACGGCCCTCCAGCTGTTGCGGGACTACATGTCCCATGAGGCATTGTAAAACTCTGACATTTACAGACATGGCTAGGCATGATGGGAATTGTTTGCTGAAGACAAGCAGACTAAGGACATGGATTACTGTAACCATCTCCTGTGCTCTGATGAGACCAAGATAAACTTATTTGGTGTCAGATGGTGTCAGGCGTGTGTGGGGGCAACCAGGTGAGGAGTACAAAGACAAGTGTGTCTTCCTACAGTCAGGCATGGTGGTGGGAGTGTCATGGTCTGGGGCTGCATGAGTGGTGCCGGCACTGGGGAGCTACAGATCATTGAGAGAACCATGAATGCCAACATGTACTGTGACATACTGAAGCAGAGCATGATCCCCTCCCTTCAGAGACTGGGCCACAGGGCAATATTCCAACATAACGACCCCAAACACATCTCCAAGATGACCACTGCCTTGCTAAAGAAGCTGAGGGTAAAGGTGATGGACTGGCCAAGCGTCTCCAGACCTAAACCCTATTGAGCATCTGTGGGGATCCTCAAACAGAAGGTGGAGGAGCGCAAGGTCTCTAACATCCACCAGCTCTGTGATGTCATCATGGAGGAGGGGAAGAGGACTCCAGTGGCAACCTGTGAAGCTCTGGTGAACTCCATGCCCAAGAGGGTTAAGGCAGTGCTGGAAAATAATGGCGGCCACACAAAATATTGACACTTTGGGCCCAATTTGGAGATTGTCACTTAGGGGTGTACTCACTTTTGTTGCCAGCGGTTTAGACATTAATGGCTGTGTATTGAGTTATATTGAGGGGACAGTAAATTTACACTGTTATACAAGCTGTACACTCACTACTTTACATTGTAGCAAAGTGTCATTTCTTCAGTGTTGTCACATGAAAAGATAGAATAAAATATTTACAAAAATGTGAGGGGTGTACTTACTTTTGTCAGATACTGTATTTTTGTTTTTGAGTTTAGACACACTATTAACTCTTTCCAGAGTGAAACTGTAGAAAGGGCGGAGCCTAGGTGGGCTGTGAGTGGACACCCAACTAAAACATTTTCACAGTAGCATAGCTGATGGGGAAACGGGACTTCCTAATGCGTTCAGCTTGGTGTGTAATCTGAGCTTCATATCATACCACACACATCTGGGGTCAAATGTTCCTGGATTCATCCAGACTTTTTAAATAGATCCCTATTCTATAAATAGTACATTTATTTATAAGGGGGGGGGGCAATACCGGGAAAAGCAGAAAGGAGAGATTCGGCTATTGATGAAAAGTAGTGTTGTGTTGGGAGGAACCTTGGAACAATTAATAAAGATACAAAATATCCGCATTCGTCATCCTCATAGCAATGACGGGACCATAGATGATGGGAAATGAGTCCTTCTCAATCATTTAGCTTGGTGTGTAATCTGAGCTTCATCTCTCATATCAAACATCTGGAGCATAGGTGTGCACAGCCTATTGCATTAGAGTGTGCACCCCAAAACCCAAACACATATCCCTGTGCATATACTGATGGTGTCAGTAGGGTAGAGATCAGTGTCTGTAGTTGTTTTTGTTAGCCCAGTTTGGGAGCTTTGGTGAAATATCAGGGCTCTAAACAGGGGGAATCTGCACCACAAGGGGTGATTAGGGTGTGCCCAGGCACACCTGGAACACCCTGTGCGCACGCCTATGATCTGGAGTCAAATGTTCCTGGCTACATCCAGACTTTTTGAACCAGTCTCTATACTGTAAATAGTAAATTTATTTATAACGAGGGACAATGTTGGGAAAATGGGAAGGATAGATTGGGAGTTTGCTGGGAAGAACGTAGGACGAATCTACAGAAGATATAAAATGTCCACCTTGGATGTCTTGGCGGCAGATCTGTCCTCTGCTTGGGAAGATGGCTTCACAGGCCAATTCACAATCTTTCTGCAGTTCTCAGCATCTCATAAATCACGTCAGCGTGCCCCGCTCTGCGCTCCATATCACCGCCACGGTGGGAGCCGGCGACTCTGCTGCACAACGCGTACCGCACTCCGGAGCATTGTCCCATGCAGCATGGAGCACGTCCTAAACTAACATGATTATCAGTCCCGGGAACAGAGTGACAATGACAAATCCGCTGACCTTCAGGCTTCCCGCTTCTACTATCCCGCGCATTCATTACAATCTGAGTGTCCTTTATAATTTTCTGGAAATTATACACAACGCCGTCTTCCTGTGATGGAAAATACGGCGGGATTTAGTCTGTTAGCTCGCTCTTCTTCCAGGATGGAGGACAAGATCTGCCCACTAAAGTGACCCTCTAGTGTGAGAATTACACAGGAAGGTTTTTAAAATTCCTTGAATGTTTCAAATTATGGGGTGAGCAATTTTTTCGAAATGGCTTGTACTGTACATTCGTTCTGAATGGTAGCAAAAATCAAGTTGGATGCCGTCTTTTCCTACAGAGTGTAGTCAATCGGGAATTACTGTATAACGGGCTGTGTATATTTTAGATAGAAGGGGTCAAGGCCATTTTAGTGTCACCAAGACTAAGGTGATGGCCTTGCTTGCACAGGCAGCGGGATTTACATCATTCTTCACCTTTCGTTCTTCACCCATAGACCCTCTTTTCTCCTCCACCCATTGACCAACTTTTCCTCCTCTACTCATAGACCTTTTTCTTATCCACCAACCAATGACCTGCCTTTCCTTTTCCACCCATAGACCCACTTTTCATCTCCCACCCAAAAACCCACCATTCATCTCCCAACCCATAAACCCACCATTCATCTCCCAACCCATAAACCCACCATTTATCCCCCACCTATAGACTCTCCGTTCTCCTCCACCCATTGACCAACTTTTTATCCTCTACTCATAGACCCTCTTCTTATCCACTCATCAATAACCTGCTTTTCCTTTTCTACCCATAGACCCACTTTTCATCTCCCACCCATAAACCCACCATTCATCTCCCAACCCATTAACCCACCATTCATCTCCCAACCCATAAAACCACCATTCATCTTCCACCCATAAACCCACCATTTATCCCCCACCTATAGACTCTTCTTTCTCCTCCACCCATTGACCAACTTTTTTTCCTCTACTTATAGACCCTCTTCTTAGCCACTCGGCAATGACCTGTTTCCTTCTCCACCCATAGACCCACTTTTCATCTCCCACCCATAAACCCACCATTCGTCTCCCAACCCATAAACCCACCTGACCATTCATCTCCCACCCATAAACCCACCATTCATCCCCCACCTATAGACTCTTCTTTCTCCTCTACCCATTGACCAACTTTTTATCCTCTACTCATAGATCCTCTTCTTATCCACTCAGCAAAAACCTGCTTTTCCTTTTCTACCCATACACCCACTTTTCATCTCCCACCCATAAACTCACCATTCATCTCCCACCCATAAACCCACCATTCATCCCCCACCTACAGACTCTCTTTTCTCCTCTACCCATTGACCAACTTTTCATCCTCTACTCATAGACTCACTTTTCCTCCTCCACTCATAGAGCCTCTTCTCATCCACCACCCAATGGCCTGTCTTTCCTTTTCCACCAATAGAACCACTTTGTCTCCCACCCATAAACCCACTATTCATCCCCCATCTATAGACCCACCCTTAATCCTCCACCCATAAACCCACCTTTCATCTCCTACCACAGACCTGTTTCATTCTCCACCCTATGACCTGCCTTTCTTCCTACTCCCATAGACCCAGTTTTCATCCTCCACCCAAAGACCCACCATTTATCCCCCACTCATAGACCCACCAATTATCCCCCATCTATGTTTCATCATCTACCCGTAGGTCCAGTTTTCCTTCTCCACCCAATAGTTTGCCTTTCCTGCTCTACTGATAGACCCTCTTTTCATCCTCCACCAAAGACCTGCATTTTATCCCCCACCCAAGACCTCCCTTTCATCCCCCACCCAAGGACCCACTTTTCATTCCTCTACCCATAGACCCACTTTTATTCTCCACCCAAAGACCTACATTTCAGCCTCCACCCAAGACTTGCCTCTAATCCCCCACCCAAGACCTGCCTTTTATCCCCCACCCAAGGACCCACTTTTCATTACTCTACCCATAAACCCACTTTTCATCCTCCACCCAATGACCTGCCTTTCCTCTTCCACCCAAGGATTCACTTTTCATCCCCCACCCAAAGACCCATGTTTTATCCTCCACCGAATGACCTGCTGTTCTTTTTCCACCTATAGACCCTATTTTCACCCTCCACCTAATGATCTGCCTTAACTCCTCCACCCATAGACCCACCTTTCATCCCCCACCCAAAGACCCATGTTTCTTCCTCCATCCATAGACCAAATTTTAATCCCCCACCCATAGACCCACCTTTCACTCCCCACCCAAAGACCCATGTTTCTTCCTCCATCCATAGACCAAATTTTAATCCCCCACCCATAGCCCCACCATTCATCCCCCACCCATAGACCCACCTTTAATGCCCCACCATTTATCCCCCACCCATATACTCATCTTTCATCCCCCACTCATACGTTGTAGACTCCCTTTTCATCCTCCACCCAAGATCTACTTTTCACCCCACACCTGTAGACCCACCATTCTTCTCTCACCTATGGACCCACCGTTTATCCCCCACCCTTAGACTAATCATTCATCCCCCACTCATACGATGTAGACCCACTTTTCATCCTCCACCCAAGATCTGCTTTTCACCCCACACCTGTAGACCCCCCAATCCTTACCTCACCTATAGACCCACCTTTTATCTCCCACCTATAGAACCACTCTTCATCCCCCGCCCATAGACACGTTTCATCTGCCCTTGAGTTTCAGTCAGTGATAATAGCATTTCCTCATTCCCTTTCCCCTCCCAAAGTCATCAGATTCCAACATTGTAACTTTGTAGCAAGTCACAAAGTGATAGGCTGCTGCAGGGGCTGATCTGTGTTAGACATTTGTGAACACAGCCAAGAACTGCACAGACACTGGGATTTGCATGATAATGTCATCTCTAAGCTGGCATCTCAGTCCAGCAAGTAGTTGGTGACTCTGAACAAAGATGGTGCCATCCTTCTGGAGGCTAAAATAGATTAGAGCATTGTCAGGGGGGAGTGCTGTGATCTCTGTGAGAGGTAATGAATACCGGGAGGTATAATGTTCACACATGTATTCATTTAGTATGAATATCTGATGCTCTTTTATTATGCACCCCCATATTTCAGGCGTATCTGTCAGCTGCAGGTTTACATTGCGATACATCTCTGAAAACGTCTTCCTTGCTCTGTAATCGTGACCAGATCATCAATGCACCAGATAGAGTCATTATTTGTGGCGTTCGGCTTGAAAACTCGACAGTGAAATGCAAATGAGCGCGTCTCGCTGATGAGGAGTTTACTTCATATTTAGCCGTTTATCAGTCCTGAAATGAGATCGCAATTTTTCGCAAATTGTCAGTTTTACAGGAGAAACATTTTTATGGTAATGAAGAGCTAAATGCGCTTTATTTTAAACCGACCGACAAAACGCAGCCCATAAATTACCTCCGGAGCAGCCGAACAACGCCTTAACTTTTCCTGCGCGAGGCAATTACGAGGTTAAATCTCCGGTTTGGGATTTAGTTAGAAACGTCTCCCTCTCCAGTGCTGAGTGCTGCTGAGTGTCCTGTTGACATTTATGTCCAACACGATTCCTTACTTCTCCGGAGTCTTGGGAGAATTCCACCGGCTCCTAGGAACGGCTGATGATAATTCCGAGTCTAGACGCAAATTTAGACTTTCGTTAAGTGGCGTTGAGTGCGTCCGCTTTTCATCGCTGTTTTAAAAAAAGTTTAAAGTTTGGTTATCAGTAGGGATGAGCTTCGAGTTCGAGTCGAACGTAAAGTGCTTGATGGTGGCGTAGCTGGTAGAATTGGTAGAATACCAGGCTTGCAAATACGAGGTTGTGGGTTCGAATCCCTTGGTCTCAGCAGGTGGTTTATAAGTGGAATTCTTTAGTTAATAATACATTGCTGGCAGGGATAGAGATCTTTGCTTTTACAGTATGTTGAGATCAGACTGCAGCGTATACCACAAAGTTATATATATATATATATATATATATATATATCTATATATATATATATACTGTATATATATATATATATATATATACATACTGTATGTATATATATATATATATATATATAGGCACTTCAGCTTATATCAGTTTATGTCAGAATTGCTGAAAACAAACGTGCCAACATTTAAAGAAAAAAAGTACCCGTTATCCATTCACATAGGGGGGGCCCCTTGTTAATGGAGGGCTTCCAGATTCCGATAAGCCTCCCCCCCGCAGACCCCCACAACCACAGCCCACGGTTGTCGTGAAGAGACCCCTGTCCCCATCAACATGGGGGCAAGGTTCTTTGGGGTCCGGGGGCATAGCCCCCCCTGCCCCGAAGCACCCACCTCCCCATGTTGAGGGCATGTGGCCTCGTATGGTTCAGGAAGGGGGGGGCTCTCGTTCGCCCCCCCATCCTGGCCAGCCAGGCTGTGTGCTTGGATAAGGGTCTGGTATGGATTATAGGGGGAACCCCACGCCGTTTTTTTTTATTTTGGAATGGAGGTCCCCTTAAAATCCATACCAGACCCGAGGGGTCTGGTATGGATTTTGGGGGGGGGGGGGACGCACGCCTTTTTTAATTTTTTTTTTATCTGTATTGCTGGGAGCCGACAATACATTACAGCCCCCCAGCAAGTTTAAATGACATTTTTTCCTTTAGAAATGTCAGTATTGCTGCAGCAGGCTCCATACATCGTACAGATACGCCACTTTACAGTAACATTAAGGAGAACCCCCAGGCACAATATGTAAAGGAATTTTTCCTTTTTATTGTTTCACTTTAAGCATTATTAAAATCACTGCTCCTGTAAAAAAACGATCATTAATAAAAAACATTTTTTGTATTGATTCATGTCCCCCAGGGCAGGACCCAGGTCCCCCGTACACTTTTTTGGGCCAATAACTTACATTTAAGCCTTTAAAATGAGGACTTTTGATTTTTCATGTTCGTATCCCATAGACTTTAATAGAGTTCGCATGTTCGCTAGAACATTTCCCCTGTTCGAGATGTTCTGGTGCGAACCCAACAGGGGGGTGTTCGGCTCATCATTAGTTTTCAGTGTCTGTGGTATCCTGTCTGTGTACAATCATTTAAAAAAAAAAAATCTGTTATAAAGTTACAGTGCTTCCTGTTGCAGGCTGACAATGCAACTGTCCCGGATTGGCCTGGGACAGTCCCACATCTCGGCCCGACAATGCTGTGTCCCGGGATCACAGCAGAAACTGTAACTCAAAAAAGACTTATTGAATATCTACAGAGGCACATTTGTAAATGTTCTAAAAAGTCAAAGGGTTAAAGCAGGGGTCTTCAAACTATGGTCCTCCAGTTGTTCAGGAACTACAATTCCCATCATGCCTAGTCATGTCGGAGTTTTACATTGCCTCATGGGACTTGTAGTTCTGCAACAGCTGGAGAGTCGTAGTTTGAAGATCCCTAGGTAATGGCAGCTGTTACAGCCTGGAGCTTGGTGTTCTCTCCAGCTGACTGTCATGTAAAAATGATCCGGGCAACAGTAGAGCCCCCTGATCACTTTTTTGGTATGTCTTGGAAAGTGTGGGACCAAAGTAAACTGTTTCAGGATGCCAAGTGGGAGAAGATCAGGAAATATTCATTCTCTGATGTCCTTTCCAATTAGGAACCTGGAAGCAACAAAGATTTTGTCGCTTCCAGGTTCAGAGCTGTCAATTCTCAGCTACTGTAGCCAGGGAAGCAGCTAATCAAGCACCATTTGTGTGGGAGCACTGTAAACGGTTTCTGGATGCAGAGCAGAAGAAGATCAAGGAGTATCCATTATCTGATCTTCTTTGCAATGCGGAAACCTGGAAGCAACAAGGATTTTGTTACTTCCAGGTTTAGAGCTGTCAATTCTCAGCTACTGTAGCCAGGGAAGCAGCTAATCAAGCACCATTTGTGTGGGAGCACTGTAAATGGTTTCTGGATGCAGAGCAGAAGAAGATCACATGGTATCCATTATCTGATCTTCTTTGCAATGAGGAAACCTGGAAGCAACAAGGATTTTGTTACTTCCAGGTTCAGGGCTGTCATTTCTCAGCTAATATAGCCAGGGAAGCAGCTATTCAAGCACTATCTGTGTGGGACCACAATAAACGGTTTCGGGATGCCAAGCAGGAGAGAATCTGAGAATCAATTTTCTGATCTTCTTAGCAATGAAGGAACCTGGAAGCAACAAGGATTTTGTCACTTCCGGGCTTAGAGCTGTCATTTCTCAGTTAATATAGCCAGGGAAGCGGCTAATCAAGAACCATTTGAGTGAGAACACAGTAAACGGTTTCTGAATGCCAAGCAGGAGAAGATCATTCTCTGATCTTCTTTGCAATGAAGGAACCTGGAAGTAACAAGGATTTTGTCACTTCCGGGCTTAGAGCTGTCATTTCTCAGTTAATATAGCCAGGGAAGCGGCTAATCAAGCACCATTTGAGTGGGAGCACAGTAAACGGTTTCTGAATGCCGAGCAGGAGAAGATCATTCTCTGATCTTCTTAGTAATGAAGGAACCTGGAAGTAACAAGGATTTTGTCACTTCCGGGCTTAATGCTGTCATTTCTCAGCTAATGTAGCCAGGGAAGCAGCTAATTAAGCACAATCTTGTTGAGACCAAGGTAAACAGTTTTAGAATGCCAGGTGGGAAAAGATCAGCTTATATTCATTCTCTGATTTCCTCTGGATTGAAGAAACTTGAAAGCGACAAGGATTTATTCACTTCCAGGTTCAGAGCTGTCATTTATTAGCTACTGTAGCCAGGGAAGCAGCTAATCAAGCACCATTTCTCCTGTATTGGCCCTCTAGAAAAGTTCTATAAAAAGGATACAATGTTTCACATGGTAAAAAATAACAAAATAGTAGCAGATCAGAGTTTCAGAGTTGACTTGATACAGGACGGGTTCTTATCGGTCAGAAAAGATATTGGGCTTATGTGGTTGGCTTAATCAAAGTTCTTCTTTAATGGCGGCCGAATGTGATTTCTGCCGGTGAGATCTCTCCCTGTGTAACCGTCCTTCCCATCTTTTCCTCCTCCGCAGGGCTGGACGACTGCTTGCAGCAATACATCAAAAACTTTGAGCGGGAGAAGATCAACGGGGAGCAGCTACTACACATCACCCACCAGGAGCTGGAGGAGCTCGGAGTCACCCGGATCGGCCATCAGGAACTGATCCTGGAGGCCGTGGACCTGCTGTGCGCCCTGGTGAGCACCGATCTCTTCTGGAATGTTTTATACAGTCAATGGAACCTGGGAAAATGCCTGTGTGAGAATCTGCAGGTAGAAGCTGCCTTTCCCTCATCCATAGGCTCTATAGTCCTCTCTAGGCAGAAAAAGCTTGGATGAAAATATGTTAATGGACTGGAGCTGCTGGAGCCCTGAAATTGGATTCCACCCGATGCTTCTCACATGGGTATTTGACTATGTCACTTTAAACAACTTCATACAGTGTGTGTGTATATATATATATATATATATATATATATATATATATACATATATATACAATCTATTATTTATCTATATCAGGGATCTCCAAACTTTCAAAACAAAGTTTACTGCCCTTCAAGCTTCAGGGGGGCCGGACTGTGGCCAATGGGAGCAGAAAATGCTCCGGCATTGGTGGGAGTATGTCATGGGCTTGCTGGTCAGTGATCGTAAAAAAATGACATCATTGGTGTCAGTGGGAGGAGTAGTGTCCTATCAATGGTGTCAGTGGGCGGAATAGTGCCCCATCATTGGTGTCAGTGGGAGGAATAGTGTCCCATCATTGGTGTCAGTGGGAGGAATAGTGCCCCATCATTGGTGTCAGTGGGAGGAATAGTGCCCCGTCATTGGTGTCAGTGGGAGGAATAGTGCCCCATCATTGGTGTCAGTGGGAGGAATAGTGCCCCATCATTGGTGTCAGTGGGAGGAATGGTGACCCATTATTGGTGTCAGTGGGAGGAATAGTGCCCCATCATTGGTGTCAGTGGGAGGAATAGTGCCCCATCATTAGTGTCAGTGGGAGGAATAATGCCCCATCATTGGTGTCAAGGGGAGGAATAGTACAGGGGTATACAATGTACAACATACAGGGATATACAATGTACAACATACAGGGGGTATACAATGTACAACATACAGGGGGTATACAATGTACAACATACAGGGGTATACAATGTACAACATACAGGGGTATACAATGTACAACATACAGGGGTATACAATGTACAACATACAGGGGTATACAATGTACAACATACAGGGGTATAGAATGTAAAACATACAGGGGTATACAATGTACAATATACAGGGGTATACAATGTACAACATACAGGGGTATAGAATGTAAAACATACAGGGGTATACAATGTACAACATACAGGGGTATACAATGTACAACATACAGGGGTGTACAATGTACAATATACAGGGGGTATACAATGTACAACATACAGGGGGTATACAATGTACAACATACAGGGGTATATAATGTACAACATACAGGGGTATAGAATGTAAAACATACAGGGGTATACAATGTACAACATACAGGGGTATACAATGTACAACATACAGGGGTATACAATGTACAACATACATGGGTATACAATGTACAACATACATGGGTATACAATGTACAACATACAGGGGGTATATAATGTACAACATACAGAGGTATACAATGTACAACATACAGGGGTATACAATGTACAACATACAGGGGTATACAATGTACAACATACAGGGGTATACAATGTACAACATACAGGGGTATACAATGTACAACATACAGGGGTATACAATGTACAACATACATGGGTATACAATGTACAACATACATGGGTATACAATGTACAACATACAGGGGGTATATAATGTACAACATACAGAGGTATACAATGTACAACATACAGGGGTATACAATGTACAACATACAGGGGTATACAATGTACAACATACAGGGGTATACAATGTACAACATACAGGGGTATACAATGTACAACATACAGGGGTATACAATGTACTATTCACATAAACACTTATCACACACCCTTATCATGGGTTGAACTGGATGGACTGATGTCTTTTTTTCACAGAAGAGAGCTGGCATATGAGGGGTATAAAAGTATCCCGATATGTATGAATACAATAAAGAAGAATGCCCAAGGGACTTTGTAAGACACAAACCACAAGGTATAAAATGTACAAAATGTATTACATTTTAAACACTTTGATATATACAAATGAAATAATTCTGATAGACATACTGGTAGGTACATAAATCTATTCATGGGTTTCCATAGTTACATAAATCAAAGTATGACTGACAATCCAAGGTGTAAATGTATATATATGATAAAATTTCTCTACGCGTTTCGTCTGACAATCCAAGGTGGAAATGTATATATATGATAAAAAATTTTCTACGCGTTTCGTGAGACAATGCTCGCTTCCTCAGGAGATACATATATAGATGCCTGAAATTAGAGACAGTTGGTGTCTTTCTTTCAACCCCACTAACTATATAACTATGTATATTCTGTGGGGTGGTGGCTCCTACAGGCAAAATCACATACCTGTATGTCGCCTGTGCAATGCAAGATCTATAATGGATGACATTATTAGGCAAGTTTGGGGTGGAGGAACAGGACTGGCCTACACAGTCAAGTTCCCAACTTTGTGGGAGGAGTTTGGGGATGGCCCGTTCCTGTTCCAACATGACTGCCAACCAGTGCACAAAGCAAGGTCCATATAGGCATGGATGAGCGAGTTTGGGGTGGAGGAACTTGACTGGCCTGCACAGAGTCCTGACCTCAACCTGATAGCACACCTTTGGGATGAATTAGAGTGGAAACTGCGAGGCCACCCCCAGTGCTCCCAGTAACTCTCCTGTGATCCCAGCACCCCAGTGACTGGCCTGCCCTCTTGGTATGCTGACACCTTCACTGGAACTAAGGGGCCAAGCCCAACCCCTGAAAAACAACCCCACACCATAATCCCACCTCCACAAAATCATTTGGTCCGGTACACAAAGCAAGGTCCATAATGACATGGATGAGTGAGTTTGGGCTGGAGGAACTTGACTGGCCTGCACAGAGTCCTGGCCTCAACTCCACAGAACACCTTCGTAAAAAATTAGAGCGGAGACTGCGAGGCCACCCCAGTGCTCCCAGTAACCCTTCTGTGATCCCAGCACCCCAGTGACTGGCCTGCACAGAGTCCCAGAGGTGGGGGACTTGAGTCACATGACTTGACTTAAGTCACCAGTTTGAGGACTTGAGACTTGCTTGACTAAAATTAATAAAAGACTCGACTTGATTTTGACTTGAGACATATGACTCGAAATGACTTTACTTTTTTAAGTTATTAAATATTTGCATTTTCTCAAGAAGTGTTAAAGCAAAATTAATTCCTGTTATGTTTCTGACACCACAGTCACTTAAAACACCTCAGTGTGTTCTGATTTTTAGGACACTGGCTGTTTAACAATGGAAATACTTAACATGTTTTTAGTGACTGTGGTGTTGATGACGGGACGAAGGATTTTGAGCTGTTTGGGCATTTAAAGTGTTTCTTTAATATGCCAAGAAAAAAGCACTGAGCAGTTTTGTTAATGTTGAAAATAAAACAAAAACCTTTCCTGACCACTGACCCTGACCACTGACCACTGACCCTGACCACTGACCACTGACCCTGACCACTGACCCTGACCACTGACCCTGACCACTGACCCTGACCCCTGACCACTGACCCTGACCACTGACCCTGACCACTGACCCTGACCCCTGACCACTGACCCTGACCACTGACCCTGACCACTGACTTTTATCTGATTTAAAGGTGAAAATTGGGGTAGATCGGTATTTTGACTTGATTTGTGACTTGACCAAAATAAATGACTTGCTTGACTTCTAGCAGGGACTCGACTTGACTTGCTTGCTTTTCGCAACAGTAACTTGGGACTTGCTTGAGACTTGAAGGTTAAGACTTGAGACTTGTCTGCGACTTGCACATGTGTGACTTACTCCCATGTCTGCAGAGTCCTGACCTCAACCCCATAGAACACCTTTGGGATGAATTAGAGTGGAGACTGCGAGCCAGGTCTTCTCATCCAACATCAGTGCCTGACCTCACAAATGCGCTTCAGGAGGAATGGTGGAACATTCCCATAGACACTCCTAAACCTTGTGGACGGCCTTCCCAGAAGAGTTGAAGCTGTTATAGCTGCAAAGGGTGGGCCAACTCAATATTGAACCCTACGGACTAAGACTGGGATGCCATTAAAGTTCATGTGTGGGTAAAGGCCGGCGTCCCAATACTTTTGGTAATATAGCGTATGTTCTCCTTAATAGAAATGTTATTTCTGATAGGAGAAATGAGTCATGTGATTGGGCCTGGGCTTGCTCTTGCTACATTGTTACATTCATACAAAAAGATCACCAGGACTGAAACAATGTAGCAAGAATAACTATTATTATTATACAGGATTTATATGGCGCCAACAGTTTGCGCAGCGCTTTACAATATGAGGCAAGACAATACAAATCAATAGATGAGGAATTGGAGGGCCCGGCAATATTTTGTAATATGACTAAAAAACAAATCTTCTGAATATAAATTGTATCTCTGACAGGAGAAATGATTGCGGTGATTGTGCCTGGAGCGGCTCCCGCAGATCCCCTGGATAGAAATCTTATCTCTGATAGGAGGAATGATTTCTGGAAATGTGTCTGGATCTGCTCTTCCTACATTATTAATAGCCCTGATGAAGGGGACTACTGAACCCGAAACGCGTTGGTGGTCTTTTTGCATTCCAGTTGTTACTAACAGGGCTTTAGATTTTTTTTTGAGCCAATCATTTTTTGCCTTTTTTTGCTCCTTTTCACCTGAATTTCTTAATTTGGATGGCCCCATTTTTTTTCGGGGGGGGGGGGGGGGGGGAGGGCCCCCGGGGGGGGAGGGCCCCCCTGCTTTGTGGAGAGTTGCCAAACCCGAAGCATTGGGAACAAACGGGGACTTCTTTTAGGGGATAAAGATCGGTATCCATTGTCTCCCTCATACCTCCTTCTGGATCCAAATGTCCATTCCTGGAAATGCTATTCTTCTGGCATGTTCCAGGAAGCCAGAAAATCAGGAGGACAGTCCGATTTTCCGATGTCTCCCTCACATGGCCGCTACCCCGCCGATCCTGCCGTAGGATTTGTGTTTCCCGTCATTTATAACCGATATTAAGATTTCCATACGGCGTCCTCCCAACCACTGTGCCGCCAGTTTTCCCCATCCAATGTCTAATCTTTTTATAATGCACACATGTGGCAGATGGTGGGGAGCGAGCCTTGGAGATGACGACAAAGGAAGCGATTGAATGATTATCCTCTCCGCCGAGCTATCTTCATCCTGACAGCCTCGTGTTTCAGTGCCGCTCAGTGCGCCGAGTGACACTCAGCCGGATATTTATAGGAGAGCGGGAAGGGCAAAGATGGAGGAAATCTGAGCGGTCATCTTCCGTAATCTTCTCCACCGCAGGAAAGAACCAGACCAGGATATATATATTACATTTTATATATACCACCCCCCAGATATAAGATATAATATACAGGGTGACATCACTGCTCTCCAGATATAAGATATAATATACAGGAGTGACATCACCGCTCTCCAGATATAAGATATATTATACAGAGTGACATCACCGCTCTCCAGATATAAGATATATTATACAGAGTGACATCACCGCTCTCCAGATATAAGATATATTATACAGAGTGACATCACCGCCCTCCAGATATAAGATATATTATACAGAGTGACATCACCGCTCTCCAGATATAAGATATATTATACAGAGTGACATCACCGCTCTCCAGATATAAGATATATTATACAGGAGTGACATCACTGCTCTCCAGATATAAGATATATTATACAGGAGTGACATCACCGCTCTCCAGATATAAGATATATTATACAGAGTGACATCACCGCTCTCCAGATATAAGATATATTATACAGGAGTGACATCACCGCTCTCCAGATATAAGATATATTATACAGAGTGACATCACCGCTCTCCAGATATAAGATATATTATACAGGAGTGACATCACTGCTCTCCAGATATAAGATATATTATACAGGAGTGACATCACCGCTCTCCAGATATAAGATATATTATACAGAGTGACATCACCGCTCTCCAGATATAAGATATATTATACAGAGTGACATCACTGCTCTCCAGATATAAGATATATTATACAGGAGTGACATCACCGCTCTCCAGATATAAGATATATTATACAGAGTGACATCACCGCTCTCCAGATATAAGATATATTATACAGAGTGACATCACCGCCCTCCAGATATAAGATATATTATACAGGAGTGACATCACCGCCCTCCAGATATAAGATATATTATACAGAGTGACATCACCACTCTCCAGATATAAGATATATTATACAGAGTGACATCACCGCCCTCCAGATATAAGATATATTATACAGAGTGACATCACCGCCCTCCAGATATAAGATATATTGTACAGAGTGACATCACCACTCTCCAGATATAAGATATATTATACAGAGTGACATCACCGCTCTCCAGATATAAGATATATTATACAGGAGTGACATCACCGCTCTCCAGATATAAGATATATTATACAGGAGTCAGTAGGAGTATCTGTAGTGAATTTTGGCCTCGCTCGGCTCATTATACTTTCCTGTTGCTGGGCAGTTTTGCATTTCTGTATCCTCTGCAGAATCCTAATCCCGCCCCCTCATTGGATGGAACTCTATGGCTTGTCTCCGGTACATTTGGGCTCCGCCTTGCTATAAACTCTCCTCCAGCTGACCAATGGTGTGTCCTCCGTGGTCTGATCATTGTTGTAGTAAAACATTTTATATTCTTGTTTTGTCTCTATTACGTTTCGGCCAATTCTCCCTCATTGGTTCCGGTCACTGCTCTGCCATCTCCGTCTCTTCATTCTTCATGAAATATTGACAGAAATTGGCCAGCGATGGGATAGTTTTGTAATCATGAGAACTGTGACAGCCACAGCAAACCACTTGCCAATTACATATATATTTATTTATTTATTTATTGTTTTTTTTTTTTGTTTTGTTTTTTATTTTTGTTATTTTTTATTTTTTGTTTTGTTTTATTTATTTATTCATTGTTATTTTTTTTTGTTTTTTTTTATTTTTTTGTTTTTTGTTATTTTATAGTTTTTTTTATTTGTTTTTATTTATTTATTTTGCATTGGTACATTTCCCCCATGGTAATGCCATATTCGTTTGCCTATTTTTACAATATTTTACCATCTAGTTCCAAAAATGGGCAGAATTTAACAACAAGCTTCAACAGAATGTCCCTCTAATTTTGGCTTCCCCTAAATTGCAAACAATATTCTCCAAACTACTGGTGAACAAAACCTGGGCACATCCACCCACCTCTATCATGTGTATTTAACTGTATAATAAATCATATAATATATAAAATCTGTTACTAGGCAATTTTTTCTCGAAGATAAGATATTCTGCATTTAAAAAAAAAGTGTTAATTAGAAAAATACCGCATTCTAGCCAGTAGATGAAGCTGGTGATCATAGTAAAAAAAAGCTGATAATCATAGTAAAAAAAAAAAAAAAAAAAAGCATTTATTTATGATCATCAGCTCCATCTAGTGGCATATAAATAGCATGATTTAAGAAATTGCCACATTGCACCACTAGATGGAGCTGATGATCATAGTAAAAAAAAAAAAAAAGCTCTTATTTATGATCATCAGCTCCATCTAGTGGCATAAGAATAGCATAAATTATGAAAATACCACATTGCAGCCACTAGATGGAGCTGATTATCATAGTGAAAAAAATAAAAATAAAAATAAAAAATATTTATGACCATCAGCTCAATAGAGTGGCACATAAATAGAGTAGAACAGGAAAATACCACATTATGACCAGTAGATGGAGCTGATGATCATAGCAAAAAAAAAAAAAAAGCATTTATGATCATCAGCTACATCTAGTGGCATAAAAATAGCATGAATTAGGAAAATAACAAATTGAAGCCACTAGATGGAGCTGATGATCATAGTGAAAAAAATAAAAATAAAAAATATTTATGACCATCAGCCCAATAGAGTGAAACAGGAAAATACCACATTATGACCAGTAGATGGAGCTGATAATCATAGTAAAAAAAAAGCATTTATGATCATCAGCTCCATCTAGTGGCATAAAAATAGCATGAATTAGGAAAATAACAAATTGAAGCCACTAGATGGAACTGATGAACATAGAGAAAAAAAATATATATATATTTATGACCATCAGCTCAATAGTGGCACATAAATAGAGTGAAAAAGGGAAATATCACATTATGACCACTAGATGGAGCTGATGGCCATAGTAAAAAAAAAAAACAAAAAGCATTTATTTTATAATCATCAGCTCCATCTAGTGGCATAAGAATAGCATGAATTAGGAAAATAACACATTGAAGTCACTAGATGAAGCTGATGATCATAGTGAAAAAATAAATATTTATGACCACCAGCTCTATAGAGTGGCACATACATAGTGTGAAACAGGAAATTACCACATTATGACCAGTAGATGGAGCTGATGATCATAGTAAAGAAAAAAAGCATTTATTTATAATCATCAGCTCCATCTAGTGGCACAAAAATAGTGCATAGAGTAGAGTGAATCAGGAAAAGTGAATAGTGCATAGAGTGAATCAGGAAAATACCACATCATGGCCACTAGATGGAGCTGATCAGTGACGGGACAAGGCCATCTAGTATCCAGGGCGAAGATGCCAAAAGTCACCCTCCCCCCCCCAAAGGTATGAGCATTTTGTGTCAGCAAAAATCCCCCAAACTATTTTTAGCATTAATCTTTCTACTTACCCCCTAAACATACATTAAACAAAAATTCCCCCTCTTCCAGTACAAATCACCCCCTTCCTGCTCAAATACTCTACCCCTCAAATTTCCTCTCTAAACATAAATCCCCTCCCCCTACAAATTCCCCTCTCCCAGCACTGACCCTTCCCACGCCCCTAAATCCCCCTCCTAACACAAATCCACACTCCTAGTACAAATATCCTCTCAAAATCACCTCTTCTACCACAACCTCACAAATCCCCACTGTGCCCAGGGCAGCCGACCCTCTTGTCCACAATGATGGAGCTGATGATCATAGTGAAAAAAAAATTTTCTTTATGACCATTAGCTCGATATGGTGGCACAAGAATAGAGTGAATCAGGAAAATACTGCATTGCGGCCACTAGATGGAGCTAATAATCCTAGTGAAAAAAACTTTTATTTAGGATCATCAGCTCCCATCTAGTGGCAGAAGAATAGAGTCAATCAGGAAAATACATGAATTATGATCACTAGATGACGCTCATGATCATAGTGGGGGGAAAAAAGCATTTATTTAGGATCATCAGCTCCATCTTGTGGCAAAAGAATAGACTGAAACAGGAAAGCACCCCGTTACGGCCAGTAGTTTGGGCTAATGATCATAGTAAACAAAACATTTATTTATAAACATCAGCGCCATCTAGTGGCATAAGAATAGAGTGAAACAGGAAAAAAGCACATTTAAGCCACGAGATGGAGCTGATGATCATAGTAAAAATAAAAGCAATTATTTTTGATCATCAGCTCCATCTAGTGGCCATAATGAGATATTTTCCTTATTCACTTTCGACCTGAAGAGAAAATAGCTTAGTAACATTAGATTTTTTTTAGCTTTCAGACAGAAAGAATAGCTCTAATAATTATAAACGCACCCCTATAAGTTATATTACACAGGAGGGACCTCGCCGCTCGCCATTGTTACATTTTATTAGGAAATGGCGTATCTATGAGGAGAGGTGATGGACTATGGAGCGTTCTGTATTCTGTGAGATGGTTTCTTATATCTGTAATTACTCTTCGCCTGCTGAGAGCGAACGCTTCCTTTTGAAGTGTATTTCAGAGCTCGATGCCTAACATAGAGCGATCGTTAGGTCTGCTCTTCCCATCAGTCGGCTCTTCCATGATGGAGGTCCTCCTGGTGCCTCTCAGCGCTGTGTAGGCAGCCAAGGTCTTTGGGGACGGGAAGGCGCTATTTTTAGAACGCTGCGCTTGCAGGTTTATTTATAGAATAATATCGCAGACATGCAATTTAGCCGCCTTTAGGATGTATATTATACCGCCAACCTTCTAGAGAAGGAAATGAAAGCCCCGCGCTGAGATTGGACCCTCGCCGCTCGGGATGGAGCTCGTGGTTAGAGACGCGCCGCTATCCGGAAGACTGATGCGGCAGCTATTTATAGATCCGCGTTTGGTGTTATCTCCGCTGCTGATGTGGAATGTCGGCTCTGGGGTGCAAAGAACACTTAATTGGCTCTCATAGATCCCATGGGGGGGGGGGGGGTGACGGGAAATGGGGGGGGTGACGGGAGATTTGGGGGAGTGACGGGAAATTGGGGCGGAGTGACAGGAAATTGGGTGGGGGGGAGTGATGGAAAATTGGCGGTGTGATGGGATATTGGTGGGGGGGGTGACAGGAAATTGGGGGGGTGATGGGAAATTGGGGGGTGACAGGAAATTGGGGGGAGTGACAGGAAATTGGGGGGGTGATGGGAAATTGGGGGGGAATGATGGGAAATTGGGGGGGAGTGGGGGAAAATTGGGGGGAGTGACGGGAAATGGGGGGGAGTGACTGGAGATTGGGGGGGTGACGGAAAATTAGGGGGGAGTGACAAGAAATTGGAGGGGGAGGGATGGGAAATTGGGTGTGGGGAGTGACGGAAAATTGGCGGTGTGACGGGATATTGGTGGGGAAGGGGTGACAGGAAATTGGGGAGGTGATGGGAAATTGGGGGGAAAAACAGGAAATTGGGGGGGGGTGACGGGAAATTGGGGGGGAGTGATGGGAAATTGGGGGGAGTGGGGGGATATTGGGGGGGAGTGACGGGAAATGGGGGGGAGTGACGGGAAATTGGGGGGGGAAGGAAAATTGGGGAGGGGAGTGAGGGGAAATTGGGGGGGAAGTGATGGGAAATGGGGGGACTGACGATAAATTGGGGGGGTGACGGGAAATTTGGGGGGGTGACGGGAAAACTATCCCCCAACTGATCCCATTTTCATCCTGCAAATCACAGCCCTCCCCCATTCAGTCTTGCACAGGCGTAGCGGCTCCTCTCCTGGCTTCATCTGGATTTCCCTGCACACTGAGAGCTTCTCACAGTGTGCATCAGCAGATAGAGCCCCGCCTCATTTCCTGGGTGGAGGACGTGTAGCATGATCTGATGGTCCCTGGCCACGCCCCTTATTTGATTCTTTCAAACTTCCAATCATGGAGACTCAGCATCACAGCATGTGGGCGGCACCTAGGGTATTATTTTAATATTTGCATAATTCCCCCAAAAGACTCACACCCACTCTTAGTTTCACTCATCTCTAGCCGGGACGCACACTCATGCATATATTTGCACCACCACAAGCGTGCATAGAGTGGCTCAACCTTACGGTCAAAATATATAATTTTTATTGAAATCATATATTTCTTTTTTATATATATATATTCTATATATAATTCTATATTTCTATAGGCAGCCAGGAGGTGGAGCTGCAGTCTCCTTTTCACATTTTTACCAGGCTAATATTAGCTGCCTTGTAGAAAAGAAAACAAAGCCAGCTGTTCACAGAGCTCAATAGCTGAATCTGAAATAAACACGCTCAACCAAATAAACTGGGGACATTGGCTCTTCTCCCTCCAGAGAAGCGACGCCTCCCGGCCTGCTATGATTAGAGGGCGCCATACAAAGTTTCAGTTACACAAAGGGGTTCATTTACTAAAACTGAAGGGTGCAAAAGCTGTGCATAGTAACCAATCAGCTTCCAGGTTTTTTTTTTTGTCAGAGCTTAATTGAAGAAGCTGAAGTTAGAAGCTGATTGGTTTCTATGTAGAGCTGCACCAGAGTTTGCACTCTATAGTTTTAGTAAAATGAAACCCCAAAGAGTCTGAAAGAAAACCACTTCTTCTGCTTTAGGAAGGGCTGGGAGGAGTCACTGCTCCGGAGGGGGAGGAGACGAAGTCTTTTGATGGTTCCATACAAAGTTTCAATCATACAAAGAGTCTGAAAGAAAACCACTTCTGCTGCATTAGAAAACCTTCATCATATCTGTAGACTGTAATAAATGTTTATTTGTATATTTATTTATAGCAACTCGCTGATTTTATTAGAGGTGCACTGAATGGAAATGATGGTGCCGAAACTGAAAATTTAGGATGCACTTGGCCAAAACTGAAAATATCATTTTTTTTATTACATATTTTTATATATAATTGTATTATATTCAACTTTTTAATTAATATCATTAATTTAAATTAATATGAATTTGTTTCCAGCCGTTGTCGGCACATTTAGCGAAAGAAAAGCTCAAGAAAAACGCATCCCATTAAATTCTATGCGTGTCTTCACACTGTTCCTTTGTGGGTGCTAAAAATCTTGCTTGCTGCATTTTTTGGTCAATTAAAAAAAAACCCTGAACTGAAAACGCAGCAGGAAGAACGCACCAATACAGTACCTGTGTTACATTTTTGATGCAGCTTTTGAGTCACACAACCTATGAAAAACACACAATAAGCACAGTAAAATTGTGGTAAAATTGCGGCAAAATCGCGCTAACATTGCGGCAGAATGCCGAAAACACAATTTTCGGCAGATGTTTTACACGTTGAAATTTTGGTGCATCCCTTGATTGTGTGTGTGTGTTTATATATATATATATAGATATAGATATAGATATATACAGTGCCTTGCGAAAGTATTCGGCCCCCTTGAACTTTTCTACCTTTTGCCACATTTCAGGCTTCAAACATAAAGATATAAAACTGTAATTTTTTTGTGAAGAATCAACAACAAGTGGGACACAATCATGAAGTGGAACAAAATTTATTGGATATTTCAAACTTTTTTAACAAATAAAAAACTGAAAAATTGGGCGTGCAAAATTATTCACCCCTTTTACTTTCAGTGCAGCAAACTCTCTCCAGAAGTTCAGTGAGGATCTCTGAATGATCCAATGTTGACCTAAATGACTAATGATGATAAATAGAATCCACCTGTGTGTAATCAAGTCTCCGTATAAATGCACCTGCACTGTGATAGTCTCAGAGGTCCGTTTAAAGCGCAGAGAGCATCATGAAGAACAAGGAACACACCAGGCAGGTCCGAGATACTGTTGTGGAGAGGTTTAAAGCCGGATTTGGATATAAAAAGATTTCCCAAGCTTTAAACATCCCAAGGAGCACTGTGCAAGCGATAATATTGAAATGGAAGGAGTATCAGACCACTGCAAATCTACGAAGACCTGGCCGTCCCTCTAAACTTTCAGCTCATACAAGGAGAAGACTGATCAGAGATGCAGCCAAGAGGCCCATGATCACTCTGGATGAACTGCAGAGATCTACAGCTGAGGTGGGAGACTCTGTCCATAGGACAACAATCAGTCGTATACTGCACAAATCTGCCCTTTATGGAAGAGTGGCAAGAAGAAAGACATTTCTTAAAGATATCCATAAAAAGTGTTGTTTAAAGTTTGCCACAAGCCACCTGGGAGACACCAAACATGTGGAAGAAGGTGCTCTGCTCAGATGAAACCAAAATCAAACTTTTTGGCAACAATGCAAAACGTTATGTTTGGCATAAAAGCAACACAGCTCATCACCCTGAACACACCATCCCCACTGTGAAACATGGTGGTGGCAGCATCATGGTTTGGGCTGCTTTTCTTCAGCAGGGACAGGGAAGATGGTTAACATTGATGGGAAGATGGATGGAGCCAAATACAGGACCATTCTGGAAGAAAACCTGATGGAGTCTGCAAAAGACCTGAGACTGGGACGGAGATTTGTCTTCCAACAAGACAATGATCCAAAACATAAAGCGAAATCTACAATGGAATGGTTCACAAATAAACATATCCAGGTGTTAGAATGGCCAAGTCAAAGTCCAGACCTGAATCCAATCGAGAATCTGTGGAAAGAACTGAAAACTGCTGTTCACAAACGCTCTCCATCCAACCTCACTGAGCTCCAGCTGTTTTGCAAGGAGGAATGGGCAAAACTTTCAGTCTCTCGATGTGCAAAACTGATGGAGACATACCCCAAGCGACTTACAGCTGTAATCACAGCAAAAGGTGGTGCTACAAAGTATTAACTTAAGGGGGCTGAATAATTTTGCACGCCCAATTTTTCAGTTTTTTATTTGTTGAAAAAGTTTGAAATATCCAATAAATTTCATTCCACTTCATGATTGTGTCCCACTTGTTGTTGATTCTTCACAAAAAATTACAGTTTTATATCTTTATGTTTGAAGCCTGAAATGTGGCAAAAGGTCGAAAAGTTCAAGGGGACCGAATACTTTCGCAAGGCACTGTATACCGGTATATATACATACATAATTTTTTCATATATAGATACAAATAAACATTTATTACAGTGTACAGATATGATGAAGGTTTCCAAAAGTAGCAGAAGTGGTTTTCTTGCAGACTCTTTGTATGATTGAAACTTTGTATGGAACCACCTAAAGGTAAGGAGGAGTCACTGCTCTGGAGGGGGAGGAGACGAAGTCTTTTGATGGTTCCATACAAAGTTTCAATCATAGAAAGAGTCTGAAAGAAAACCACTTCTGCTGCATTAGAAAACCTTCATCATATCTGTAGACTGTAATAAATGTTTATTTGTACAGTAAAACCTTGGATTGCGAGCATAATTCGTTCCGGAAGCATGCTTGTAATCCAAAGCACTCTTATATCAAAGCAAATTTCCCCATAAGAAATAATGGAAACTCAGATGATTCGTTCCACAACCATTTATTCATAAGTCCTTCAGTTTATAGTCCATATAAAAAGATTATAGCATTGCTATAGGTTATATAACCATAAAATGTCCATCCACAAATAGCCGCTTCCACAAGGGGATAAGAAGCAAAATCCAGTAGGAGCTACAGAGTATCAAAGAGAAGAAAGGCGCCTCTAAGTGTAGCAATATGGTTCCATTTAATGAAGGTACAACATTTAGCAACTCACATGGTTGATGAATAAAACAGGCACATCTAAGTATGCAGGCATCCGGGGTAAAGCTGTCCACATGGACCATCTTCTGCACCGCCGGCTGCCAGTCTGTAATCCTGACCGGGAAGACCACTGCAGTAAAGCGATCTGAAAGCGAGGGGCAGCATGGAAGGGATGACGTAGATGGCGGTGCAGAGGATGGTCTATGTGGACAGCTTTAGCCTGGATGCCTGCATACTTAGATGTGCCTGTTCCAATCATCAACCATGTGAGTTGCTAAATGTTGTACCTTCATTAAATGTAACCATATTGCTACACTTAGAGGCGCCTCTCTTCTCTTTTATACTCAGCTGTGACTTGAAGCTACTTGTATATCAAGACATCGCTTGTAAACCAAGTCAAAATTTATTTGAAAATTTTGCTTGTCTTGCAAAGCGCTCTTAAACCAAGTTACTCTCAAACCAAGGTTTTACTGTATATTTATTTATAGCAACTCGCTGATTTTATTAGAGGTGCACTGAATGGAAATGATGGTGCCGAAAACGAAAATTTAGGATGCACTTGGCCAAAACCGAAAATATAATTTTTTTTTAAATACATATTTTTATATATAATTATATTATATTAGACTTTTTAATTAATATCATTCATTTAGATAAATATGAATTTATTGTTGGACATTTATATATAATTACCGTATTTTCCGGCGTATAAGACGACTGGGCGTATAAGACGACCCCCCTATTACATGATCTACCGGTAATACTTATACTTAGGTTACCTTGGAGATATTATACTCGGCGTATAAGACGACCTCCCATTTTTGGGGGATTTTTTTGAGGCTCAAAAGTAGTCTTATACGCCAGAAAATACAGTATATTATATTAGACTTTTTAATTAATATCATTCATTTAGATAAATATGAATTTATTGTTGGACATTATACGTGCCTTTAATGCAAGAAAAGCTCAAGAAAAATGCATCCCTTTAAATTCTATGTTTGTCTTCAAACTGGTCCGTTGTGGGTGTTAAAAATCTTGCTTGCTGCATTTTTGGTAAGTTAAAAAAATCTGCACCAAAAAATACACCTCCCTATGCAAATGCATTGAAAATGCAGGAAGAACGCATCAATACAGTACCTATGTTAGATTATTGATGCAGCTTTTGAGTCACACAGTAAAATTGTGGTAAAATTGCGGCAAAATCGTGCTAACATTGCGGCAAAATGGCAAAAACACAATTTTCGACCAATATGTTTCAGCCGCTGAAATTTCAATGCATCTGTAGATTTTCTATATATTTATTTTTACATAGATGCAAATAAACAATAAATGCATTGTATGATTATGATATATATTTTTATATATATACTGTACAGTATATGTGTGTGTGTGTATAAATATAAATATATATATATATATATATATATATATATATATATATAAACATTACAGTGTACAGATATGATGCAGGTTTCCAAAAGTAGCAGAAGTGGTTTTCTTTCAGACTCTTTGTTTGTATGATTGAAACTTTGTATGGAGCCATCTAAAGGTAAGGAGGAGTCACTGCTCTGGAGGGTGAGGAGACAATGTCTTTAGATGGCTCCATACAAAGTTTCAATCATACAAACAAAGAGTCTGAAAGAAAACCACTTCTGCTGCTATTGTAAACCTGCATCATAATTGTACACTGTATATAATGTTTGTTTGTATATATATATATATATATATATATGTGTATAAATAAATATATATATATCATAATCATAATTATACACTTCATTTAATGTTTATATATATATATATATATATATATATATATATATATATATATATATATACACCTATATATATAATTTTCTAAATTAATTTATATATATTTATTTCAAAATTATTTCATTTTTTTGCAAAAATTAAGAATCAGCGGGCTGCTGACTTGGTGTCACAGATGCACACGGTAATTATTGTCATTTGTTATATATAATATATATAATTATATATTAAAAATCATATTTAATGAAATTGATACATAATATTGAATATAATATATAGTATTTAATTTAGTACAGTATAATAAATAACAGTTAATACAATAAAATAATATATGTAAAGCATAACCAAAACCTTTTTCCATTTTACGTAGCATGGGAAGGGTAAATCTCCGCATTCACCTCGCCATCGACTCTCCGTTTTGTTGGAACTTTCTGTGTACTTGAAAAGAGCGGAGGGGTGATACGGAATTTGTCTCCTGGGCGCCTCAGTCCGCACATTTCCCGAGCGCTGCCATCTGTTTCTGTGTGACATTATGATTTTGGAGAGTGGCGACCGCTGCATGAAATAAATCATTTACCGCGGAGCGCGGCGGTCCACGGGGACGCGAGGCCGAGGGCTTTTTTCTTTCTTGCTCGTCACTTTGTCAGTTTCCTCTCATGGATCAGACTTGTGAGAGGAACTGCTGAAAGGTGAACTTTTAAAATACTGACCTGCCGCTGCGGAGGAGAGGACACTGCAGTAGACAGATGAGGTTACCTGGACCAGGATATGTCAGGAGCTGTATGGGAGGCGTCCTCATATGTCCATGTATCAGATTGTGGCCTTCAGCCCACCACTGGAGGTTTCCTATCTCTCCCCCTTCTCAGGGCATGGCTGGAATTGTTGGTCAGGAAGGGCAGAATGCTGCCTGGGATGGTATTGTGTGTAATGGCTGCTTTTCTGTCTGTAACCTAAAAAGATAAGCAGTGCCGGCTAGAGGTGCAAGGTTTTCTATCATGCATTGGAATGAGGCTTTTCACTTTGCCTAAATTCCACCATTGCAGGATATACATTGGAGCCAATGGAGAAGGAGAAATGGGGGGAGATTTTAGGGTCCGTCAAGTGACTCCTCAGTGTTAGGAGAGCTCCTTCCAAATATTCCAGAACTATCACACAATAACCAGAACCCCTTACACTGATCCCAGGACTAACCCTGACCCTAACCCTAACACTGACCCCGGCATTAACTGTAACCCTGACCCTAACACTAATCAAAGCACCAACACTGGCCCTAACACTAATGATAACCCTTAACAAAACCCTAACACTAACTAAATACTAAGCATAACCCTAACCATAACCCTAACACTGACCCTAACACTAACCATAAACCTAATACTAACCCTTACGCTAACCATAACCCTAATACTGACCATAACACTGACCCTAATCCTAATACTAAGCATAACCCTAACACTAACAGAGATCCTAACACTAACCATAACCCTAAAACTGACTCTTACACTAACCATAACCCTAATACTGACCATAACTCTAACACTGACCCTAACACTAACCATAACCCTAACACTAACCATGATCCTAATACTGACCCTAACACTAACAATAACCCTAACACTAACCATGATCCTAATACTGACCCTAACACTAACCATAAATCTAATACTTACCCTTACACTAACCATAGACCTAATACTAACCCTGACACTAACCATAAACCTAATACTGACCATAACCCTAACACTAACCATAACACTAACACTGACCCTAACTCTAACCATAACCCTAACACTGACCATAACCCTAACCATAACCCTAACACTGACCCTAACACTAACCATAACCCTAATACTGACCATAACCCTAACATTAACCATAATCCTAACACTGACCCTAACACTGACCCTAACACTAACGATAACACTAACACTGACCCTAACACTGACCATAATCCTAACACTGACCCTAATACTGACCATAATCCTAACGCTGACCCTAACACTAACCATAACCCTAATACTGACCATAACCCTAACATTAACCATAATCCTAATACTGACCATAACCCTAACACTAACCATAACACTAACACTGACCCTAACTCTAACCATAACCCTAACACTGACCATAACCCTAACCATAACCCTAACACTGACCCTAACACTAACCATAACCCTAATACTGACCATAACCCTAACATTAACCATAATCCTAACACTGACCCTAACACTGACCCTAACACTAACGATAACACTAACACTGACCCTAACACTGACCATAATCCTAACACTGACCCTAATACTGACCATAATCCTAACACTGACCCTAATACTGACCATAATCCTAACACTGACCCTAACACTAACGATAACACTAACGCTGACCCTAACACTGACCATAATCCTAACACTGACCCTAACACTAACTATAACCCTAACACTGACCCCATTCACATCTATTCTAATGTATTATATGCAGTACAGTATACTCCCAGTATTCAGACACAGAGCACTAACTCCAGACAGCTCCATGCAATAAAAACTGTCAGTATTCCACTGCTGATTGTTCAGCAACAGCAGCCAGAAAAGATGCATTGCCCCGTACATTGTATGACTCCCCTGTCCTCATAAAACGATGGATCGACTTTTATATTTCAGTGAAACCATTCAGAGAAGGAGAGGGAATGGATAGCTTGGTGTGGAGTGTGAGCTCCAGCTGAATAATGAATGATGTGTAGATGTCAGCCGGGGACACGCCGCTCTTTTACCCCGAAATGCGCAGAGAAGGAAAACATTTTATTTGGTTGCAGTGAAGCGATTGGTGAGATGTGAATCTGAAGCTCTGCACATCCCCAGAATTCCTCCAGGAATTGTCGATATCTTAGAAGCGGATTTGACGAGTCGCACATGTGACAGGTTCAGAAATTCTGTGACAACTCGGAGAGATACAATGTGACCCATTTCCAGGCGGGCGGAAACATTCACCCAAATCCCAACTCTTCTCACTCTGCATAATAAACCCAACGCTCCCAAGCTCCATTGAAGTGTGAAGATCCATTCTACATAATGTGTGATCCACCGCACTGGAAGAGGAGACCTAAACCGGCGGCACGCCGCCATCACCGGGACAACACCGTCCGCCTAATTCACCGACTTCTCATACCGCCCCACCCATTCCTCCACCTATATATTCTGTACATCACATTCCTCCTCCTATATATTCTGTACATCACATTCCTCCCCCTATATATTCTGTACATCACATTCCTCCCCCTATATATTCTGTACATCACATTCCTCCTCCTATATATTCTGTACATCACAATTCTCCTCCTATATATTCTGTACATCACATTCCTCCACCTATATATTCTGTACATCACATTCCTCCTATATATTCTGTACATCACATTCCTCCACCTATATATTCTGTACATCACATTCCTCCCCCTATATATTCTGTACATCACATTCCTCCTCCTATATATTCTGTATGTCACATTCCTCCACCTATATATTCTGTACATCACATTCCTCCTCCTATATATTCTGTACATCACATTCCTCCCCCTATATATTCTGTACATCACATTCCTCCTCCTATATATTCTGTACATCACATTCCTCCACCTATATACTCTGTACATCACATTCCTCCTCCTATATATTCTGTACATCACATTCCTCCTCCTATATACTCTGTACATCACATTCCTCCTCCTATATATTCTGTACATCACATTCCTCCCCCTATATATTCTGTACATCACATTCCTCCCCCTATATATTCTGTACATCACATTCCTCCTCCTATATATTCTGTATGTCACATTCCTCCACCTATATATTCTGTACATCACATTCCTCCTCCTATATATTCTGTACATCACATTCCTCCTCCTATATACTCTGTACATCACATTCCTCCTCCTATATATTCTGTACATCACATTCCTCCTCCTATATACTCTGTACATCACATTCCTCCTCCTATATATTCTGTACATCACATTCCTCCCCCTATATATTCTGTACATCACATTCCTCCCCCTATATATTCTGTACATCACATTCCTCCTCCTATATATTCTGTATGTCACATTCCTCCACCTATATATTCTGTACATCACATTCCTCCTCCTATATATTCTGTACATCACATTCCTCCTCCTATATACTCTGTACATCACATTCCTCCTCCTATATATTCTGTACATCACATTCCTCCTCCTATATATTCTGTACATCACATTCCTCCACCTATATATTCTGTACGTCACATTCCTCCACCTATATATTCTGTACATCACATTCCTCCTCCTATATATTCTGTACATCACATTCCTCCCCCTATATATTCTGTACATCACATTCCTCCTCCTATATATTCTGTATGTCACATTCCTCCACCTATATATTCTGTACATCACATTCCTCCTCCTATATATTCTGTACATCACATTCCTCCTCCTATATATTCTGTACATCACATTCCTCCTCCTATATATTCTGTACATCACATTCCTCCACCTATATATTCTGTACATCACATTCCTCTACCTATATATTCTGTACATCACATTCCTCCTCCTATATATTCTGTACATCACGTTCCTCCTCCTATATATTTTGTACATCACATTCCTCCTCCTATATATTATGTACATCTCATTCCTCCACCTATATATTCTGTACATCACATTCCTCCTCCTATATATTCTGTACATCACATTCCTCCTCCTATATATTATGTACATCTCATTCCTCCTCCTATATATTCTGTACATCACATTCCTCCTCCTATATATTATGTACATCACATTCCTCCACCTATATATTCTATACATCACATTCATCCACCTATATATTCTGTACATCACATTCATCCACCTATATATTCTATACATCACATTCCTCCTCCTATATATTCTGTACATCACATTCCTCCTCCTATATATTCTGTACATCACATTCCTCCTCCTATATATTCTGTACATCACATTCCTCCACCTATATATTCTGTACATCACATTCCTCCTCCTATATATTCTGTACATCACATTCCTCCCCCTATATATTCTGTACATCACATTCCTCCTCCTATATATTCTGTACATCACATTCCTCCTCCTATATATTCTGTACATCACATTCCTCCACCTATATATTCTGTACATCACATTCCTCCACCTATATATTCTGTACATCACATTCCTCCTCCATATATTCTGTACATCACATTCCTCCACCTATATATTCTGTACATCACATTCCTCCTCCATATATTCTGTACATCACAGGCCCAGTATACAATACATGTACAACTGCCAGACAACCAGCATGTCGGGTACCAAAATCACCATGAACCTCACATACCCCCCAATTCCTGCACCTTCACCCCTCCGATCACCCCAATTCCTGCATCTTCACCCCCTAGATTACCCCAATTCCTGCATCTTCACTCTTCAGGTCACCCCGATGTTAAGGAGAACAAGGGCCTCATACCCTTGCCCAGTTGTTGCATCCCTAGACATTAACACCCCCAAATGTTATTTAAAAATAAAGATCCCTAAAAATGTCCCTCCATTAAACCCATTATCAGTCAAAATGACTGCCGCTGCCCCCACCTCACCGAAAGACTAAAAACCCAAAGATCCGCCGCACACATATCCCCAACCGTAACAGCCAAATTACACCTCCCCATCATCAGCTATACAAAGGAAGGGGCGGGGATGATGGTTTTGACATTATTGCCCAAATATAGCCATGTGACCATATATAGGGAAAGATATAAGGCTCTGTTCCCCGCCCATTTGTTTAAGTGGCTGGGCCAGGTGATGTCAGTGGTTGGTAAGGAAGCAGCAGATACGAGCACCCATTGCTTCCTTAGCAACCATTGACAGCTGATGGCTGCCACATTCACCCACACCGAATGCCCTAAATATCCAGCATTTGGACGAACGTCCAAACAGCCACTGGTGCCTGACCTCACAAATGCACTTCTGGAAGAATGGTGAAACATTCCCATAGACACTCCTAAACCTTGTGGACAGCCTTCCCAGAAGAGTTGAAGGTGTTATAGCTGCAAAGGGTGGGCCAACTCAATATTGAACCCTACGGACTACGACTGGGATGCCATTAAAGTTCATGTGTGTGTAAAGGCGTCCCAATACTTTTGGTGATATAGTGTATATAGATAGGCGTCCTAATACTTTTGGTAATATAGTGTATATAGAGAGGCGTCCCAATACTTTTGGTAATATAGTGTATATAGAGAGGTGTGTGTCCCAATACTTTTGGTAATATAGTGTATATAGAGAGGCGTCCCAATACTTTTGGTAATATAGTGTATATAGAGAGGCGTCCCAATACTTTTGGTAATATAGTGTATATAGAGTAGTGTCCTAATACTTTTGGTAATATAATGTATATAGAGAGGCGTCCCAATACTTTTGGTAATATAGTGTATATAGAGTAGTGTCCTAATACTTTTGGTAATATAGTGTATATAGATAGGCGTCCCAATACTTTTGGTAATATAGTGAATCTTATCATCCACATCTGCTTTCGTTCCCTGAGCTCCCCGCAGCACACGACCGATATTATCGTGTGCAGCTTTTAGTAATTTTCCAGCTTTACCTTTGTATTCAACAGCTCCGAGCTCCTCCCACCAGCTGATGGCCCTCCCCCCTATTATAAGGGACAATGCAGCTTTGTGTCCTCCCCTCCCCCCTCTCCCTGTGTAATGAGAACTCTGTCACAGAACAATGGCGGCTGATAATTACAGGAATTATATATTCTATATTCCTACAGAGCGCAGGTGAGCGAGAAACCACACTGACATCATCCGCGGTATTTCTATTATATACAGCGCTCAGCATAAATGAGTACACCCCAATATACAGCGCTCAGCAAAAATGAGTACACCCCAATATACAGCGCTCAGCATAAATGAGTACACCCCAATATACAGTGCTCAGTATAAATGAGTACACCCCAATATACAGCGCTCAGTATAAATGAGTACACCCCAATATACAGAGCTCAGTATAAATGAGTACACCCCAATATACAGCGCTCAGTATAAATGAGTACACCCCAATATACAGCGCTCAGTATAAATGAGTACACCCCAATATACAGTGCTCAGTATAAATGAGTACACCCCAATATACAGCGCTCAGTATAAATGAGTACACCCCAATATACAGCGCTATAGATCCATAGATGGTGAATGGTAGATGGAAGATGGTGAATGGTGGATGGTGGATGGTAGATGGTGGATGGTAGATGGTGGATGGTGGATGGTAGATGGTAGATGGTGGATGGTAGATGGTGGATGGTAGATGGTGGATGGTAGATGGTGGATGGTGGATGGTGGATGGTAGATGGTGGATGGTGGATGGTAGATGGTAGATGGTAGATGGTGGATGGTAGATGGTGGATGGTGGATGGTAGATGGTAGATGGTGGATGGTAGATGGTGGATGGTAGATGGTAGATGGTGGATGGTGGATGGTAGATGGTAGATGGTGGATGGTGGATGGTGGATGGTGGATGGTGGATGGTGGATGGTAGATGGTGGATGGTAGATGGTGGATGGTGGATGGTAGATGGTGGATGGTGGATGGTAGATGGTGGATGGTAGATGGTGGATGGTGGATGGTGGATGGTGGATGGTAGATGGAGAGTGACGCTCATCTCTTCACAATTCCCCATAGGTGTTCCCTGATTGAGGTCAGATCAGGAGACGGCCACTGAATCACTTGCACCCGGTTCTTCCTCAGAAATACAGAGAAAGATAGATATATAGATAGATAGATAGATAGATAGATAGATAGATAGATAGATAGATAGATAGATTAATAGATAGATTAATAGATAGATAGATAGATAGATAGATAGATAGATAGATAGATAGATAGATAGATAGATAGATAGATAGATAGATAGATAGATAGATAGATAGATAGATAGATAGATAGATAGATAGATAGATAGATAGATAGACGTGTGTTTTGGGTCACTGTCATGTTGGAAAAGAGCACGACACCAAGGGCACGGAGTCATGGCAGCACGTTCTCTTTCTATATAGATAGTACATCTGTGAATTCATGACACCATCAATGAAATGCAGCTCCCCCACACCAGCAGCACTTCTGCAGCCCCACAAAACGTTTGCCACCACCATGTTTCACAGTAGGCACCATGCATTTTTCTTTGTACTCCTCACCTTTGCCACGCCGTACAGTTTTGAAGCCATCAGTTCCAAAAACATTTATCTTGGTCTCATCACTCCAGAGCACAGAGTCCCAGTAGTCTTCTTCTTTTTTAGCATGGGCCCTGCCCAATTCTAGGTGGGCTTTTCTGTGCATGGGGTTTAGGAGAGGCTTCCTTCATGGACGCCACCCTTGAATGCTTTCCTCTGCAGTATACGGGAAACAATCGCCCCAGTTTGGCAGTCTACTTCTTTAGCTAACTGCAGAGAACTTGCAATGGCGATTTTCTCCAACCCTTCTCATCAGAAATCCCTCCGGGCGAGGTGACAACTTCCATGGACCTCTCTGTTAGACGGTTCCACTTCCATCTTTGTTACATTTTTTTTTTATCACTTTTGCTCCAATATTCTGACTGATACGTAACGCTTTGCTGATCTTCTCATAGCCTTCACCTTTCTTGTGTAAAGAAATGATTTCTTTCTGAGGCCTTGTGACTTTTCTCTTCCATGTGCTGCCATTGGTGACACCATGAAATGAATGGGAGGGGCTTTCTTTGTTAACCACTTCCCACCCAAGGACGTACCCATACACGCTCGGGTTTCAGTGGGTATACCGGGATAGTGGGTGCACCTACAGGCATCATCCCAGTATCATACTTTTTAGCCAGCGATTCTCTTTCAAGTGATCCAAGCAGCTAATTAGCCACTCGATCGCATCTGCAGGTGGCGGAAGGAGGGGGGGGTCGCACCCTCTCCTGCCGCCGCCTCTCCTGGGCTCGCTGATCCTTTGCGGTGCGAGCCGCTGGTAATGTCTGCCTTGTACAGAGAGAGAGGAACTGACGTCGTTCCCCTCTCTCTGTAACCCTGGAAACCAGGAGCGACGAGTAATTTGTCACTTCCGGTTCCGCCACTTTGGTTACCTGGCCACCAGCGGCCAGAGAAGCAGCCGATTGGACCGATTTCAGTCTGACCAGCTGCATGGGGGGCCAGAGGGGAGATTTGGGGTCTGATAGACCCCAAATCTCTCCATAAAGAGGACCTGTTACCTGTGCCATCTTAAGAGCATTAAAGGGCAATGCAGTGCACTGGGGCCCCGCCTCCACAATCACCCACGAGAATAAAAATGCAAATTATTGAGAAGGTGATATTTATTGGTACAGCAGTGCCAGGCTAATGACAGCTTCTAAGTTCTATGGCTGGGTCCGGTGACCACACGGACGGGAGTCAGACCCAACTGTCCTGTGTGTGCCTGTTCCTGTGGAGGCAGGCAGGTATTCCTGCAGTTGTGGGTTCCCCCTCCATGGCCCAAATGGCCTGACAGCAGAGCAGGGCTGACAGGCACTTGCCACCTGCTAAGTTGGGCGGCAGGATGCACACGGGAATCAGGACTAATTGGCTGGGGCTGGGTAGGTGAGCCCCCCCCGGGCAAGTGGAGCCCCCGGCCAACTGCCCAGTGTGCCCATTCAGTAAGATGGCCTTGCCTGTCACGGCCCATACTGTCACAAGGGATGTTGTTCATTTGTACAAAAAAAAAGGTGTAAAAAAAAATAAAATTTCTATAAAATAAATAAAAAATAAATAAAAAAAGAAAAAAAAATGTAAAGCACCCCGTCCCACTGTGCTTACGCACAAATACGAGCGCATACGTTACTCCCGCACGCATATGTAAACAGCGATTGCACCACACATGTGAGGTATTGTAAATGTCAGAGTGAGAACGATAATTCTATTACTAAAACTCCTGTGCCATTGGTAACCTGTAAAGGCGTTTAAAGCGTCACCTATGGAGATTTTTAACCACTTTACCACCGGAGCATTTTGCTGTCTTCCGTCCAGGCCACTTTTTGCGATTCGGCACTGTGCGACTTTAACTGAAAATTGCGTGGTCATGCGACGCCGTACCCAAACAAAATTTACGTCCTTTTTTTCCCACAAACAGAGCTTTCTTTTGGTGGTATTTGATCACCTGTGCGATTTTTACTTTTTACGCTATAAACAAAAAAAGAGCGTTTATTTTGAAAAAATAACAATATTTTTCACATTTTTTTATATGAAATTCCCCCCAAAAAGATGTAAAAACCAATTTTTTTTTTTAATTTTTGGCCAATTTGTTTTCTGCTACCCATGTTTGGTAAAAAAAATCGCAATAAGCGTATTTTGATTGGTTTGCGCAAAAGTTATTGCGTTTACTAACAAAGGGAAAGATTTATGTCATTTTTGGTGTTTCTTTTTTTAACGAGTAATGGCGGCGATCTGCGATTTTTTTTTTTGCGGGACTGCGACATTGCGGCGGACAGATCGGACCCCTGACTGACATTTTTGACACTTTTGGGGGGACCAGTGACATTACTGCAGTAATCAGTGCTATACATATGCACTGTTACTGTAAAAATGACACTGGCAGGGAAGGGGTTAATTTTATTGGAGAGGGAGGGGTTAATGTATGCCTGGTGCTTACTGACGTGTGGGGGGGGAGGTGACTGAGTGACACAGGGACAGATCGCATGTCCAGCTATGCTGAACACTCCGATCTGTCACTCCCTGTCACTGAGGAGATCCGCCCGCTTTGTTTACACAGGCGGGCGGATCTCCAAACTGGATTCCCCGACGATCGGGGCAGAGCAGCGGCGATCGCCGCTGCTCCTCCCCTGGCCCGACTCCCGCTGTGAATGAAAACAGCGGGAGCGCGCCTCCGGCGGCGCGTGAGCGCCGCCTACAGGGGAGGAGTCTGGCGACGTAGGTCTACGTCGTCAGACCTGCAAGAGCCACTTTGCCGCAGTAGTACTACGGTACTCAGCGGTAAAGTGGTTAAGCATCGTAGTTTGCTGCAATTCCATGGGCAGACGCAATTTTAAAGCGTGACGTGTTAGGTATTTATTTACTCGGCGTAACATCATTATTCACGTTATACAAAAAAATTGGCTAACTTTACTGTTTTGTTTTTTTCTTTAATTCATGAAATGTTTTTTTTTTTTCCCCCAAAAAAATTGTTTTTGAAAAACTGCTGGGCAAATACCATGTGACATAAAAAATTGCAACACCCACCATTTTATTCTATGGGGCCTCTGCTAAAAAAAAAAAAAATATATATATACTGTATATAAATGTCAGGATTGGCCGGTATGCAAGTGGTTAAAGCGGAGTTCCACCCAGGGGATACTTTTTTTAATAAAAATACCCCCGGGACAGTCAGGGCTAGTACATTCCACAATGGATAGCCTCTGATCTGTCCCGGGTTGCACTTACCTGCAAGAAGAAATACTTACCTTGAAAATTTATTCTCCAGCGCTGCCATCTCAGGTGTGGGCAGCTTGAAGCAAGCGCGATCCTCTTCTGCGTCCTCTTCCTTCTTCTTCGGTCCCGCGATGCACTGCACCGGCCCCGCGGTCACTTCCGGTGCCGCAGCGTCATCCCTTGTACTTCTTTGGAGCGTATTGCGTCCCGCGATTTTGTTTGCGCGATGTTGCCGCGATTCGGCAGGCGGAAATCGCGGCAACATCGCTCGGCGTTTGGGGGGCTATTGCAAATCAACGGGCAACGCTAGGCGTCCCGCGATTTGCAATAATCTCCGGATCGCGGGCGGAACCGCGGCGGTTCTGCCCGCGATCCAAACGCTGACATGTGAATGCAGCCTAAGTCATTTTTGGGCCTATGAATCTGCGTTTTGCCATGCGATAAATGACCCTGGCAATGAAGGGGTTATCAGGGTCGCTTTGTATCTTTCTTATTGATGTCGAATACAAAGTTTCTTTTTTTTAGAGTTTTACTTTAAATAGAATTATTTCACTGTTTTTGGCCAGCTTAAAAAAAAAAAAAAAAAAGATTTTTAATAATGTCTCTATCAAAGCGTGCGCTAATGTGGAATTAGATCGCGGCGTGTCGGGGGTGGGGTTGCAGGGGTACGGCGCCGCCCGTCTCTTTTTGATTCAGTAAAAGCAGCTTTGCAAAAACAATATTGGCGGGGCCGTCCCCGGTCACCTCGCTGGATTCCTTCTCTCTTCTGCCTGATCCTCGCTATTCATCGTCCGCGAGGAATTTTAATCTTCTCGGTTTTTTGGGAATTTTCCAGGTGAGTTGAAGCGGAGTTGTCGCGGGCCGGCGCCATGTTGTATTCCTCAATCCGACGCTGGAAGTGCGGGCAGATTGCACGCAATGTGATGGAAGTGAGCCTGAATTGTCACATCTGGAGGGTGATCGGTATGAGATTGAAGCGCTACTCTACAAAGTAATCAGATACAACTGACGCGTTTCAAGGGCCTCTTCATCAGGGCTGGAAGATGAGGAACGATGTCTACAGACTGGAGTAGATGAAGAATACAATATATGTGGTCATGTCTTCCATGAAGTGTTCATCAGCAACATTGCTCCTTATCTTAAAGTCCTGATAAAGGATCTCTGCCCCCCCCTCCCTCTCCCCCTCCTGCTTGAAACGCGTTGGTTGTATTTGATCTTACATTGGAATATATTAACTAGTGTGGGGCCTGAATCCCGAATCCTTCTAGTTACAATCCAAGGACATTATTCAAACACTAGACATGTGCGTTTCCTTCCGAACCAAAATTCAGATATATTTTTTGTTATTCGGGAATTCGGAAAATAGAAAATTCTGTGCCTCCATACAATCCTGTCTCCGAGGTCTACAGACAATTCCTTGGACTTCATGGCTTGGTTTGTGCTCTGACATGCACTGTTACCTGTGGGACCTTCTATAGACAGGTGTGTGCCTTTCCAAATCATGTCCAATCAACTGAATTTACCCCAAGTGGACTCCAATCAAGTTGTAGAAACATCTCCAGGATGATCAGAGGAAACAGGATGCACCTGAGCTCAATTCCGAGTGTCATGGCAAAGGGTGTGAATACTTATGTACATGGGACTTTTTTCCTTTTTTTATTTTTAATCAGATTTCAAACAAACTTCTCTCACGTTGTCATTATGGGGGATGTTTGTAGAATTTTGAGGAAAATAATGAATTGAATCCATGTTGGAATAAGGCTGTAACATAAAATGTGGATGAAGTGAAGCGCTGTGAGTACTTTCCGGATGCGCTGTGTATACAGATTACTGATCCTCCTCCATCTGACCAGACACCATAGGCGTGCGCAGGGGGTGTGCCAGGTGTGCCTGGGCACACCCTAATCACACTGTGCGGTGCCGACTCCCCCTACTGCCTGGGCTCCCCCTCCTCCTTTTTACCCCCCTCCACAGTGCTGCTGGCTTCCCTTCTCTTCTCCCCTCGGCTGCTGTGGGGCATGTTTAGAATGGAGAGCGGGGAAAAGGCTAGTCAATATGTAATTTATCGGCCCCTTCCTGTTCTAAATGAACACTCTCACTTACTGCGTTCATTCACAAACTGAAGCATAGTAAGCACAGTTTACTATGCTTCGGTGTGTTTGAGATTTGAGGCGCACACCCTAATGCAATAGGCTGCGCACACCTATTCCAGACACACCCCGTCTCCTTATATACAGAATACTGAACAATAATGCAATAACAGGTAAAAAATATAAAAAGAGGTAAAAACAGAGAATATTTGGTCAGTCTATTTTTATTTGGAGATGGCGGCGCTCGCGTTCCAGCTGAGCCGGCTTTGTATATGAGGCTTATATGTCAGTCCTGACCTTGTCATGGCCGCCCGCTCGGCTCCTGTCTGTGCGCGGTGTGGTTGATGTCCCAGTTATTGGCGGTTATTCTGGAGGACTATTCATAGCCGTGTCCTGAAGGCGCGTCCTACTTCCAGGAGAGAGCGCTGAATTCCTCAACGCCGACATCCCAGACAGACAGCGTTATCCGGACAGACGGACTTTTTCCTGGATGGTGAAGGGAAAAGCTCTTCCTCCTCGGCTTATTGTCCGTTATCCTCCATGTCGATGTTTGTGATTCTCCCCGTCATACTCAGTTATGGAACATTCCTTCTTGTGTTGTGTCCTATCCCCCTCCCCCCTCTGCTCCTCCCTGGTAAAGTTATCTAAACCCAAAAATATAATATAGATGTGGCGGCTGCGTTTGTTTTCTTTTTTTTTAGACCTTTTTATCCTTTTTTTCACCTGTGATCCCGCCAGCAACACACTTCCTGTCCTGTGGTGACAACACCTGCTAACCATTTTTTATCTGCGTAGGGACAATGTTGTCACTCAGCCTATTCTACTGATTTGGACTACAAACACCTCCCCCTCTTCCTCTCCCTCTCCCTATCTTTATTACATAGGCGACGTTCCTTTGTAAATCACAGGAGACAGCTGGAAAGTCATTGTCTGAGAGTTCAGTTCTGTGCACAGGAAGTGTCAGGGACGCGGGATTTCTGGCAGGATCAGCAGGCATTTTTCTGCAGCCACCACATGTAAGGACTGCAATATGTTACATTTCTGTTCCTTGGTTTAGATACAATGTAAATAATGAGCATTACAGACGTCTGTCCTGGCCATCCGTGCGCCACAACGGAACACGGAACTGTGAATGGGCTCATGGTGAACATTGTAGCATTTCTCCTGGAGCTGCATACAAACACGCGTGTAAGATATACAATGGATGAGGAGAATCCCCCCCTGACACAATGTACATACAATACATATAGAATGACACCGACAGCAATAACAATAGGAAAGAGCATTACAGAACAGCGACACAATGCAGAATATTCTGCTACTAACATCAGGGAATCCAATCCAATTCCTTCCCATCCTTACCACCTACTTCTCATCCTTCCACTTCTTCCGTCCTTCTCATCCTCCTCAACCACTTCTTCCATCCTTCTCATCCTCCTCACCCACTTCTTCCATCCTTCTCATCATCCTCACCCACTTCTTCCCGTCTTTTCCATCCTTTTCCCACACTTATTCCCATGCTTCTCATCCTTTTCCCACACTTCTTCCCGTACTTCTCATCCTTTCCAGTACTTCTTCCTGTACTTTTCATCCTTTTCCCACACTTCTTCCCCTCTTCAACCTTCTTCCACATTTCTTCTTATCCTCCTCTTCCACTTCTTCCCGTCTTTTCTATCCTTTTCCCACACTTCTTATCCTCCTCATCCTCAACCCACATTTCTTCCCATCCTTTCCCCACACTTTTTACCCCACCTTCTCATCCTTTTCCCACACTTCTTCCCATCCTTCTCCCACACCTCTTCCTGTCCTTTTCATGCTTCTTCCCCAACTCTTCTCTTCGTTCTCCCACACTTCTTCCTGTCCTCATCCTTCTCATCGACCGCTTCCCATCTTTCTCACCAACCTCTTCTCATCCTTCTCACCCACTGCTTCCTGTCCTTCTCACCCACCTCTTCTCATTCTTCTCACCCACCTCTTCCCATCTTTCTCACCAACCTCTTCTCATTCTTCACATCCTTCTCACCCACCGCTTCCCATCTTTCTCACCAACCTCTTCTCATCCTTCTCACCCACTGCTTCCTGTTCTTCTCACCCACCTCTTCTCATTCTTCTCACCCACCATTTCCCATCTTTCTCACCAACCTCTTCTCATTCTTCTCATCCTTCTCACCCACCTCTTCCCTTTGTTCTCATCCTCTTCCTATCCTTCTCATCTTTCCTCACATTTATTCCCCACCTTCCCATCCTTCTCCCACATTTCTTCCTGTCCTCATCCTTCTCACCCACCTCTTCTCATTCTTCAAATCCTTCTCACCCACCTCTTCTCATTCTTCAAATCCTTCTCACCCATCGCTTCTCGTCCTTCTCATCCACCTCTTCTCATTATTTTCATCCTCCTCAATCACCACTTCCTGTCCTTCTCACCCACCTTTTCCCTTTGTTCTCATCCTCTTCCCATCCTTCTCATCTTTCCCCACACTTTTTACTCACCTTCCCATCCTTTTCCCACACTTCTTCCCATCCTTCTTATCCTTCTCCCACACTTCTTCCTGTCCTTTTCATGCTTCTTCCCCAACTATTCTCTTCCTTCTCCCACACTTCTTCCTATCTTTCTCATTCTTCTCACCCACCGCTTCCTGTCCTTCTCACCCACCTCTTCCCTTTGTTCTCATCCTTTTCCCACACTTCTTCCCATCCTCACCCACTTCTTTCCCTCATTCCCATCCTTTTCCACACTTCTTTCCATTCTTCTCATTCACTTCTGCCTGTCCTTCTCATCCTTCTCCCACACTTTTTTCTCTCCTTATCATTTTCTCACACTTTTTTTTTTAATTATTTTCATCCTTCTCCTCTTTTTTTGTGCCCTGTTCTTCCCACCTATCTCACTCTCCTCTTTCCATCCTTCTCACCCACTTCTTTCCATCCTTCTCATCCACTTCTTCCCATCCTTCTCATCCACTTCTTCCCATCATTCTCTCCCACTTCTTCCCATCCTTCTCACCCACTTCTTCCCATCCTTCTCTCCCACCACTTCCCATCCTTCTCACCCACTTCTTCCCATCCTTCTCTCCCACTTCTTCCCATCCTTCTCTCCCACCACTTCCCATCCTTCTCACCCACTTATTTCCTTCATTCCCATCCTTTTTCCACACTTCTTCCCATTCTTCTCATCCACTTTTTCCTGTCCTCTTCCTTTTCCCACACTGTTTCCTCTCCTTCTCATCATTTTTTCACACTTTTTTCCATTCTTTTCATCCTTCTCCTCATTCTTGTGCCCTTTTCTTCCCATCCTTCTCACCCACTTCTTTCTCTTCCCATCCTTCTCACCCACTTCTTTCTCTTCCCATCCTTCTCACCCACTTCTTCCAATCTATCTCACCCTCCTCTTCCCATCCGTCTCACCCACTTCTTCCCATCTATCTCACCCTCCTCTTCCCATCCTTCTCACCCACTTCTTCCAATCTATCTCACCCTCCTCTTCCCATCCGTCTCACCCACTTCTTCCCATCTATCTCACCCTCCTCTTCCCATCCGTCTCACCCATTTCTTCCCATCTATCTCACCCTCCTCTTCCCATCCTTCTCACCCACTTCTTCCCATCTATCTCACCCTCCTCTTCCCATCCGTCTCACCCACTTCTTCCCATCTATCTCACCCTCCTCTTCCCATCCTTCTCACCCAATTCTTCCTCTTCCCATCCTTGTCATCCACTTCTTCCCATCTATCTCACCCTCCTCTTCCCATCCTTCTCTCCTTTCTCACCCACTTCTTTCTGCCTTCCTATCTATACCACCCACTTCTTACCTTCATTGTCTTCCTTCTCTTCATTCTCACTCATATCTTCCCATCCTTCCTCACTCAGCACAGGACCCAGAAGCCAGCGGAGATCACTGTGGTAGTGGTGTAGTAGCGGTGTAGTAGTAGTGGTGTAGTAGTGGTGTAGTAGTGGTGTAGTAGCGATGTAGTAGAAGTGTAGTAGTGGTGTAGTAGCAGTGTAGTAGTAGTAGTGGTGTAGTAGCGGTGTAGTAGCGATGTAGTTGTGGTGTAGTAGTGGTGTAGTAGCAGTGTAGTAGTGGTGTAGTAGTGGTGTAGTAGCGGTGTAGTTGCTGTGTAGTAGCGGTGTAGCAGTGGCGCCTACTTCAGTGATTTCCAGATTCCAGGGACTCACCAGGTATGGTATGTACTGCACATTGTTACATTAGTCCACGCTGGAACAATGTAACTATGTATAAAGTCTTCATACCTGTAATTCATCTTTAGGAAGGAGAACTTTGACCTGAAGAGAAAAGAGCCTGAGAACATTCACTTTCCTCCCATTCACACTGAACGATTGTACACGACATTTTACAGGTCGAATAGCTCTGCAGATTTTTTAATAAACACACAAATACGCCTCATTGCGAATAACCTCAACCGCAAAGCAGATTGCAGGGTTGGATTGGCGGATTGCAGGGTTGGATTGGCGGATTGCAGGGTTGGATTGGCGGATTGCAGGGTTGGATTGGCGGATTGCAGGGTTGGATTGGCGAATTTCTGACCCCTTCTAAAAAAAATTTTAGGGATTGAATCCTATCTATGATGAGGAAACATTTTCCTTTCCTTGGTTCCGCTGTCATTCTTCATTTTCCACCGACTCCATACAATTATTTTCATTTCTCTATGAGATATACGGAATTATGTATCAGTTACCATGTATGCGTTATACATTTCCCAGAAAGTCCGGGCCGCCGGCACACATCCATTATTTATGACGTCCATCTAATAGGAGATGTCACCGTTGTCAGGAGGGAGAGCTTAGTATCTAGTGGGGTCAGAGTTCACGGTGATGTGACATTTCTCCCGGTAAAGTGGTGGAGGGGAGGATAGCCCAGAGACCGCTTCCAGCTAAACAGAGACCAGCTGCATCGCTGCACAGATCTACCGCACCACTGGGGTGGAACACTGCAATGGCGGCTCCATGAGTGCCATATTATTCCACGGTCAAATATACAGTATCTCACAAAAGTAAGTACACCCCTCACATGTGACAACACTGAAGAAATGAGACTTTGCTACAATGTAAAGTAGTGAGTGTACAGCTTGTATAACAGTGTAAATTTACTGTCCCCTCAAAATAACTCAACACACAGCCATTAATGTCTAAACCACTGGTAACAAAAGTGAGTACACCCCTAAGTGACAATGTCCAAATTGGGCCTAAAGTGTCAATATTTTGTGTGGCCACCATTATTTTCCAGCACTGCCTTAACCCTCTTGGGCATGGAGTTCACCAGAGCTTCACAGGTTGCCACTGGAGTCCTCTTCCCCTCCTCCATGATGACATCACAGAGCTGGTGGATGTTAGAGACCTTGCGCTCCTCCACCTTCTGTTTGGGGATGCCCCACAGATGCTCAATAGGGTTTAGGTCTGGAGCAGTGGCGGCTAGTGCTCCATGGGTCGGGGGGCGGCAGACGGATCGCACCATACCTCCCACCCGGACCACACCAGGCCACCGCACACCGTACCCCCCCCCCCCCGGACTACAGCAAGACAGGAGACAGGACAGGACCCCCCTCACTAACACTGCCTGGATGCAGCGGGCAGCGGCTTCTTCTCCCTGTCTTCTGCGTCTCCTCCCTCCTCCTCCATGCCCAATGGCATGGCTTCTCCTTTCAGCCAATCAGGAAACTGGTTTCAAAACCCGCTTGCTGATTGGCCAGGAGGAGGATCCGTGTGAAAATAGCGAATTTTCATTCGCTATTGTCACACAACTGGGTGGGCTCGGGGTGCACTGCTCTGCGCCGTGAGCCCACCCTTTTTTTAGCCTGTGAGAGCCTCTGGCTCTAATCACATGGTTAAAAAAAAAAGCCCCATTGAACTCCATGCGTCTGGCGCCCAGCATGTAGATTAGGGTGCTTGGCCAGTCCATCACCTTTACCCTCAGCCTCTTTAGCAAGGCAGTGGTCATCTTGGAGGTGTTTGGGGTCGTTATGTTGGAATACTGCCCTGCCCCCCAGTCTCTGAAGGGAGGGGATCATGCTCTGCTTCAGTATGTCACAGTACATGTTGGCATTCATGGTTCCCTCAATGAACTGTAGCTCCCCAGTGCCAGCAGCACTCATGCAGCCCCAGACCATGACACTCCCACCACCATGCTTGACTGTAGGAAGACACACTTGTCTTTGTACTCCTCACCTGGTTGCCCCCACACACGCCTGACACCATCTGACACCAAATAAGTTTATCTTGGTCTCATCAGAGCACAGGAGATGGTTCCAGTAATCCATGTCCTTAGTCTGCTTGTCTTCAGCAAACTGTTTGCGGGCTTTCTTGTGCATCATCTTTAGAAGAGGCTTCCTTCTGGGACGACAGCCATGCAGACCAATTTGATGCAGTGTGCGGTGTATGGTCTGAGCACTGACAGGCTGACCCCTCCCCCACCTCTTCAACCTCTGCAGCAATGCTGGCAGCACTCATACGTCTATTTCCCAAAGACAACCTCTGGATATGACGCTGAGCACTCAACTTCTTTGGTTGACCATGGCGAGGCCTGTTCCGAGTGGAACCTGTCCTGTTAAACCGCTGTATGGTCCTGGCCACCGTGCTGCAGCTCAATTTCAGGGTCTTGGCAATCTTCTTATAGCCTAGGCCATCTTTATGTAGAGCAACAATTCTTTTTTTCAGATCCTCAGAGAGTTCTTTGCCATGAGGAGCCATGTTGAACTTCCAGTGACCAGTATGAGAGAGTGAGAGCGATAACACCAAATTTAACACACCTGCTCCTCATTCACACCTGAGACCTTGTAACACTAACGAGTCACATGACACCGGGGAGGGAAAATGGCTAATTGGGCCCAATTTGGACATTGTCACTTAGGGGTGTACTGACTTTTGTTGCCAGTGGTTTAGACATTAATGGCTGTGTGTTGAGTTATTTTGAGGGGACAGTAAATTTACACTGTTATACAAGCTGTACACTCACTACTTTACATTGTAGCAAAGTCTCATTTCTTCAGTGTTGTCACATGAAAAGATAGAATAAAATATTGACAAAAATGTGAGGGGTGTACTTACTTTTGTCAGATACTGTGTGTATTTTTTTGTACTACATTTTGCCTGATAAACCTGGCATAGGCTAAAATCTAAATCTGACCAATTTTAGAGAAATCAAGGAAGAGTCGGTCTGTGACCCCAGTCAGATTTATCGTTATTATACTGTAACCCGGACCATGACCTTAACCCTAATGCTACGTTTATAAGCCACTTAGTGATGTTACCAATGCGGACCATGGGGGGGGGGGGGATTCTCCGGTGTGACGGGGACGGCCTTGTAGGAAGTGGACGCGGCGGCACAGAGCGGGTACATGAAGGTAATTCACTTGTCAGATATTACAAATTGATGTGTGGACCCGCGCCGACGGATCATTTATAAGGAATAATTATTCTGATCTGAAGTCATCTGTCAGATGTGTCACCGGCGCCACGTCCACCGGAGAGCCGCCGCTCCCAAATCGCTTTTTTTTATTTATTTTATTCATATTTGTTGTTGGAGGTTTTTATCACACAAACTACAAGGGCACCTTACCTCTCGGCCGACTCACACATGGCGTGACGCACTTCTGTTTTGCGTTCATTGCCTGCTTTGTTCTGTGAGTGGCGCCGGAGGTGTCTAAGTACAGACCAATGTTACTAATTGTTCTGTATATGGGGGGAAACAATGGAACAGTTCATCCAGGGACAGTGCATGGAGAAGTGAGAACGAATGTTATTAGGTTTCTTTTGCTTTTGCTGGTCGTATTTTCTCATTGATTTAGAGCAGAAAATGTTTCATTTTTGGTCACTAGATGGCGCTAGGTATTATACTAAATTCCTATGGTTAGCACCATCTAGTGGCCAAATTTAAATCAATAAGACACGTTTGAAAAGCACAGAACAGGGGCGTAACTACAGGGGTTGCAGGGGTTGCAGTTGCAACCGGGCCCCATGCTCCAGGGCGCCTGTGCGGCTCCCCTGTGCACCTGGATAGGAGGGGCGGCGGGGCAGCATGTAGAGAAATCACTGTCCTCCCTTTTCCTCCTGTAGCTGCAGGAGGAAAATGGAGGAGATTGGTTCCTCTGTATGCTGCCCCCCCCACTCCTCCTATCCAGTTCACTTGTGTTCTGCTGTCTCTGGGCCCCTGTGTGCTTCCCTGGTTCCCCCCCCCCACGGTGCTGCCCCCCCCCCCACTGTGTTGCCCCCGCCACTCCTCCTATCCAGTTCACTTGTGTTCTGCTGTCTCTGGGCCCCTGTGTGCTCCCCTGGTCCCCCCCCTACTGTGCTGCCCCCCCCCCCCCCCACTGTGCTCTCTTCCCTCTCCTGCCGGCTGCTGCAGGGAATGAGTCACAATAGAGAACCAGGAAGGGGTCAGTAAATATGTGATTTACCAGCTCCTTCCTTTTCTGAATGGACAGAGTCATAGTCAGTGACTTTTGGTAAAAAATAAAATAAAATGATAAAAAATAATACAATTAAAATACCAAAAAAAATAAAAACTACTGACACCAGTGGGTGAACTTACAAAGGTCACACTTGCAAGCAGGCCCTGGCATTCCACCCCTGTGGGGAGGCCCCAAGATGGCAGGAAGGGGGCCCACTGCAGAACTTGTGAAAGGGTCCCGCTGCGGGACTGTAATAGAGGGCCCCCGCAATGGGAGTAAAGGGCCCCAGGATCAGTGGGAAGAGCCCCAGGCATAAAGGGAAGGGCCCCCGGCCAGGGGTCCAGGGGGCTCTTCATGGTTTCTCACCTGAAGGTCCTAGTTACGCCTCTGGCACAGAATATTGCCCAGGGGAGGACTGGGCCAGGGGGAAGGGGGGCAATTGCCCCCCTAGGCTGCTTTAATGCCTTGTAAAAAGGCTTCACTGCTTCTGCCACAGACATTCCTAAAGGATTCCTGGTGAAGAGAAGTAAAATGTACCCACTGACCTACTAAGTGCGGGATGAAGACAAGGACAGAGCGCAGACCCCCCCCCCCCCCCCCCAGCATAGATGGTGTAAACTGTTTCTGAGCAGAGGCCAGTTCCATGCCCCACTGGAGACTCTCCTCCCCTGGCCGGCCCTAGCCGAGCTGTCCCAGCTCCCCCAACCGCCCCCTGCTGGCCAGGTCAGGAACCCGGACTCGGATGGTAAGTATAGAGTACCTGGAGTGGAGCTTCAGCCTGGAATGGGGGTCAGGAGGGGGCAGGGAAGAGGGGAGCCAAATCGCTGCACCATTGCCTTCTGGTTTGTACTTGCCCCCATGCCGAAAGTTGCCAATCAGCCCCTGATATAGCCTTATACTACACTGAACAAAGGTGTTTTGTTTTTGCCCCCATTTTTCATGAGCTGAACTCAATGATCTCAGACTTTGTACACAAAAGGCCGATTTCTCTCCTATATTCTTCACAACTATGCACAGGATTGGAGGACTTCGATCTCTCGGTACAGCCAGGCTGTTGATCCACCTTGCCACTGAGGTGAATTTGTGTGAAAAAGAATGATACAAATGTCATCTGGGTACAGTATAGCATGAGCGCGCAATTGTCATTCAATGAAAGCTGAAAATTGGCCTGGGCAGGAAAGGGGGGTGGGAAGTTCCCGGTAAAGGGGGTGGGAAGCTCCCGGTATGGCACCCCTTCTCATTGGCAAACACAAGTAAAACCATGTGGTTTGGTGAGGCTCAATTTAACAAGAGGGTCCTGGCAGGGCTGGGACAAGGGGTGGGCAGGATGGGCGGTTGCCCTGGACACAATGGTTTATTGCAGGGTTTGGAACTAAACCTAAGGTAAGGGGGGGGGGCGCAGTTTGGCATCCTTACCCTGGGAGCTGGATGACCTTGTCCCGACACTGGGTCTGGGACTCCTTTCCACACATTTCTCCTGGAAAGGACGGCCCACTGAAAGGAACGGACGGCCCTACACATGACACGTGGGAACGCACAACAAATATGCACTAGGTGGCGCCATACCAGTATGAACTCAGCCTTAAACTGTAGAGGAACTCCATACACACCACGCCCACCATGGGGCTTATCCTCATCCAGGTCTGACAAGGACAAGGCTGTCCCAATTACAGCTTGATGTGGTGTAGGGGGTTTAGGGCAGAGGCGGAGGGTTTGCTGCATTCAGAGGCCACTAAATGCCACCTCTGGATGCAGAAACAAAGCAAAGCTGCAGCCATGCGTCTACCCTGAATCTATACTGGCTGTGTCCAGGGTGGGTCGGAGGCTCTACTCTAAATATTATAGCTGCCGCTGGTCGCACACAAAGCATGCAGCCGGCAGTGATAATCTTCTGATCCCCGGGGGGGCGGTCGCCCCTATTGCACTGTGTGATTGTAGCCTAATGTAGCCCCCATTTTATGTTTTCTCTCCTTTACTGACAAGCAGGGAATTCCGGGCAAACTGACAACTCGATGATATGTTCATCCGACGCCTGCGTCCTGTATAATGGATAATGAGCCAATTATCTCTATTTCAGGTTAGATTAGGACAGCGATGATCTCTCCTGATTGGAGGAGGGAGGCGTCGCACACCTCGGGGTTTTTTATGATATTTGTCCTGTTGTCGGCTTCATAAAGGATTCTCGGGAGCGCACTTTAATCCTAATTTCTCTCTCCAGTATTATTTTAATAAATGATTTGAAGTCATGTGCGCCATTTATCATCACCGCCGAGAATACGGAGCATAATAAAAGGGAGAGAATTACTTTTATTACATATTATTGTACTGAGGACATCCCGAGATCCCAGCATTGCTGTACCGGGTGAGCCGCCACATTAAAGCAGAAATAGTTACATTGTTCTATAGTTGTACAGATATATAGGTACATGGTTATATGGTTATAAAGTTACATAATTATATAGTTATATAGTTACACAGGTATATAGGTACATGGTTATATAGTTATACAGGTATATAGTTACATGGTTATATAATTACATAGTTATATAGTTATACAGGTATATAGTTACATAGTTATATAGTTATACAGGTATATAGTTACATAGTTATATAATTACATAGTTATACAGGTATATAGTTACATGGTTAGATAATTACATAGTTATATAGTTACATAGTTATACAGGTACATAATTACATAGTTATACAGGTATATAGTTATACAGGTATATAAGTACATAGTTATACAGGTACATAGTTACATAGTTATACAGGTATATAGTTACATGGTTATATAATTACATAGTTATACAGGCATATAGTTACATGGTTAAATAGTTACATAGTTTTACAGGTATATAAGTACATAGTTGTACAGGTACATAGTTATACAGGTATATAGTTACATGGTTATATAATTACATAGTTATACAGGTATATAGTTACATAGTTATACAGGTATATAGTTACATAGTTATACAGGTATATAGTTACATAGTTATATAGGTATATAGTTACATAGTTATACAGGTATATAGTTACATAGTTATACAGGTATATAGTTACATAGTTATATAGGTATATAGTTACATAGTTATACAGGTATATAGTTACATAGTTATATAGGTATATAGTTACATAGTTATACAGGTATATAGTTACATAGTTATACAGGTATGTAGTTACATAGTTATACAGGTATATATTTACATAGTTATATAGGTATATAGTTACATAGTTATACAGGTATATAGTTACATAGTTATACAGGTATGTAGTTACATAGTTAAATAGTTACATAGTTACATGGTTATATAGTTATACAGGTATATAAGTACATAGTTGCATAGTTATACAGGTATATAGTTACATAGTTGGCGGGTGTATAATTTTTATCATAGGTGTATTTTATATGATAGAGACAGAATATCAACCAAAAATCCAGAAAAAACACATGATACAAATGTTATAAATGGAGTCGCAGTTCAGTGAGCAAAATAAGTATTTGATCCCCTTAGTAGTTGGTGGAGAAACCCTTGTTGGAAGCACAGAGGTCAGACATTTCTTGTAGTTGGTGACCAGGTTTGCACACATCTCAGGAGGGATTTTGGTCCACAGATCTTCTCTAAATCATTAAGGTTTCTTGGCTGTCTCTTGGCAACTGGACAGTAGATTGGGGTACCTGGGTCCCACTGGTTTCCACCAGACTTCTCCAGACAGTAAATGGGGGTACCTGGGTCTCACTGGTTTCCCACAGACTTCTCCAGACAGTAGATGGGGGTACCTGGGTCTCACTGGTTTCCCACAGACTTCTCCAGACAGTAGATGGGGGTACCTGGGTCTCACTGGTTTCCCACAGACTTCTCCAGACAGTAGATGGGGGTACCTGGGTCTCACTGGTTTCCCACAGACTTCCCTGGACAGTAGATTGGGGTACCTGGGTCCCACTGATTTCCCACAGACTTCTCCAGTCAGTAAATGGGGAACCCTGGGTCTCATTGGTTTCCCACAGACTTCTCCAGGCAGTAGATGGGGGTACCTGGGTCCCACTGGTTTCCCACAGACTTCTTGGCAGGGATTATACCCATTCAAGAGGATGGGGCTGCACATAGTTGCTGTGCGGTGGTGCAGCATGTGGGATACAGACCTTAGATTGTAAGCTCCTTGAGGTCAGGGACTGTTGTAAATGAACAATATGTAAAGTAAAGTAAATTTGTCAGTGCTATATTAATAATAATAATAATACAATAAAAACAATTAATAGTAATATTGATAATAATAATAATTTATAATGGTAATAATATTAACAATAATTGTTAATACTAATATTACCAGTACTAATAATAACTTTATTAACATTACTAATAGGAATGCTAATAGTAATAATAATAATTTATAATTATAATAATTTATTATGATAATACTCATAATATTATTACTAGTAGTATCAATAGTAATAATAACAATAATAATCATAAATGATGATATGATTAAAAATATTAGTAATAATAATAATAACAATAATATTGATATTTTTTTAAGATAATTTATAATAATAATAATAGAGATAATTATATTGATGACAATAATAATAAAAATAATAATAGTGATAATGATAACAGCAACAATAACAATATTAAAATCAATGATGATAAAAATAATCATAATAATTTATATTTATAACAACAATAGTTATAATAACAATAATATTAATAGTAGTAATAATAACAATATGAATCATGATAATAATAGCAATTATAATTTATAATAATCATGATTATGATGATTATAACAATAATAAAAGTGTATAATGACAATACTAATAATACCATTACTACTAATAATATTAATAACAACATTAATAAAAAAATATTAGTAATAATAGCAGTAATATTAATAATAGTGTATGATCATAAAAATAATAATGTTTAATGATAATTATAATAATAATAATAATACTACTACTAAACATAATAATATTATTATCATTATAGATTATAATTATTAGTAGTATCATTATAAATTATTATTAATATCATACATTATTATAGAATGTAGTGTCAGATTTGTGATATAAAATGTCCTCATTAACCCCGAACAAACATCCACAGCAATCCTCGTTTTACGCCGCCGTTACCGCCGTGAGTTTTTATTATGGCCGCCCAATCTTCTGAATTTGGCCACTGGTAACGCCGGGCGGACATAAATCCTTTTAAATGCGAATGTAACTGTAAGATTTAATTTGAAGTGACGGCTTTCCATTAATGATTCTCTTCAGGGGAAGAGGCAGAGCAGAAAAGCACAACTTAATGAGGGAGGACAGAGGCCGGGCAGACGGCAGAAGACCTTCCAGCTGCCGGTACTCCGGCCACATCGACCGGAGGCCAGAATCCCTTATTATTATGTTCTAAACTACTAAACCCCAATTACTACAATCTCACATTATACTTCATTTGAGGTCATTTGTAAAGTCATTTCAATCTTTTTAAATCTGTAACTTTTAAAACAATCCCTGGTGGTCCCACCATGGAGGTCCTGGTTCAGACACTTCCTGTTGTAGGGTGACAACGTTCTGTCCTAGTCTCCCAGTTGTCTCCTGTGTTGTCACCCTGTCACACGGGCTTCTGATGGAGACTACAAGTGGCCGTGTCCGCACATGTTACACAATACGGTCCTCTGTTGTCACCTTCAGAAAACCTGCCCTGAGAAATGCCGTGCAGCCATCATTGGAGTTTATGTAGACAGGAAGTACTGAGATGCAGCAGAGAAGGAAACCGATGAAAACAAATATTTTATTATTTATTTTTTGATACACATTCAGTTAGGGTTTGCATTTACTTTAACCACTTTCCCCGGGTCGCCTTCATATGACGTCAGGGACAATATCGGGATGACGGGTGCAGCTGCGGGCATCATCCAGATATCTTTATTTCAGCCGGCGATTTCCTGCACAGTAAAAACAATAATATCGGCTGTTCCCCCCCCCCCTTGATTGTTTTTACAGGCGGAGGGAGTGGACGTCTTCCCTCCTCCCGCCACCCTCCTATGCTTCTCCGGTCCGTGCGATCGTTAAGCCAATGAATGAACCCGCTGGCAGCAGAAGTTTACTATAGAGCTGACTGAGGACCAGATGGTCCCCGACCATCTCTATGACCCTCGGAGGCGGGAAGCGACGTCATGACGTAACTTCCGGCAGACGTAAACACTGCCACTTTTTTTTTTATTGGAAAGCCTGAGATCGTTTTTTTTTTTTTTATCTCAGGCTTTCCAGCATGGAGGAGAGATGGGGAGACGTATAGACCCCAGATCTCTCTATGACCCTCGGAGGCCGGGATCGACGTCATGATGTCGCTTCCGGCACCGGCAGATGTAAACACTGCCAATTTCTTTTTTATTGGAAAACCTGAGATTGTTTTTTTTTTTTTTCTTTATCTCAGGCTTTCCGGCATGGAGGAGAGATGGGGAGACTTATAGACCCCAGATCTCTCTATGACCCTCGGAGGCGGGAAGCGACGACACTTATGGCACCGGCAGATGTAAACACTGACGTTTTTTTTATTTTTATTGGAAAGCCTGAGATCTATTTTTTTTTCTATCTTAGGCTTTCCAGCATGGAGGAGAGATGCAGAGACTTATAGACCCCAGATCTCTCTATGACTCTCGGAGGCCGGAAGCGACGTCATGATGTCACTTCTTGCACCGGCAGATGTAAACACTGATTTTTTTTTTTTTATTGGAAAGCCTGAGATCTATTTTTTTTCTATCTTAGGCTTTCCAGCATGGAGGAGAGATGGGGAGACTTATAGACCCCAGATCTATCCATAAGAGAAGACCTGTAATGCCCTATTTCTATTATAAGGGATCTTTACAAAAAGGAAAAGAACAAAAAAAAAAAAATTTAAATAAAATAAACAATAAAAAAAAATTAAAGCATGGTCCCTGCGTGCTCGCATGCAGAAACGAATGGATACATAGGTCGCGCCTGCATTTGTAAACAGTGTTCAAAAAACACCTGTGAGGTATCACAGCGAACGTTAGAGTGAGATCAATAGTTCTAGCACAAGACCCCCTCTGTAACTCCAAACTGGTAACTGTAAAAAAAAATTTAAAGCGTAGCCTATGAAGATTTTTAAGTACTGAAGTTTGGAGCCATTCCACGAGTGTGCGCAATTTTAAAGTGTGACATATTGGGTATCTATTTACTCAGCGTAACATTATCTTTGACATTATTCAAAATAATTGGGGTAAGTATTGTGTTTTGTTTTTTTATAATTCATAAAGTATTTTTTTCCCCCCCAAAAAACTCACATTAAAAAAAATTGCTGTGTGACATAAAAAATTGCACCAACCACCATTTTATTCCCTGGGGGTCTCTGCTAAAATATATATATATAATGCTTGGGGGTTCTAAATAAACTTCTAGCAAAAAAAAGATGATTTTTACATGTAGGAGAGAAGCGTCATATTGGCCTGGGAGGCGAGAGATCCTTGGAGCTCCTTGCTGTGCTGAGCGCAGTGGATTGTACATGGTAGCGGTTTGAGCCTCTCGGCTTTGGTACCTGCACCATATTATTTGTCAGCGCCGGGTGAAGTGACTGCGGTGGTCGTAGTAATAGGCAGCAGGCAGGAGGATTATTTGCAGCTCCCCCTGACCACACCAGAACTAGGAATGACATTATATTGCATATTACATCATCAGTAGGGAGGAGCGGAGAGGTTTAGGCATGTGTGAAAAACAAAGAAAAAAAATAATAAGGTAGAAGTTTGCCTGCTGCTCAATTAAATTGTAACTTCGACATACCAAATAATGTGTCCTGGTCAGGGCCGTCTTTAACACAGGGAAAAAGGGGCAGCTGCCCCGGGCCCAGTCATTGCTGTGGGGCCCAATGCAGCTCCCCCTTGAGCCTGCACTGCCCACAAAAAGTTGACAAGTGGATCTGAGAGGGCCCAAGAAAATGTTTGCCCGGGGTCCAAACAATATTAAAGATGGCCCTGGTCCTGGTATTGGGCCATTTCTGAGTCCTCTCAACCACTTTGGGGAAACCAGCCTGTCCCAGGACAGAGGACACCAGGATTTAATCATATTGTCAGGGGGTAGGTAGGAGGTTCACATACTTTGTATGGGTTTTTGCCTTCCTCTGGATCAGAGAGAGGTTCTGAAGATGGCAGGCATTGTTTCTTTCCTTTGAAGCTGATAAAAATTTATCTTTTTAATAATATTTGTAACTAATGGAGTTTCCTCCAATTCTGGAAGTTCAGTGTTTGCCTTTCCTCTGGAGCTTAGTGTTGTCCTCCATATTTGCAGTCAATGCTTCGGGACACCAGGATTTATTCATATTGTAAGGTAGGAGGCTCTCTGACTTAGTATGGGGTTTTTGCCCTCCTCTGTATCAGTGAGAGGATCTGGGGATGGCCGCTATTTTATCTTCCCTTTGAAGCTGATATAAATGTATCTTTCATAATACTCATAAATGTGTAACTATGGAGTTTCCTCTAATGCTGGAAGTTCTTGTCTCTCCTCTGGAACTTAGTGTTGTCCTCCATACTTGCAATAACGATGCTTTGAGACACTAAAGCTGGCCATACACTAGCCGAAAAATCGTTCAAACTAATTTCCTGAAAACGAAAAATTGGCCGTGAGAGCAGACGATCGTGCCATCATGTAATGACCGAATTTCGAACGATAAATCGGTTCAATGGACGTTTTTCGTTCAGTTTGTCACATATGTCTAATTTTCCAGACTGTTCCTTCGATTTTTTGGCTCTGAAAAGTTAAAAACAATTTTCTATTTGTGCCCATTAACTGGACGAAAAACGAACGATCGTGTATGGCCAGCATAAGTTTTTAGAACATTGTCAGGAGGTTAGGTAGGAGGTTCACATACTTTGTATAGGTTTTTGCCTTCCTCTGGGGATCAGAGAGAGCTTTTTTTGGGAGAGATTCAGGATGGATTTAAGAAAAAAAGTCTTGAATAAATAAGGTTCTCCACTTTTTGTCCTGGCCTCCCCCCTCTATGATTGGTAATACCAGGGGTGGTGGGTTTCCTCCGTCTCGCCTCCTCCTGGAAGGTTTGTCATAGTCCTCCTTTCATGGAAGGTACAGTCCACTATATTTGAGAATTTCACTTGTAAAGATGTCTATAAGTCTCCTGAAGAAGCCATTTCTCTATGGCAAAACATGTTGAGCTGACACCACCAAGTGTTTCTTTGTCCTTCCTTTTTCTTTTATGTTTTTTTTTTAATTTATATGTATTTTGTAATCAATAAAATGATCGAATTTTTTATGGAAAGAAAATTATTTTTCTCCATTATTATATTCAAATATAGCTTTATTGTGCACCTTAAAAGTCCCACATTCCCATTTCTTGCCTATTTATAAATTTGAGGGATGTAGTGCATTATCAATACTCTCCGGCAAAAAGAATAAAAACTTGATAAATTCGTAACTATGGAGTTTCCTCCAGTTCTGGAAGTTCTTGTCTCTCCTCTGGAGCTTAGTGTTGTCCTCCATATTGGTAAAGATGATGCCTTGGGACACGAGGATTATTTTTTATTTTTTTAACAGGTAGGAACAGGATTTTATCAGATTGTCAGGGGGTAGGTTGGCGGTTCTCATTCTTGTATAGGCTTTTGTACTTCTCTGGATCAGTGAGAAGTTCTGAGGTGATGACAAATATTTTTCTTTCCTTTGAAGCTGATATAAATGTATCTTTTTCATAAAACACAGAGCTATGTAAATATGGAGTTTCCTGGAATTCTGGAAATTCAGTGTTTGCCTTTCCTCTGGAGCTTAGTGTTGACCTCCATATTTGCAAAGACAATGCTTTGGGACACCAGGAGTTTATCAGATTTTTAGGGGGTAGGTGGGAAGTTCTCATACTTTGTATGGGTTTTTGCCCTCCTCTGGATCAGTGAAAGGTTCTGAGGATGGCGGGTATTTTTAATTTCCTTAGAAGCTAATATAAATGTATCTTTTTCATAATACTCATAAGTATGTAACCATGGAGTTTCCTCCAATTCTGAAAGTTCTTGTCTCTCCTCTGGAGCTTAGTAGTGTTCTTCATATTTCTTTCCTTTGAAGCTGATATACAATAAATGTATCTTTTTCATAATACTTGTAACTTTGTAACCATGGAGTTTCTTCCAATTCTGGAAGTTCTTTTCTTTCCTCTGGAGCTTAGTGTTTTCCCCCATATTTGCAAAAACAATGCTTCGGGACACCAAGACTTTATCACATTGTCAGGGGGTAGGTAGGGGTCTTTGCCCTCCTTTGGATCAGTGGGGGGATCAGAGGATGGCAGGTATTTTTTTTCTTTCCTTTGAAGCTGATATAAATGTATCTCTTTCATAATACTTAGTTCATGTCTTTCCTCTGGAGCTTAGTGTTGACCTCCATATTTGAAAAAAACAATGCCTCTGGACACCAGGATTTTTTTAAATTGTCATGGGGTATGTAGGAGGCACTCATACTGTGTATGGGTTTTTGCCCTCCTCCAGATCAGTGAGAGGATCTGAGGATTTTTTCTTTCTTTTGAAGCTGATATAAATATATCTTTTTTTTTTTTTTTATAACACTTGTAGCTTTGTAGCTATGGAGTTTCCTCCAATTCTGGAAGTTCTTGTCTTTCCTCGGGAGCTTAGTGTTTTCCCCCAAATTTGCAAAAACAATGCCTCTGGACACCAGGATTTTATCACATTGTCAGGGGGTAGGTAGGAGGCTCTCATACTATGTATGGGTCTTTGCCCTCCTTTGGATCAGTGAGGGGAATCTGAGCAGAGGCGTAACTTGAACCTTCAGGGCCCCGATGCAAGAAACCATGAAGGGCCCCCCAAACCCCTGGCTGGGGTACTTCCCTTCAAGCCTGGGGCTCTTCTCACTGATCCTGGGGCCCTTTACTCTCATTGCGGGGCCCTTTATTACGGTCCCACAGTGGGACCCTTTCACAAGTTCTGCAGTGGGCCCCCTTCCTGCCATCTTGGGGCCTCCCCACGGTGGTGGAAGGCCAGGGCCCGGTCGCAATGCAAGTGTGACCTTTGCAATCCTGGAAGTTCACCCACTGGTGTCAGTAGTTTTTATTTTCTGGTATTTTAATTGTATTATTTTTTATCATTTTATTTAATTTTTTTACAATGTCACTGACTATGACTCTGTCCATTCAGAAAAGGAAGAAGCTGGTAAATTGCATATTTACCGACCCCTTCCTAGTTCTCTATTGTGACACATCCCATGCAGTAGTCGGCAGGAGAGGGAAGGGAGCACAGTATGGGGGGGAGGGGGGCACACATGGGCCCAGAGGCAGCAGAACACAAGTGAACTGCAGAATACAGAGGAACCAATCTCCTCCATTATCCTCCTGCAGCTACAGAAGGAAAAAGGAGGACAGTGATTTCTCTACATGCTGCCCCCGCCGCCCCTCCTATTCAGGTGTACAGGGGAGCCGCACAGGCCCCCTGGAGCATGGGGCCCGGTTGCAATTGTAACCCCTGCAACCCCTGTAGTTACGCCCCTGAATCTGAGGATGGCAGGTATTTTTTCTTTCCTTTGAATCTGATATAAATCAATATCTTTCATAATACTCATAAATATGCAATGATGGAGTTTCCTCCAGTTCTAAAAGTTCATGTCTTTCCTCTACAGCGTAGTGTTGACCTCTATATTTGCAAGGACGATGCCTCTGGACACCGGGATTTTATCAGATTGTCAGGGGATAGGTAGGAGTTAGATAGTTCTCATACTTTGTATGGGTTTTTGCCCTCTTCTGTTTTGAGGATGGCGGGTATTTTTATTTCCTTTGAAGCTGATCAATGTATCTTTTTCATAATACTCATAAATATATAACTATGGAGTTTCCTCCAATTCTGAAAGTTCTTGTCTCTCCTCTGGAGCTTAGTGTTGTCCTTCATATTTCTTTCCTTTGAAGCTGATATACGGTAAATGTATCTTTTTCATAATACTTGTAACTTTGTAGCTATGAAATTTCCTCCAGTTGTGGAAGTTCTGCACTCTTCTCTCCTCTGGAGCTTAGTATCTTCCTCTGTATTTGCAAAAACAATGCTTCGGGACACCAGGACGTTGTGGAACACCAGGTTTTAACCAGATTGTCATGGGTTAGGTAGGAGGCTCTCATACTGTGTGTGGGTTTTTGCCCTTCTTTGGATCAGTGAGAGGATCTGCAGATAGCGAGTATTTTTTCCTTCCTTTGAAGCTGATATAAATTTATCTTTTTTATAATACTTGTAACTTTGTAAATATGGAGTTTCCTCCGATTCTGGAAGTTCTTGTTTTTCCTCTGGAGCTTTCTGTTTTCCCCCATATTTGCAAAAACAATGCTTCGTGACACCAGGATTTTATCACATTGTCAGGGGGTAGGTAAGAGGCTCTCATACTATGTATGGGTCTTTGCCCTCCTTTGGTTCAGTGTGGGGGATCAAAGGATGGCAGGTATTTTTTCTTTCCTTTAAGAGCCGGTCCACACTAGCGCGACTTGTCAGGCGACTTGTCAGCTTGACAAGTCGCGCTCCCTCGCGGTCCATTGACCACTACAGGACCCGTTCTAATAGGAGCGACACAAGTCGCTCCGACTTAGAAAAAGGGTCCTGTACTACTTCGGGGCGACCTCGGAGCGACTTGCATAGACTTCCATTATGTGAAGTCCCTGCAAGTCCCTCCGAAGTCGTGGTGCATGGTAATGCACAAGTCGCCCCCGAAGTAGTAAGGAGTCGTGTCGCCATAGTGTGAACCGAGCCTAAAGCTGATATAAATGTATCTCTTTCATAATATTCATAAATATACAATGATGGAGTTTCCTCCAGTTCTAAAAGTTCATGTCTTTCCTCTAGATCAGGGATCCTTAAACTACGGCAATCCAGCTGTTGCGAAACTACACATGCCATGAGGCATTGTAAAACTCTGACTTTCACAGACATGACTAGGCATGATGGGAATTGTAGTTCCTTAACAACTGGAGGGCCATAGCTTGAAGACCCCTGCTCTAGAGCTTAGTGTTGACCTCCATATTTGCAGACAATGCCTCTGGACACCGGGATTTTATCAGATTCTCAGGGGATAGGTAGGAGGTTCTCATACTTTGTATGGGTTTTTGCCCTCTTCTGGATCAGTTAAAGGTTCTGAGGATGGCGGGTATTTTTATTTCCTTTGATGGCGGGTATTTTTATTTCCTTTGATGGCGGGTATTTTTATTTCCTTAGAAGCTGATCAATGTATATTTTTCATAATATTTAAAATATATAACTATGGAGTTTCCTCCAATTCTGAAAGTTCTTGCCTCTCCTCTGGAGCTTAGTGTTGTCCTTCATATTTCTTTCCTTTGAAGCAGATATACATTAAATGTATCTTTTTCATAATACTTGTAACTTTGTAGCTAAGAAATTTCCTCCAGTTGTGGAAGTTCTGCACTCTTCTTTCCTCTGGAGCTTAGCATCTTCCTCTATTATTGCAAAAACAATGCTTCGGGACACCAGGACGTTGTGGAACACCAGGTTTTAACCAGATTGTCATGGATTAGGTAGGAGGCTCTCATACTGTGTATGGGTTTTTGCCCTCCTCTGAATCAGTAAGAGGATCTGAGGATAGCGAGTATTTTTTCTTTCCTTTGAAGCTGATATATATGTATCTTTTTCATAATACTTGTAACTTTGTAAAGATGGAGTTTCCTCAAATTCTGGAAGTTCTTGTCTTTCCTCTGGAGCTTAGTGTTTTCTCCCATATTTGCAAAAACAATGCTTCGAGACACCAGGATTTTATCACATTGTCAGGGGGTAGGTAAGAGGCTCTCATACTATGTATGGGTCTTTGCCCTCCTTTGGTTCAGTGGGGGGGGGGAATCAAATGATGGCAGGTATTTTTCTTTCCTTTAAAGCTGATATAAATGTATCTCTTTCATAATACTCATAAATATACAATGATGGATTTTTCTCCAGTTCTAAAAGTTAATGTCTTTCCTCTAGATCAGGGATCCTCAAACTACGGCCCTCCAGCTGTTGCGAAACTACACATGCCATGAGGCATTGTAAAACTCTGACATTCACAGACATGACTAGGCATGATGGGAATTGTAGTTCCTAAACAACTGGAGGGCCATAGTTTGAAGATCCCCACTCTAGAGCTTAGTGTTGACGTCCATATTTGCAGACAATGCCTCTGGACACCGGGATTTTATCAGATTGTCAGGGGATAGGTAGGAGGTTCTCATACTTTGTATGGGTTTTTGCCCTCTTCTGGATCATTCAAAGGTTCTCAGGATGGTGGGTATTTTTATTTCCTTTGATGGCGGGTATTTTCATTTCCTTTGATGGCGGGTATTTTTATTTCCTTTGAAGCTGATCAATGTATATTTTTCATAATATTTAAAATATATAACTATGGAGTTTCCTCCAATTCTGAAAGTTCTTGTCTCTCCTCTGGAGCTTAGTGTTGTCCTTCTTCATATTTCTTTCCTTTGAAACTGATATACTGTAAATGTATCTTTTTCATAATACTTGTAACTTTGTAGCTATGAAATTTCCTCCAGTTGTGGAAGTTCTGCACTCTTCTCTCCTCTGGAGCTTAGCATCTTCCTCTATTTTTGCAAAAACAATGCTTCGGGACACCAAGACGTTGTGGAACACCAGGTTTTAATCAGATTGTCATATTTGCAAAGACAATGCTTCTGGACACCAGGATTTTATCAGATTGTCAGGGGATAGATAGGAGGTTCTCATACTTTGTATGGGTTTTCGCCCTCTTCTGGATCAGTTAAAGGTTCTCAGGATGGCGGGTATTTTTATTTCCTTTGATGGCGGGTATTTTTATTTCCTTTGATGGCGGGTATTTTTATTTCCTTTGAAGCTGATCAATGTATATTTTTCATAATATTTAAAATATATAACTATGGAGTTTCCTCCAATTCTGAAAGTTCTTGTCTCTCCTCTGGAGCTTAGTGTTGTCCTTCATATTTCTTTCCTTTGAAGCTGATATACGGTAAATGTATCTTTTTCATAATACTTGTAACTTTGTAGCTATGAAATTTCCTCCAGTTGTGGAAGTTCTGCACTCTTCTCTCCTCTGGAGCTTAGCATCTTCCTCTGTATTTGCAAAAACAATGCTTCGGGACACCAGGACGTTGTGGAACACCAGGTTTTAACCAGATTGTCATGGGTTAGGTAGGAGGCTCTCATACTGTGTATGGGTTTTTGCCCTTCTTTGGATCAGTAAGAGGATCTGCAGATAGCGAGTATTTTTTCCTTCCTTTGAAGCTGATATAAATTTATCTTTTTTATAATACTTGTAACTTTGTAAATTTGGAGTTTCCTCCAATTCTGGAAGTTCTTGTCTTTCCTCTGGAACTTAGTGTTTTCCCCCATATTTTCAAAACAATGCTTCGGGACATCAGGATTTTATCTCATTGTCAGGGGATAGGTAAGAGGCTCTCATAGTATGAATGGGTTCAGTGGGGGAATCAAAGGATGGCAGGTATTTTTTCTTTCCTTTAAAGCTGATATAAATGTATCTCTTTCATAATACTCATAAATATACAATGATGGAGTTTCCTCCAGTTCTAAAAGTTCATGTCTTTCCTCTAGAGCAGGGATCCTCAAACTACGGCCCTCCAGCTGTTGCGAAACTACACATGCCATGAGGCATTGTAAAACTCTGACATTCTCAGACATGACTAGGCATGATGGGAATTGTAGTTCCTAAACAACTGGAGGGCCATAGTTTGAAGACCCCTGCTCTAGAGCTTAGTGTTGACCTCCATATTTGCATACAATGCCTCTGGACTGTGGGATTTTATCAGATTGTCAGGGGATAAGTAGGAGGTTTTCATACTTTGTATGGGTTTTTGCACTCTTCTGGATCAGTTAAAGGTTCTGAGGATGGCGGGTATTTTTATTTCCTTTGATGGCGGGTATTTTTATTTCCTTTGATGGCGGGTATTTTTATTTCCTTTGAAGCTGATCAATGTATATTTTTCATAATATTTAAAATATATAACTATGGAGTTTCCTCCAATTCTGAAAGTTCTTGCCTCTCCTCTGGAGCTTAGTGTTGTCCTTCATATTTCTTTCCTTTGAAGCAGATATACAGTAAATGTATCTTTTTCATAATACTTGTAACTTTGTAGCTATGAAATTTCCTCCAGCTGTGGAAGTTCTGCACTCTTCTCTCCTCTGGAGCTTAGCATCTTCCTCTATAGGAAGGGGGTAGGTAGGTAGGCTCTCATACGGTGTTTTGCCCTCCTCTGGTCTGGATCAGTGGGAGGATCTGAGGATAGCGAGTATTTTTTCTTTCCTTTGAAGCTGATATAAATGTATCTTTTTCATAATACTTGTAACTTTCTAAATATGGAGTTTCCTCCAGTTCTGGAAGTTCTTGTCTTTCCTCTGGAGCTTAGTGTTTTCCCCATATTTGCAAAAACAATGTTTCGGGACTCCAGGATTTTATTATATTGTCAGGAGGTAGGTAGAAGGTTCGTTTTTCTTTCCTTTGAAGCTCATATAAATATATCTCTTTCATAATACTGATAAATATGTAAATATGGAGTTTCCTTCAGTTCTGGAAGTTCTTGTCTTTCCTCTGGAGCTTAGTGTTTTCCCCCATATTTGCAAAAACAATGCTTCGGGACACCAGGAATATATTATATGTCAGGGGGTAGGTAGGAGGTTAGTTTTTCTTTCCTTTGAAGCTGATATAAATATATCTCTTTCATAATACTGATAAATATGTAACTATGGAGTTTCCTCCAGTTCTGGAAGTTCAGCCCAAGTCTCTCCTCTGGAGTTTAGTGCTTTCCTCCATATTTAAAGACGATGCCTCGGGACACCAAACACCAGCTGATAGCGACGTCACCCCAGCTGCCACGTAAGCCCCTCAAGCATCAGCTGTGTGCAAGCACTGGGGTCAATCTACTCGAGGCTTTCTGAATGGAAGCTTTAATGATTCAAGTCGTTTCTATTTGAATAAGATTTTTTTTTTTTTTGCTTTGCCAGCAGAGAGCTGCTTATGGAATTGGAAGGCAATGACATGACGGGGGGAAGGGAGGCGATGGAGCCTCGGCCGTTAGGCGTCAGCAAATGGGTTATTGATTATTTCATATTTAGCCACACAGCACAGAGCAGATGAATCATTAAATATATTTAACTAAGAGGATTGGAAAGCGAGCCAGTTAATCAGCCGGAGATTGGTCTCTGAAATAATGGAGGGAGAGATGGGAGAAAAAAAAAATGACAATAAAATACAATTTAGTTTTTAATCAGGATGCAGTAAACTCTCCGTCCAGATACAAAGTGACTGCGCCGCGCCTTCGTCATTGCCGCGGTATCTGAGGAAGGTGACTAATAAGTAAAGACCAGATTTCCATCAAAAGGAGAACGCACAATACAAGCCAATGGCTGCTTACATGTATCAGTTAAAGGGAATGTATCATTTTTATGGTATTACAAAATATAAATTATTTACATTTTTAATCAAGTAAATGTGAAATATTGCTTTCTCTTTACATGTAGACAATACTGTCTAAGGTCTGAAATCTGGACAAAATCTCAGGTAATGTGATGATTGCTCCATTGGGAGCTAAGGCCCTGAGGAAGGGGGGCTTTCAGAACCCCTGAAATGTGTTGGATTTCCTTGTTTCCTTTGCAATCTTAAAGTCTATGTGAACTAGAGATCGACCGATTATCGGCAATGCTGATATATCGAGGGCCAATCTGCACTTTCCCTGATATATCCGAATCGGCCCCTAAGGTTACCAATATTGCCGATATTTCGGCAAAGTGCATGTACCGGAGTGATCCCTGTAGCTAGAGGCATCGCCCCGGTACCGGCGTCCATAGCCGACAGTCGGCTGTCTTGCAATGACAACCTATGTGGCTGAGAAGCTGCTCAGCTGTCATTACAAGGAGCGGGAGGGGACGTTCCCCCCCCCTCCCGCGGCTCGCACGGGTCTCCCGTCCCACCGGGAGACTCGGGAAACCAGCCTGCACAGCCGCCGAAGACCCGATCAAAGCCGCATTCGGCTCTGATCGGGTCTCCATGCAAAAACCTGGAAGTGATATCACGAGTGACATCACTTCCGGGTACGGTCTGGCGCCAAATAAAAAAAAAATAACAGCATTCAAAACAGCCAAACTTGGCGTTTTGAATGCTTTTAATTGCAGAGGACCCCCAGATCCCTCCACAAGAGTACCTGTAAAGTAAAAAAAAAAAAAAATGTAAATGTACAAAAATATTGGCCAATATCGGCTGATACCGATATGCATTGACCAAAATATCGGTATCGGCAACGAAAAACCGATATCGGCCGATCACTAATGTGAACCCCCACCTTGTAAAATAGCCCACTCAGCTTAACCACTTCCCACACAGGCCAATTCTGACAATTCTCTTCTACATGTAAAAAACATCATTAGAAAATTACTGAGAACCCCAAAATATGTTTTTTTTTTGGCAGTGATGCTAGGGAATAAAATGGTGGTCGTTGCAGGTTTTTATGGTGCACGCTGTTTGCGCTGTTTTTTTGCATAATGTGAAAGATGATTTTATGCCGAGTAAGTAGATACCTAACATGTCACGCTTTAAAATTGCGCACACTTGTGGAATGGCGACAAACATCAATACTTAAAAATCTCTGTAGGAAACGCTTTAAAAATTATTACAGTTTACCAGATTAGAGTTACAGAGGAGGACAGAATTATTGCTCTCGCTCTAACGATCGCGTTGATACCTCACATGTGTGGTTTGAACACCGCTTACATATGCGGGTGTGCCCTACATATGCATTCGCTTCTGTAAACGAGCACGCGGGGACGGAGCGCTTTCAATTAAAAAAAAAAGATTTTTTTGTTTATTTTACTTTTATGTTTATATTTTGACACTTTTCTTTTACATTTTCTTTTCACTTTTATTCCTATTATAAGGAATGTTAAACATCCCGTGTAATAGGAATAGGGATGACAGGTGCTCTTTACAGTGAGATCGGGGGTCTGTAAGTCCCCACATCTCTCCTCTTGGCTAGAAAGCCTAAAGTAAAGAAAAAATAAAAAAGCAAACTCGGCTTTCCAGTCAAGGCAGCGGTGGTGTTTACAACTGCCGACGTCGAACGTGACGTCATAACGCCGCGCCTGGCCTCCGAAGGTCATAGAGACTGCCGGGGACCATGTGGTCCACAGTCTTCTCTTTGGTGAAAGTCTGCTGCCAGTGGAGGGGGGGGGGGGATCACCGCCACTATGATTGTTTTTACAGTGCAGGTGATCACATTCCCCCTGTTCTTAGGTGCATAAGTAGCTCAGAGAGCTGGGGGAGGAGAAGCAGCAGTACACTAGTCTTCCTATTGAATGGCTGTGCATGGGAGGGGGGTCTCAGGACAAGTCTGATCATTGGAGGAGAGCAGGCTGAGTTTCCAGCACAGCTAGAGAACTGACCATGATGTGTTCTCCTGCTTAGTGTGGTCAGTTCTTAATTGGAAAGCAGAGGGAATGGCAGGAACACCATGAATTTCACATAAAGGAAGCAATACAAGGTGAACAGGAGACTTTCTCATACCAGTACATGGTACAGCAGGCACATATCAGGAATAGGAAATGTTGGGGGTCAGGGGCGTAACTACAGGGGTTGCAATTGCAACCAGGCCCCATGCTCCGGGGGGCCTGTGCGGCTCCCCTGTACATCTGGATAGGAGGGGCGGTGGGGGCAGCATGTAGAGAAATCACTGTCCTCCTTTTTCCTCCTGTAGCTGCAGGAAGAAAATGGAGGAGATTGGTTCCTCTGTATGCTGCCCCCCCCCCCACTCCTCCTATCCAGTTCACTTGTGTTCTGCTGTCTCTGGGCCCCTGTGTGCCCCCCTGGCCCCCCCCCCTTCTCTGCACCACCCCCCCTTACTGTGCTCCCTCCCCTCTCCTGCCGGCTGCTGCAGGGGATGTATCCCAATAGAGAACCAAGAAGGGGTCGGTAAATATGTAATTTACCAGCTCCTTCCTTTTCTTAATGGACAGAGTCATAGTCAGTGACATTGTAAAAAAATAAAATAAAATGATAAAAAATAATACAATTAAAATACCAAAAAATAAAAACTACTGACACCAGTGGGTGAACTTCCAGGATCACAAAGGTCACACTTGCGACCGGGCCCTGGCATTCCACCACCGAGGGGGGGCCCCAAGATGGCAGGAAGGGGGCCCACTGCAGAACTTGTGAAAGGGTCCCGCTGCGGGACTGTAATAAAGGGCCCCACATTGAGAGTAAAGGGCCCCCAGGATCAGTGGGAAGATCCCCAGGCTTGAAGGGAAGGGCCCCGGCCAGGGGTCTGGGGGGGCCCTCCATGGATTCTTGCACCGGGGGCCCTGAAGGTTCTAGTTACACCTCTGTTGGGGGTTACATAAGTTTTTAAAGATCATGTATCATTTGTATGTGTTTTGTATCAGTTTTGTTAACCACTTGCCGACCGCCGCAAGTACATATACTGTGGCGGTCAGCCCCGTGCAAAGTGATGTATGGGTACGTCACTCCTCTGCGAGCAAATAGGGGGCGAGCACGCGGCGCCGGAGGCGTGCCCCCGCTCGTTCACGGGCATCCCCGCGCGAGTGACCGGCGGCTCCGATGTCCTCCGGTTACTCACGATCTCCCGGTGCAGAGGGAGAAAGGCAGGCGGATGATGTAAACACAACCGTCTGTCATTCTCCCTGATGTAACTGCAGAGATCATACAATCCTGCTATGTAGGATCGTATATCTCTGTGGTTACATCAAAAGCCACGCCCCTTTACTCAGTTAGAATCACGCCCCTAGGGACACACTTAACCCCTTGCTCTCTAATAAAGTTAACCCCTTCCCTGCCTGTGTCATTTTTACAGTAACAGTGCATATTTATAGCACTGATTACTGTAGTGATGTCACTGGTCCCCCCAAATGTGTCAAAAATGTCAGTCTAGGGTCCGATCTGTCCGCCGCAATGTCGCAGTCCTGCAAAACAAAATCACAGATCGCCGCCATTACTCGTTAAAAAAAACAATAAAAATGACAGAAATCTTTTCCGTAGTTAGTAAACGCAATAACATTTGCGCAAACCAATCAAAATACGCTTATTGCGATTTTTTTCACCAAAAATATGTAGCACAAAACAAATTGGCCTAAAATGTTAAAAAAATTAGATTTTTACATTTGGGGGGGGGGGGGTTTCATATAAAAAAAATTGAAAAATATTGTTATTTTTTTCAGAATTGTCGCTCTTTTTTTGTTTATAGCGCAAAAAGTAAAAATCGCACAGGTGATCAAATACCACCAAAAGAAAGCTCTGAACTTCTTGAAGCGCCAATTACTGAAAGTGAAATAAGAGAAGCATTAAAAACCACTCAAAATGGAAGGAGTCCAGGTCCAGATGGATACACAATAAAGTACTATAAAAGATTTAAAGAAATATTAATACCAAAAATGCTAGAATATCTGAATAAAATAGGGAAGGAAGAACTAAGAGAAGAATCTCTAATGGCATATATAACGGTCATACCGAAAGAAGGGAAAGATCAAACCCTATGCTCTAGTTATAGGCCAATCGCGTTGTTAAATACAGATACAAAATTATTTGCGAAAATTTTGGCAACGAGATTAAAAGATTTATTAAAAATGTGGATCCATCCGGACCAGACTGGATTCGTTCCAGGTAGAGAAGGGAAGGATAATGTTATACGCACCTTGCTACTTCTACAAAAAACAACAAAACATGAAGTCCCCTCCATCCTATTATCAATTGATGCCGAAAAGGCTTTTGATAGGGTTGACTGGGACTTCATGAAAGAAACCATAAAAAGTTTAGGGATTGGGCAAAGAATGAGGCAATGGATAGAAGCATTATATAATAACCCCACAGCAAAAATAAAAATAAACGGAAGCTTATCAGAGAAATTTGGAATGAGTAATGGGACAAGACAGGGGTGCCCCCTGTCACCCCTATTGTTCGTGTTAACCCTGGAACCATTACTGGCAAAAATCAGACAAAATGTAGACATAAAAGGAGTGAAGGTAAATCAAGAAGAACACAAAGTCGCAGCATACGCTGACGACTTGCTTTTCATTGTCACAAATCCAAGGATTACTCTCCCAAATATTCAAAAGGAGCTAAAAGATTATGGAAAGTTGTCAAACTTTAAAATAAATCCAATAAAATCAGAGATTCTCAACATAAGGTTAAATACTCAGGAAGAACAAAGTATAAAAACACACTTCCCATATACGTGGACAAAAGAAAAATTAAAATACCTAGGGATATATTTAACTCCTCAAACTGAAAAATTATATCAAGCTAATTATATACCATTACTGAACGAAATAAAAATAGAAATAAGAAAGAAATCAAATGGTCAAATCTCATGGATTGGAAGAAACAATGTTGTTAAGATGTTTATCTTGCCAAAAATCTTATATACCTTCTCTCTATTGCCAATAAACATCCCCGCAAACTTTTTTAGGGTAATCAGAAATCTACTGACAAAGTATATATGGCAGTGGAAAAAACCCAGAGTACAGTACAAGATCCTGACAAGAAGCAAAGCACAGGGAGGATTAGCCACCCCAGACATAGAGAGGTACTATAAGGCGGTAATTATTACACGAATGGTGGACTGGACAAAAATAGAAAGGAGAGAAAAAAGATGGGTAGAGATAGAATGTACACAAAATAATAATCAGTTACACAAAACAATTTGGATTCCACCAAAATATAGGGAAACGCAGGGAGCACATGAATTAACAAAAGTAGTTTATAAAATATGGGATGGAATAAATAAACAACTGAAATGGGAATATAACTCACCAATGATAGCATTAAATGGCACTAAATATTTCCCACCCGGGGAGGAAGAACAGGGGGGAAACTGGATAGGGAACACTCAATTAAAAGATATTTTACACAAAGGGCACATAAAAACACTTCAGAAATTAAAACAAGAAAATAATAATATAAAAATAGATAATTGAAGATATCTCCAGCTGAAACATTTTGTCAGCTCACTACCACAGCCGATTAGGTCGGAAAAAAATCTTAACAATATCGAGAAACTGAGCTACTCTCCCATGCAAAGGCATGGAGTGTCTCAGATTTACAAAATGCTGACGGAATGGCACAGTATGGAGAAACCTCCATATATAGGAAAATGGGAGAAAGAAATAGGAACACATTTGCAAGAACAGGAGCTAGGGACTGTACTGGGGATGGCTGGATCCACAGCCATAGATGTCAGTACTACAGAATTAAACTATAAATGTCTATATAGGTGGTACATCACCCCAGAAGTGATAAATAAATACCAACCAGGCAAGACAGATAAATGCTGGCGGGATTGCGGCAACATGGGTACAATTTATCATTTATTTTGGGACTGTCCCAAAATAAGAGATTTTTGGCTAGAGGTAAGACAACTGATTGAAGACATCACCGAAATAAAAGTGCCGGACGATCCATGGGCATGCCTATTTCACAAAACAACAATACCCTTAAAGAAATATAAAATGACCCTGGTCCCAACCATGCTGAATACAGCAAAAGGAACCATACCAAAAAAGTGGAGAGAAAAGGAGAGCCCGAAAATAAAGGAATGGTGTAAAAAGATAAATAATAACTATAATATGGAATACCTATGTAATACACAAGAGGAGATTCCAAGAAATATGATAAGAAAATGGGGGAAATGGAAAGAATTTAAAAAATCAACTAAATATATTGAAATAAACAATTAGCATATCTACCATGGGGAAGCATTCTAGAGCGAAATGGCTGGCAAGAAGGGGAGGAATCCTGGGAGGTCGGGGGAGGGTGGGAGGGGAAAAATGTATATGTATTTCTTTTGTGTGCCTTTTTGATGCATAATTTAATTATGTAACTTGCGAATCTAAATCAAATTGGTGGAACTCTGTATATTGAGATTTTATATGCAAATAAAAATAAAGTAAAAAAAAAAAAAAAAAAAAAGAAAGCTCTGTTTGTGAAAAAAAAAGGACGTCAATTTCATTTGGATACAGCGTCGCACAACCGCGCAATTGTCCGTTACAGTGACGCAGTGCCGAATCGCAAAAGAGGCCCTGGTCTTTGAGCAGCCAAAACCTCCGGGGCTTAAGTGGTTAAGCAGTACAAAATATATGTACATTTTTAACATTTTTAATCAAGTAAATGTGAGATATTATTCTCATTTTACATGTAAAGAGTCCACAATACCGTCTACAGTCTGAAATCTGGACAATAGTAAAGAAATCACTGTTGGAAATTCTGGAAAATAATTTGATATTCTTCCCAAATTCCACATCTATGTGCCAGAAAGAGACATCAGAATCGTCGCTGTCCTCACTTTCCGTACCTGATGGCGAATTTTTCCACCAATCGCTATCGCTCAGTTCTTCACTTAACTCAGTTTTGCTGTCGCTGTTTTCCAGTTAGTCTAAAAGTGCTTTTGCGCAAAAAAAAATGCTTTTTGGACGCCATGGTCGTTCTCTATTTTCCAGGCACAAAGAACTGGAAAAGCACAGGCAGGGCAATGGAAAAGTCACCAGGTGAAATCCTGTGGTGAGATGGGATGATACAGTGTAATCCAATCACAGCTTTCTATCATCTCATTTGGTGGATTTACATTTTTGAATTTGCCGCCGGTTCCACCCCACTGCGTCACAACGCTCACAGGGAAGGGAACCGGAAAGGCAAGTGCCGGCATCAGCCGAGCACACAGCGGGGAGAGAGTGTGAGGATGGCCAGAGGACGCCGGGAGGACAGCGGGGGAGGACGGCGGCGGATTGCAAAGAAGGCGAGTGTGATTCTGGGGTAATCCCGAGTGTGGCTCGGGGTTACCGCTTTTGGTACTGAAAATTAACCCCGAGCCACACTCAGGAATACCACCAGGGAGGTTAATGTGCTTCTTTTGAACCACTCCTTTGTTGCCTTGGCGGTATGTTTTGGGTCATTGTCATACTGGAAGACCCATCCATGACCCATCTTCAATCCCATGGCTGAGGGAAGGAGGTTCTCACCCAAGATTTGATGGTACATGGCCCCATCCATCGTCCCTTTGATGTGGTGAAGTTGTCCTGTTCCCGTAGCAGAAAAACACCCCCAAAGCATAATGTTTCCACCTCCATGTGTGATGGTGGGGGATGGTGTTCTTGGGGTCATAGGCAGCATTCCTCCTCCTCCAAACACAGCGAGTTGAGTTGATGCCAAAGACCTTGATTTTGGTCTCCTCTGACCACAACACTTTCACCCAGTTCTCCTCTGAATCATTCAGATGTTCATTAGCAGACATCAGACGGGCTGTACCATGTGATTTCCTGAGCAGGGGGACCTTGCGGGCACTGCAGGATTTCAGTCCTTCACGGTGTAGTGTGTTACCAATTGTTTTCTTGGTGACGATGGTCCCAGCTGAGATCATTGAGAAGATTCTCCCGTGTAGTTCTGGGCTGATTCCTCACCGTTCTCCATCATCATTGAAACTCCACGAGGTGAGATCTTCCATGGAGCCCCAGACCGAGGGAGACTGACAGTTATTTTTATGTTTCTTCCATTTGGGAATAATCACACCAACTGCGCACCAGTGCACAAAGCAAGGTCCATAAAGACATGGATGAATGAGTTTGGGGTGGAGGAACTTTACTGGCCTGCTCAGAGTCTGTGAGCCAGGCCTTCTCATCCAACATCAGTGCCTGACCTCACAAATGCCCTTCTGGAAGAATAGTCAAACATTCCCATAGACACTCCTAAACCTTGTGGACAGCCTTCCCAGAAGAGTTAAAGCTGTTATAGCTGTAAAGGGCGGAGCCAACTCAATATTGAACCCTACGGACTAAGACTAGGATGCCACTAAAGTTCATGTGTGTGTAAAGGCCGGCGTCCCAATACTTTTGGTAATATAGTGTATATAGAGAGGCGTCCCAATACTTTTGGCAATATAGTGTATATAGAGAGGCGTCCCAATACTTTTGGCAATATAGTGTATATAGAGAGGCGTCCCAATACTTTTGGTAATATAGTGTATATAGAGAGGTGTCCCAATACTTTTGGTGATATAGTGTATATAGAGAGGCGTCCCAATACTTTTGGTAATATAGTGTATATAGAGAGGCGTCCCAATACTTTTGGTAATATAGTGTATATAGAGAGGTGTCCCAATACTTTTGGTGATATAGTGTATATAGAGAGGCGTCCCAATACTTTTGGTAATATAGTGAATATAGAGAGGGGTCCCAATACTTTTGGTAATATAGTGTATATAGAGAGGTGTCCCAATACTTTTGGCAATATAGTGTATATAGAGAGGCGTCCCAATACTTTTGGTAATATAGTGTATATAGAGAGGCGTCCCAATACGTTTGGCAATATAGTGTATATAGAGAGGCGTCCCAATACTTTTGGTACTATAGTGTATATAGAGAGGTGTCCCAATACTTTTGGTACTATAGTGTATATAGAGAGGCGTCCCAATACTTTTGGTACTATAGTGTATATAGAGAGGCGTCCCAATACTTTTGGTACTATAGTGTATATAGAGAGGCGTCCCAATACTTTTGGTACTATAGTGTATATTGAGAGGCGTCCCAATACTTTTGGTAATATAGTGTATATAGAGAGGCGTCCCAATACTTTTGGTAATATAGTGTATATAGAGAGGTGTCCCAATACTTTTGGTAATATAGTGTATATAGAGAGGTCCCAATACTTTCGGTAATATAGAGTATATAGAGAGGCGTCCCAATACTTTTGGTAATATAGTGTATATAGAGAGGCGTCCCAATACTTTTGGTAATATAGTGTATATAGAGAGGCGTCCCAATACTTTTGGTAATATAGTGTATATAGAGAGGTCCCAATACTTTCGGTAATATAGAGTATATAGAGAGGCGTCCCAATACTTTTGGTAATATAGTGTATATAGAGAGGCGTCCCAATACTTTTGGTAATATAGTGTATATAGAGAGGCGTCCCAATACTTTTGGTAATATAGTGTATATAGAGAGGTCCCAATACTTTTGGTAATATAGAGTATATAGAGAGGCGTCCCAATACTTTTGGTAATATAGTGTATATAGAGAGGCGTCCCAATACTTTTGGTAATATAGAGTATATAGAGAGGCGTCCCAATACTTTTGGTAATATAGTGTAAATAGAGAGGCGTCCCAATACTTTTGGTAATATAGTGTATATAGAGAGGTGTCCCAATACTTTTGGTAATATAGTGTATATAGAGAGGTGTCCCAATACTTTTGGTAATATATATGTGTGAGAAGCTTCAGATGGAAGCAGCTACTCTTTGATACCAAGGCTGCATTGTGGGGCAGTGAAACTGAGCAGGAGCCAGGAAAAGTGCCCATTTTTTAGATGCCCATTTTGTCAGGACAGATTCTCTTTCATGGAACGATCGGTTCCAACGCCTAACTAGACATTTTACATCCAGCTTGGTATTCCGGCGGCTGTGATGGATGGATAGTAACTCGCTCCTCTCTCTCCCCTCGGGATGGAAATGTGCTTTATATTCCTTTGATTAATAATATTCGAGTCTTCTTTCTTCATGAAGATCCTCGGGGCTCCCGCAGACACCCAGCGAGTGATTGTCGGAGAGCCGCGCGCGCCTTGCACCAGTTTTGTCATCCTAAATAGGACGGATATTTATATCAGTTGGTTCCAGAAGCTGGTCCTAAAGGGAGGCCTACAACTCCCAGGATGCCCTGCCATGACCTTCCATTGCACGGTTTTATTGCTTGATCATTCTTTGGGTAGTGATGGCTTCTGCATTGTATTGGAGGGGACTGGAAGCTCTATTTGTCTGAGGACTTCCATTGATGGTTCTTCGTAGGCATAAGCTTGGGTTTGGTCCAAACCTGGAAGTTACGAAAGTTGAAAAGGATTAAAAGAGGGGCATGGAAGTCAGCCAGCCCCCAGTCTGATGTACTCACCCTCCAGTCTGCCACCAACCAAGTAGACCTGTCTCATGATATAAATAAAGAACAGGGGTTTAGTTGACACACATTTGCAAACGCATGTGTAAGCTGCAGGGCCTCTACACGGCACCCGGTGTTACCTGCAGTCCTAACACTTTCTAATTTGAGTGTCTCCACAATGGAAGCACATGGCTGCTAATGGATGGATGGGAGGCAGGTGGGAGGGAGCAGCCCAAACCTCCCCCAACCCACTCCCATCTATGACTGGTCTAGTATATCAAAACTCTAATAGCGATGTTGTAGCGATGGTACAAACTGGAAAGGACCAGCTGAGAAGCATGCACCTCCATCCCCTTGTAAAACACAGATTGGGACTTTATATGAGGCATTGGCCTGTAAAGCACAGCGCCTCCATCCCTAATTTCATAAAATATTTGAGACTTTACATGAGACAAGCAGGTCATGCTATTGGTCCCCATCCCTGTATATGAAAAAACTGTGGTCCAATCAGACTGCATCCACCAAAAACGCACGAAAATCGCATGGTGGGACTTTAAATGAAGCACCAGCCTGTAGGCAAGGCGCCTCCATCCCTGGTTACATAAACCTGGAAGCTAGCTTTTATTGCTGAGCCAGTGCAGGGGTTCTATCTTTGCTGTTTCTGCTGCAGTGCGTTGCATCTTTGATGGTTTTTTTGCAGCATTTGTGTTGCGTCTTTCCCCTGAACATGTGACTGAACAACGCACTTGTCACAGATGTGTTGGGTTTCTGATTTTTGCCGCAGTCAGGGCCTCTGTTAGAAATCATTGGGCCCACGTACAGTCTACCTTTCGGGGCCCCATTTGACCTGCCCTTGACCCCGCCCCTGCCCCCCCCCCGTCCTGGCTTCGAACATATAATAGCATGAGCCATGACAGGTACTCTTTATGGAGAGATCTGGGGTCTATTAGACCCCAGATCTCTCCTCTAGCCTCCAAAACATCTGATCAAACTGAGATTGCTGCTCCTGCAGGGCTTTAGAAAGGCCTGTTTTCTTATTTTGCAGAAATGAGTTGTATATGTGCCTGGGCCACCCTGTTGAGCTGATAGGGCCAGGCCCAGTACAGTAGGACTGGCTGTACTGCCTTTTGACCTGCCCTTGACCCCACCCCTAGCCCCTCCCCTGTCCTGGCTTTGAACATGTAATAGCATGAGCCATGACAGGTACTCTTTATGGAGAGATCTGGGGTCTATTTGACCCCAGATCTCTCCTCTACCCTCCAGAACATCTGATCAAACTGAGATTTCTGCTCCCGCAGGGCTTTAGAAAGCCCTGTTTTTTCATTTTGCAGAAATGAGCTGTATATGATGCCGGGCCCGGTACAACAGGACTGGCTGTACTGCCTTATCAGTGGCCCTGGTCGCAGTTTCCATTCATTCCAATAAAGAGGTGCATTTTTTTTTTCTTTTACATATAATAGCGTGAGCCATGACAGGTACTCTTCATGGAGAGATCTGGGGTCTATTAGACCCCAGATCTCTCCTCTAGCCTCCAAAGCATCTGATCAAACTAAGATTGCTGCTCCTACATGGCTTTAGAAAGCCCCGTATTTTTTATTTTGCAGAAATGAACTGTAAAAGTGCCCGGGCCCCCCTTTCGAGCTGATAGGGCCGGGCCCGGTACAACAGGACTGGCTGTACTGACTTATCAGTGGCCCTGGTCACAGCTTCCATTCATTCCAGTGAAGAGGGGCGTTTCTTTGTTTGTTTTTTTTTTTTACATGTAATAGCATGAGCCATGACAGGTACTCTTTATGGAGAGATCTGGGGTCTATTGGACCCCAGATCTCTCCTCCTAGCCTCCAAAGCATCTGATCAACCTGAGATTGCTGCTCCTGCAGGGCTTTAGAAAGCCCTGTTTTTTTATTTTGCAGAAATGAGCTGTAAATGTGCCCGGGCCCCCCTGTTGAGCTGATAATGCTGGGCCCAGTACAACAGGATTGGCTGTACTGACTTATCAGTGGCCCTGGTTGCAGTTTCCATTCATTTTTAAGAAGAGGTGCGTTTTTTGGGGTTTTTTTTTTTTTTACCGCGCCAAACATGCACCAAAAATGCAGCAAGCCGGACTTTTAAAAACGCAACTCAAATGCAAAGGACCAGTGTGAAAAATTCCATAGGATTTAAAGAGACGCATTTTTCATGTATTTTTCTTCCATTTTTGTTAACTAAAAAACTGATCGGGGTGAAAGGAGCCAATATTGGGTTCAGGTTGGATGGAAGAGAATTGCATAAACAATGACTCACCCGAGCTCCACCGCACTGTGGGAAGATAAAGAGCTAAGTGTCGGTGCTCAGGCTAAACGTCCAAACCAAATGTTATATGAATAAAGCCAGCACACGAAAAGGCTTCTTCTAAATAATATTCTTTATTCCAACATGGATAGCGGTGACAACATGACAAATGCTGACACGTTTCGGCTTTACGTCTTCTTCATAGCGGTGACAACATGACAAATGCTGACACGTTTCGGCTTTACGTCTTCTTCATAGCGGTGACAACATGACAAATGCTGACACGTTTCGGCATTTGTCATGTTGTCACCGCTATCCATATTGGAATAAAGAATATTATTTGGAAGAAGCCTTTTCGTGTGCCGGCTTTATTCATATAACATTTGGATGGAAGAGAATCCATCAGAATCTCCGAATCATAACACAACGAATAAATCGCAAATTAATTTAGTTAAATTTGTTATGTTTTGATTCGTAGATTCTGATGGATCTACCGCCATCCAATCCAAACAGAGCGCATAAATACCGTATTTATTGGGGTATAACACGCACTTTTTCCTCCTGAAAACTGAGTGCAAATAATGCGTCGCCTATAGAGCTTTTTATGTGCCGTAGTTTGTCGCCTTTCCATGAGTGTGCGGAGGTTTAAAGCGCGATATGTTAGATATCTACTTACTCAGCATAACATCATCTTTCACTTTTTTTAAGAAAATCGGGGTATTTATTGGGTTTGGTTCTTTTTTAATTCATTAAAGTGTATTTTTTCACCAAAAAATTGTGTTTGCAAATCTGCTGTGCAAATACAGTGTGAGATAAAAAAAATTGCAACGATCGCCATTTTATTCCCTAAGATCTTTGCTAAAAAAAAAAAATGTATGTTTGGGGGTTCTAAGTAATTTTCTAGCAGAAAATGCTGATTTAAACTTTTAAACAAAGTTCCAGAAAAGTCCTGGTCTTCAGATGGATAACAATCTACCACTTATATACTGCAACAATGTATACATTATGTAGCATAGACTTAGGCTCGGTTCACACTGCTGCAACTTGAGAATTTAACCACCTAAGGACCGCCCGCCACACTTTTTTCACTGCGGCAGGCAGCCCCTTCTGCACGAACCAGCGTAGCCCTATGTTAGGGGCTGCCTGCTGTTAGGGGACATCGCCAGTGGTACTCGGCAGTGGGGACTCCGATGCACGGGGCTGGCGGCTCAGATTGCCGCTGCCCACCTGCGATCGCTCCCCGCTGAGAGAGAAGAACGGTCGGATGTTGTAAACACAATCGACCATTCTTCTCTCTGGAATGATCACAGAGCGCCTGTGATCCTTCTATATAGGAACACAGATCTCTATGATCATTTCACAAGCCCATCCCCCATACAGTTAGAAGCACGCCCCTAGACTTACATTTAACCCCTTGTTCACCCACTGTGTTCCCTGCCAGTGTCATTAGTACAGTGACAGTGCATATTTTTAGCACTGATTACTGTAGTAATGTCACTGGTCCCCCCAAAAGTGTCAAAAACGTCAGTTAGGGGTCCGATCTGTTTGCCGCAATGTCGCAGTCCCACTAAAAATCGCAGATCGCCGCCATTACTAATAAAAAAAAAACAATAAAAATGACATAAATCTTTCCCCTAGTTTGTAGACGCGATAACTTTTGCGCAAACCAATCAAAATACGCTTATTGCGATTTTTTTTTTTTTTTTAGCAAAAATAGATAGAAAACAAATTGGCCTAAAATAATGAAAAAAATTGATTTTTAATTTATTTATTTTTTTTGGGGGGGGGGGGGGTGTTATATAGCAGAATGTGAAAAAAAATATATTTTTTTTTAGAATTGTCGTTCTTTCTTTTGTTAATAGCGCAAAAAATAAAAATCGCACAGGTGATCAAATACCACCAAAAGAAAGCTCTGTTTGTGGAAAAAAAAGGACATCAACTTTATTTGTGTACAGTGTCGCACGACCGTTCAATTGTCCGTTAAAGTAACGCAGTGCCGAGTTGCAAAAAATGGCCTTGTCATTAAGGGGGAAAATCCTTTCCGGTCCAGAACTGGTTAAAGTTACACCTTGTTCTGGGCATTTTATAGATAGGAAACTCCTATCCTCATATTGATTAGTGGTTCCAAACTAATAACTACTGAAGTAGGGAACTCAACAGACACAAATAGATACACTCCGCATCTTTCCAAAGTAAGTCCCGGTTCACCCTAAGGCGACCTGTGAGGCGACCTGGTCGCCTCACAGGTCGCCGTAGGTAGCCTCCCATAGGGAAGCTGCGGACCCGTTCTAATAGGAGTGACACAAATCGCTCCGACTTAGAAAAAGGGTCCGGAGCTTCTTTGGGGCGACCAGGAGGCGACCGCCATAGACTTCAATGTTATGAAGTCCGTGGCGGCCGCTCCGAGGTCGCGGCGCGAAGTAGCGTCACCCCTATGTGAACGGGGCCTAACTGTTTTGTTTTATTTGACGCAGTTGAAGGCTTTTATATACCTGATTACGTAGGGATCACATTATTGTTACAATTGTACTTTTATGGTAACAAGGGGCGTAACATACAGGGGGCTAATTCTAATCAAAAGAATGGAAACATGTAATGAAAACATTATTAATGCCGTGTGAAATACATATAAAATATAATACAATAATATACAGAATGTACAAATTTCCTTTACACACCCCATTAACTGCAATGGAACCGCTTAAAATTAAAAAAAAAAATCCTGGACTACTTTGGGGTGACTTCATCACGACTTGCATCGACTTCTGTTAATGAAGCCGCAATGAAGTCGCACCTTAAGTCACGCGACTTTCCCGTCGTGGCAGTGTGAACCCAGCCATAGAATTTTCATTTATTATTGCTCTAAGCGCCATTCCTCTAAAATGAAATAAAACCTGATTTACAGTCTCAGGGAGTCAGGAGGTATGACCTTATAACTTTATTTTTGTCGAATAATCTGAAGGGCGGTCCTGCGGGAGGTGTGTAGTCATGGGAAAAGTCAGACGCCAGAATCTCGAACGGCTTTCCTGGAAGAAGGCGTCTTGCTGTGATCACATAGAAACAGGTTTGATCCTCTCAGCAGGCGTCTTCTCGCTTCTCCTCCTTCAACGATCGATTAAAGTCTATCGGCCCACTCTGAATATCGATCGCTGGCTCCTGTGATCGGCCTCGCACTGCGTCCGCTGAGTGTACGGTATCTGGGAGTGAGCGAGGCACAGGGTCTATGGATGCCGTACACCTTGCTAGGATTCTGAATTTTTCCAGTCTTGTAGATATATTCGTTCTTCTGGAACCTTACTGTGTATTCAGCAGCAATAGGTAAAAATAGTTAAACGGAACTTGTCACTTTGATCATTCGGGAAAACATGACAGGTTCTCTTGTTAGGATGTTGCTCACCCACTGATAAATACCTACACCGCGCTCCATCACTGCTTCACTCGTCTGTTGGAGTTCTCCATCTTGGGGCTCACACTGGGTTAAAGATCTTTCTCCTCTCCATGTGACAGTGTTTGGGCCTGACGATTGGCTGCTCAGACCAATTCCCTAAAGAAGAACACAGGAGATTACGAAAGTGAAATCCAAAATTCATCATTCAACAGAGATGGGGGGTCTCATAGTATGGAAGAAAATCACTAATTTTGTCTAAAAAAAGTGTCTTTGTGGCAATCTATTTAATATGTTAAATGTCTCTTCCACAGGAGACTTTTGGAGATAAAGGAAATTCCAGTCTGGGGCCACATAGGTGGTTTGACGTACTGTGGTACAGGCCAAAGTGACAAGAGGGCTTCACTTACACCTCTGGTCAAATAACTTTGGAATGGTAATAGAAGGCACTGAAAGGGTATAGAGAGGCCTGGTTGCCAAGAGTCAATTCCATAGGTCCTCACTTCTGGTAGATGTCTTGTCACAGAGGTGCTTACGCAGATTTCACATAGACCAGGTAAGGGTATCACTGAGAAGCAAACTAGAACAGCAACTGGCAGGAACCCCAGAACCCAAGATAGGCTGAAGGGCTGGTCAGACATAGGCGGAGGTCAGCAACTGGAAAGACAGATAGCAGGCAGGGTGGAAGGCAGAATCATGGTCAGGATACACCACACCAGAAGGTCGGTAGTGATAAGTCATATTCAGGAGCTACCCGAGGTCAAACCAGGAATCAGCAAAGACAAGTTGCCATCAGGAAATAGCCAAGGTCACACCTGGAATCAGCACTGGCAAACCATCACCAGGAACTAGTGGAGGTCACGCCAGGAATCAGCACAGACAAGCTATGGTCAAGAACTAGCTGAGGTCAAACCAGGAATCAGTATAGACAAGCCATGGTCAGGAACTAGCTACAGGTCAAACCAGGAATCACTAGAAACAAGCCATGGTCAAGAAATAGATGAGGTCAAGCCAGAAATCAGTAGAGACAAGCCATGGTCGGGAACTAGCTGATGCCAATCCAGGAATCAGTAGAGACAAGCCATGGTCAGGAACTAGCTAAGGTCAAACCAGGAATCAGCAGAGACAAGCCATGGTCAGGAACTAGACGAGGTCAAGCCAGGAATCAGTAGAGACAAGCCATTGTCAGGAACTAGCCGGGGACCGGGGTCAAACCATATTTTAGTAGTAGAGAGAAGCCATGGTCAGGAACTAGCTGAGGCCAAACCAGGAATCAGTAGAGATAAGCCATGGTCAGGAACTAGCTAAGGTCACACCAGGAATTAGTAGAGACAAGCCATGGTCAGGAATTAGCTAAGGTCACACCAGGAATCAGTAGAGACAAGCCATGGTCAATAAATACCCGAGGTCAAACCGGGAATTAGTAGAGACAAGCCATGGTCAGGAACTAGCTAAGGTCACACCAGGAATCAGTAGAGACAAGGAATGGTCAGGAACTAGCTAAGGTCAAACCAGGAATTAGTAGAGACAAGCCATGGTCAGGAACTAGCTAAGGTCAAACCAGGAATCAGTAGAGACAAGCCATGGTCAGGAACTAGCTAAGGTTAAACCTGGAATCAGTAGAGACAAACCATTGTCAGGAACTAGCCGGGGTCAAACCAAAATTTAGTAGTAGAGACAAGCCATGGTCAGGAACTAGCTAAGGTCACACCAGGAATTAGTAGAGACAAGGAATGGTCAATAAATACCCAAGGTCAAACCAGGAATCAGTAGAGACAAGCCATGGTCAAGAACTAAATGAGGTCAAGCCAGGAATCAGTAGAGACAAGCCATGGTCAGGAACTAGCTGAGGTCACACCAGGAATTAGTAGAGACAAGCCATGGTCAGGAACTAGCTGAGGTCACACCAGGAATTAGTAGAGACAAGCCATGGTCAGGAGCTAGCTAAGGTCACACCAGGAATCAGTAGAGACAAGGAATGGTCAGGAACTAGCTAAGGTCAAACGTGGAATCAGTAGAGACAAGCCATGGTCAAGAACTAGATGAGGTCAAGCCAGGAATCAGTAGAGACAAGCCATGGTCAAGAACTAGATGAGGTCAAGCCAGGAATCAGTAGAGACAAGCCATGGTCAGGAACTAGCTGAGGTCACACCAGGAATTAGTAGAGACAAGCCATGGTCAGGAACTAGCTGAGGTCACACCAGGAATTAGTAGAGACAAGCTATGGTCAGGAACTAGCTGAGGTCACACCAGGAATTAGTAGAGACAAGCTATGGTCAGGAACTAGCTGAGGTCACACCAGGAATCAGTAGAGACAAGCCATGGTCAGGAACTAGCTAAGATCACACCAGGAATCAGTAGAGACAAGCCATGGTCAGGAACTAGCTAAGGTCAAACCAGAAATCAGTAGAGATAAGTCACGGTCAGGAACTAGCCATGGTCAAATTGGGAATTGTCATAGACTAGCTGTCATCAGAAACTAGCCAATGTCAAACCAGAAATCAACAGAGACAAGCCGTCATCAGAAACTAGCTAAGGTTAATAGAAGGCAGGCAGAGATGAGTCCAAAGCCACACCGGGTCAGCAACAGAAAAGCAGACCATCCAGCAACTCCCTGGTTCAACTCTATGCCTTTAATAGGCACTAAGATTGGAAATTCAGTTTGCTTGTCTCTGCACCTGTACACGTGTATGTGTGTGCATTAGCGCACTCTCCTGTATTAACGTGCCCATGTAAACGTACATACCAGCTGGAAATGATCCTTTTATTGCATATTGGCTCATATGTGTAGTAACAAGTAACTAGTTATGATTCAGGCCTTTAGGCTGAAACACAGAAGCAGATGTTACTTTGTAAAGGAAGATGGATCGCTAATAAAGTAGTATATGGAGGAAGCGCTGTGTGCTAGCAATTGTATCAATTTGTTTTTTTTTGGTCTGTAGTATAGGAAGGGGATCTTTATTGTAAGAGCAGAAGAATTATGAAGAATACTGGTCACATTTATAAATTAGTTTGCGCTATACTGGGCTTCTCCAAACCCTCAGGCACATACAGTGCCTTAAAAAAATATTCACACCCCTTGAACATTTTCCACATTCTCTCATGTTACAACCAAAAACGTAAATGTATTTTATTGGGAATTTATGTGATAGACTGACACAAAGTGGCCATAATTGTGAAGTGGAAGAAAAATAATAAATGATACAAATAAATCTGTGTAAAGTGTGGCGTGTATTTGTATTCACCCCCCTGTACTCTGATACCCCTAACTATAATCTAGTGGAACCAATTGCCTTCAGAAGTCACCTAATTAGTAAATAAGAGTCCACCTGTGTGTTATTTAATCTCAGTATAAATACAGCTGTTCTGTGAAGCCCTCAGAGGTTTGTTAGAGATCCTTAGTGAACAAACAGCATCATGAAGGCCAAGGAACACACCAGACAGGTCAGGAATAAAGTTGTGGAGAAGTGTAAAGCAGGGTTAGGTTATAAAAAAAATCTCCCAAGCTTTGACCATCTCACGGAGCGCTGTTCAATCCATCATGGGAAAATGGAAAGAGTATGGCACAACTGCAACCCTACCAACACATGGCCGTCCACCTAAACTGACCGGCCGGTCAAGGAGAGCATTCATCAGAGAAGCAGCCAAGAGGCCCATGGGAACTCTGGAGGAGCTGCAGAGATCCACAGCTCAGGTGGGAGAATCTGTCCACAGGACAACTTTTAGTCGTGCGCTCCACAAATCTGTCCTTTATGGAAGAGTGAGAAGAAGAAAGCCATTGGTGGAAGAAAGCCATAAGAAGTCCTGTTTGCAGTTTGGGAGAAGCCATGTGGGGGACACAGCAAACATGTGGAAGAAGGAGCTCTGCTCAGAGGAGACCAAAATTCAACTTTCTGGCCTAAAAGTAAAACGCAATGTGTGGGAGAAAACTAACACTGCACATCACCCTGAACACACCATCCCCACTGTGAAACATGGCGGTGGCAGCATCATGGTGTGGGGATGGTTTTCTTCAGCAGGGACAGGGAAGCTGGTCAGAGTTGATGGGAAGATGGATGGAGCCAAATACAGGAAAATCTTAGAAGAAAAGACTTGAGACTGGGGCGGAGGTTCACCTTCCAGCAGGACAACGACCCGAAACATCCAGCCAGAGCTACAATGGAATGGTTTACATCAAAGCATATTCATGTGTTAGAATGGCACAGTCACAGTCCAGACCTAAATCACATTGAGACTCTGTGGCAAGACTTGAACATTTCTGTTCACAGACGCTCTCCATCCAATCTGACAGAGCTTAAGATATTTTTTAAAGAAGAATGGGCAGAAATGTCCTCTCTAGATGTGCAAAGCTGGTAGAGACATCCCCAAAAAGGCTTGCAGCTGTAATTGCAGGGAAAGGCGGTTCTACAAAGTATTGACTCCGGGGGGTGAATACAAATGCAGCCACACTTTTCACAGATTTATTTGTATCATTTATCATTTTCCTTCCACTTCACAATTATGGCCACTTTGTGTCGGTTTATCACATAAAATCCCAATAAAATACATTTACATTTTTGGTTGGAAAATTTCAAGGGGTGTGAATACTTTTTCAAGGGTCTGTATAAAGTGTCATCATGTACAGCATCAGCGGTGCAAATCCCGCCCCTTCTCCATCCATGGGAGGGACCACTGATACATAGGGATGAGCAGACGTTTTGCTCAGTGAGCCGCAAAGCTCATTTTTGCCCTGAACAAAACAAAAACCACATTTATTTTGCCTTTCTCGTTGACTCTAATATTTTACCAAAATAAAAAAATACCCCTAAATCTGGTTGCAGCAATTTCTGGAAAGTGATTAACCCTGTTGATACCTCTGCACTTTGCTCACCATCATGGCTTCCCCCTTCCTTGTTTGCAATGGTGTTCCATCCAGTGGCTGTCCACACACATTTCTAGCCCTAACATGAACCCTTCACAATCCCGAATTATTCTTACATTTTCTCCAGTGCAAGCCCTTTAAATTCTACTGACAATAAATAAGAAGCCTCGGATCAGCCGGCTCCCAGTGTGCCATTAAATTACTGGTTTTGTGTCAGCCCCGGTGGGGGGTTGGGGGAGGTTATTACAGGGAAATGGCAGGGAGGATGTGGAGAATTTGCATGTAATATATAATATAATGAAAGTTTTGAGTCTCTTGTGACAAGACCTGCGATGGAGATAATGTCCTCTACTTACTCTTATGTTACAATTATCATCATTATTCACACTCAGCATATTGAACGTATCAAGCAGGTGAAAGTGAGACGGACTCGAGAGGATAAATTATGGAGTCTGGGTGAAGTGACACTGCCAGGCTCATCTAATAAGACAAAGAAGAATGTAGAAGGAGTAACCCAACTCAACTCATCAGCCGTCATCTTTCTAACAGATCCAATGTGCAGTCTGGTTACTGGGGGGGGTTACTCAACTGCATGGCATCTCAGAGACTTTGCACATAAACTTCTATTCTTGGCTTTCCCCCGAAAAACATTGTTCCTTGCAGATGTGTTCCTGGTGCTTGTAGTTCTGCTTCAGCATTGGACACCTTTATGGGTAGGCATCTACTCAATATTAAATGTTGGACTCCAGCTGAAATGTCGTTTTATCTTTTTGTATAGAGTGAGGAACAATAAGAACCTCTGCCAGCTTTCTATTGCCCAGGAGATTATAATGGTGTAGCACTGGGCTGGGTGAAAACTCCAATTTAGTAGGATAGTATTATACTGAGGCACCCTTCCTGGTGCCTGTATGTGTCAGATACCTGATCCGAGGCCAAGGTGCTGAGAGGGCATCCCTTGCAGCTAAGTGCGGCACACCCATGAAGATGGTACAGGAGGTGTAGCGTCCAAAGGAGCACGGGTTGCCAGCAGGGTACAGATGAGAAGAGCTAGCTGGTTGGCTGGAAGCACAGCAGGGCAGAAGTCCCCAGAAGGTTCCAAGAAGCCAGGCAACTGGTGCAGTAGTAAGTCCAGGCAGGGGGTCAAACACAGTGAGCAAAATTGAAGGCAGGCCAGATAGGAGAAGCAGGAGCAGGCCGAGGTCTTCAGGCAGGAGAAGGTAGCAAGGTCAATGGAGGAAGCCGGGGTCATACACAGGAGATAAGCAGAAGCCAAGTCGGGTGGAGAGAGCCAAGGGTCAAGCCAGGAGAAGGTCAATCAGAGTCAGGAGATGGCAATATGGAAAACATTACCAAAGTGCGCTAACAAATAATGAACCAAGTGTTCAAAGGTACATGGATGGTAACCGGATTTAAAAAATCATATACATTCAGTCCAAAACAAAAGTGCAAAAAACTGTGAAAAAGTCTTTCTTTTCAAATTGGAGTGAAGGTAAGGGAGTGTTGGGAGGTGGGTGGGGCCTCGTCCCAAAAAATGATCCAAAGTGATTCTCAGTGGCCTGATATACACATGTGGACACCCAGTGTTAGGAGTGGACTCTTACCACAATGTGGAGAGATGTGAGCATGTACTTGGTTGTGTCTAGAAGTCCCCAACTGATCAAGCTGGCAGGGATGGCTCTCGGAATGGACCGGAACAATCAGCTGCTTCCGAAGTGGGGGGGGATCTGTAGGCTTCCAAGCAGGGGGAGATGCCAAGACAGAGCAACCCAGAGAAAAGAAGAGGACTATAGTGCATTACCTTCGACTTTAATGATAAAACGAATGAGGGTACACTTACACATTCCGGACGAACAAACAGCAAATACAGGGCGGTCGCGGGTGTCTGCAGTACAAACCGGGACCTATGACAGCACGGCTGGCTCCCCCCGACGCGTTTCCACTAACAAGTCGGCTTCTGGGATTGGAGCTACAGCCGCGCTGTCCACATCTCTCATTTAAGTGTTGGCAAGTGGAGACTTCCGGTGCGGACTCGGCGGGGACTCGGAAGTGCAATGACGCACTTCCGGTTGCGGAGTTGGCCAATCATAGCATATTCCTCCGAAGACCCGGACGTGCAATGACGCACTTCCGGTTCCGGAGTCGACCTATCATGATCGTAATACTTCAAAGACCCGGAAATGTTACGATATCTTTCCGGATTCTTGTTGGGCCAATTACAGCGGATGTCAACAAAGCAATTGATAGGTGGTACTAAAGTGTCCAGAAAAGGAACCGTACTTTACCTAACAATGCATGGACTAGTGGTGCAATGTAAGAAGGCAAGCAGTGTGGCCATGTTTACCTTTCTTAACGGCTAAGAAGAGAATCATTTGATTAAAAGGCAAAAAATATGGTTAAAAAATGCTAATCTTCACGGTGAAAGAATTATCTATTGGTGAGAGTAAGCAATTTTGGAGGATAAATTATAAATGGCCACAATTTGGACTAAAAACTAAAAATCCAATAGGTGGACATATTTTAATCAATGTTAAAAAATGGATTTATTTTAAAATTATTAAAAAACTTTTGTGTGTAAAACAAAATTGTTGGTTAGGGTGGATCGCAATGGAAATCTCCATCCGCCAACTGGTATATTTAATAACAATGCATGTATAAAATACCAAATTTTCCATATATAAGAATATAAAAGTTGTCTAAAAAATTTTTAAAAAAATTTTTAAAAAAATTATTAAACACCAAATTTAAAGAAGGAGAATAATAATGAAGGAGGAAAAGATTGGCTGAAAGAGAACAGACTATGAAAGAAAGTGTGTATCAATTGTAGGAAGGACTAGTCATTGTTTATATGGGCATTAATGTCCCACTCTACATTCATGCCCCAGGGCTGGTAACACTTTAATTCATGAATCCAAAACGTTTCGCGCCTGGAGATAGTCCTTTTCATATCACTCCCTCTCCAATGGGGGGAGTAGCCTTCAATCACGACGGCTTTCAGTTGTGCATAGTTTTGATTATGACATCTGTCGTGATGGGCTGAAAGGCTGTGTCCAGGGAATCCAATTTGTATGTTGGTAAGATGCTCCCCAATTCTTATACTAGGGGTTCTAATCGTTCTTCCAACATACTGCAACCCACATCCACAAGTAAGGAGATATATAGCTCCCCTACTTTGGCATGTAACAAAGTTTTGGATATCGTACTTTTTCTTGGTTACTGTAGAGTTGAAGGTTTTAGTTCTCTGTGTTTTTAACTCTTTACATACCCGGCATTTTTTACAAGGAAAAAAGCCTTTCATATTAGAAAACATTCTAGGGATGGCAGGCTTCTCAACTGGAGTAGGAGCAATCAGGTCTTTCAAATTCCTGGTTCTCTTATATATGATGGGGGGTCTTTCGGGAAGATTTGGTCCTAGGATTCTATCTCCCTTAAGTATATGCCAATACTTCCGTAAAGTCTTGTTAACCCATCTGTATCCAGTGGAGAAGGAGGTAACAAAGGCATATTCGAATTTAGAAAAGGCGCCAGTTTGTTTAGGTTTAGGGACCACTAGTTCTCTTTGTGGTACATCTTTAACTTGGAGGATGCTTTGTTCCAAAGCTTCTTTTTTGAAACCTTTTTCCAGGAATCTATCCTTCAATATGTCGCTCTGAACCTTGAAGTCATGAGAGTCCGTACAATTACGGCGGATCCTCCTAAACTGACTGGTGGGGACCGAAGATAGCCAATTTGGGTGGTGGCAGCTATCAAGGGGGATGAACCCGTTCTTATCCGTGGGTTTAAAAAATGTCCTAGTGCCAAACTTACATCCTATCCTATAGATGGTAAGGTCTAGGAAGTTGATGGAAACCTCACTGAACTGGTAGGTGAGGCGAATGCCCCAATCGTTGCAGTTCAGTCGTTCCATAAAGAGTTTGAGGGAAGGGGTGTCACCCTTCCACAGCAGTAGGACATCATCTATATATCTCCTCCATAGGAAGATGTTAGGCTCACGGTTATCATAGATGTTACGGTCCTCCCATAGTGCCATAAACAAATTTGCAAGGCTGGGAGCAAATTTTGCTCCCATCGCCACTCCAGTCTGTTGCAAATAGAAATTCCCACCGTAATAGAAATAATTGTGCTCCATTCCGAACTGTAAAAGCTCCAGAATGAACACTTTTTGTTTGAATGGAAGGTCAAAATGGTTGTCAAGGAAGGTGCTGACAGCTTCATATCCCATTTGGTGAGGTATGATGGTGTACAGGGATGAAACATCCGCTGTAACCATCAATACCTCACCATCTGTCTCCAGGTTGGTGAGTTCCTGGATGCACTGGGAGGTGTCTTTTAAAAATGCGGGGGTTTGCTGCACGAGGAGGAAGACCATTAGACTCAATAAGGAGATGTTAGAAATCAAAGAGAAACTGACTCCATTTAAAGAAGAAGAGGCCTACAAAATGTATACACAAGAGCTAAGAGAGATCCTCACCATGGAGGAAGAGGAACAGAAAATAAAAAAACGGAAAAAATATTTCCGAGATTTGGAAGACTACAACTCTACCCGTGTGTTCAAGTGGCAATTGAACACTGGGGAGGGTTCTAGTGCAACCACCAGTACTTTAGTCAATACTGAAGTTGGAAATTCAAATTCAATAGAAATGCAGGAAAACTTACAGCCTGACAACCGGAAACTCCCCCCTGCGGGAAATCCGGTACCTTCTACATCTGGAGCTTTCCACTCCAAATTTAAACCTTTGAAGGAGAAATCCCTCTCCCAATCTACCAAAGGGAAAGGAAAAAGTGGAAAAGGGGTTACCCATTCTCAAACCAAAAATTTGAGATGGGAAGAGGAAGATTATAGATCTGCTTATAAACACCGTACTTCACCCTCTCCTAAAAAATCTAGAAGATTGTCTTTGGATTATGAGGGAAACTATCTTGGTCCTTCTTATCAAGACCCAAGAAAGTTAGTGTCCAATAACAGATATGAATCTTTACAAGAGGACACAGACGAGAGTGAGGATGATGATTATGAACCTCAACATAATCATTCTACCAACACCCCCATTAGCCAAAAACCGAGGGGTTTTTTAGGGAAGGGCCACAACAAAGGCAAAAGAAAAAAACAAGGGGGTGCAGGGGAGGTGACTCCAGGAAAAAGGAAAAGATGAAAGGGCAGGGCATCTTCAACCTAAGTGGAGTCACCCTGACAGATTCAGAACAACGAACCCTAGACAAAGGCCTGAAATACGCACCAAAGAAAGGCATCAACAAATTTGACACATTCATAGATGTGCACAAATATGTCAGAAAATTAAATGTGAAGAGACATTTTTTGTTAAATGCTAAGGAAAGAAACTATACCAGCTATCAAGTTTCTCCTTACAGTCACACTAATTTAAAAAATGCCTCACTCTTTAATCCCCAAGGTGTCAAAAGTAGTAACATCACGGTATTCAAAGATTTGGTTTTGAAGGACCTTGATGAAGCTAAATTCTCTCACCATATTCAGAAAGATTTGATGGAAGGAGTGAAATCACTTTGTGAGCGTAAAGATTTAATTATACGCCCAGCTGACAAGGGAGGTGGGGTTGTGCTGCTGAAAAAAGATGATTATGTGGAGGAGATGGACCGTTTATTGTCTGATGGTGAGACTTACCGGATCCTCCCAAATGATCCTACTTACCTATACAAGAGGAAGCTCGAACGCTTAATTTTGAGAGGCTATGAAGAGGGCATTCTTAATGAAAAAGAAAAAGAACATTTAGTTCCTTTAGCCCCCAGAATCCCACTTATTTATTATCTACCCAAGGTCCACAAAAGCTTAATAAAGCCCCCAGGTAGACCAATAATAAGTGGGATAGATTCAGTCACCTCACGTATAGGTAAATATGTGGATCATTTCCTCCAGCCTCTTGTGCAGCAAACCCCCGCATTTTTAAAAGACACCTCCCAGTGCATCCAGGAACTCACCAACCTGGAGACAGATGGTGAGGTATTGATGGTTACAGCGGATGTTTCATCCCTGTACACCATCATACCTCACCAAATGGGATATGAAGCTGTCAGCACCTTCCTTGACAACCATTTTGACCTTCCATTCAAACAAAAAGTGTTCATTCTGGAGCTTTTACAGTTCGGAATGGAGCACAATTATTTCTATTACGGTGGGAATTTCTATTTGCAACAGACTGGAGTGGCGATGGGAGCAAAATTTGCTCCCAGCCTTGCAAATTTGTTTATGGCACTATGGGAGGACCGTAACATCTATGATAACCGTGAGCCTAACATCTTCCTATGGAGGAGATATATAGATGATGTCCTACTGCTGTGGAAGGGTGACACCCCTTCCCTCAAACTCTTTATGGAACGACTGAACTGCAACGATTGGGGCATTCGCCTCACCTACCAGTTCAGTGAGGTTTCCATCAACTTCCTAGACCTTACCATCTATAGGATAGGATGTAAGTTTGGCACTAGGACATTTTTTAAACCCACGGATAAGAACGGGTTCATCCCCCTTGATAGCTGCCACCACCCAAATTGGCTATCTTCGGTCCCCACCAGTCAGTTTAGGAGGATCCGCCGTAATTGTACGGACTCTCATGACTTCAAGGTTCAGAGCGACATATTGAAGGATAGATTCCTGGAAAAAGGTTTCAAAAAAGAAGCTTTGGAACAAAGCATCCTCCAAGTTAAAGATGTACCACAAAGAGAACTAGTGGTCCCTAAACCTAAACAAACTGGCGCCTTTTCTAAATTCGAATATGCCTTTGTTACCTCCTTCTCCACTGGATACAGATGGGTTAACAAGACTTTACGGAAGTATTGGCATATACTTAAGGGAGATAGAATCCTAGGACCAAATCTTCCCGAAAGACCCCCCATCATATATAAGAGAACCAGGAATTTGAAAGACCTGATTGCTCCTACTCCAGTTGAGAAGCCTGCCATCCCTAGAATGTTTTCTAATATGAAAGGCTTTTTTCCTTGTAAAAAATGCCGGGTATGTAAAGAGTTAAAAACACAGAGAACTAAAACCTTCAACTCTACAGTAACCAAGAAAAAGTACGATATCCAAAACTTTGTTACATGCCAAAGTAGGGGAGCTATATATCTCCTTACTTGTGGATGTGGGTTGCAGTATGTTGGAAGAACGATTAGAACCCCTAGTATAAGAATTGGGGAGCATCTTACCAACATACAAATTGGATTCCCTGGACACAGCCTTTCAGCCCATCACGACAGATGTCATAATCAAAACTATGCACAACTGAAAGCCGTCGTGATTGAAGGCTACTCCCCCCATTGGAGAGGGAGTGATATGAAAAGGACTATCTCCAGGCGCGAAACGTTTTGGATTCATGAATTAAAGTGTTACCAGCCCTGGGGCATGAATGTAGAGTGGGACATTAATGCCCATATAAACAATGACTAGTCCTTCCTACAATTGATACACACTTTCTTTCATAGTCTGTTCTCTTTCAGCCAATCTTTTCCTCCTTCATTATTATTCTCCTTCTTTAAATTTGGTGTTTAATAATTTTTTTAAAAATTTTTTTAAAAATTTTTTAGACAACTTTTATATTCTTATATATGGAAAATTTGGTATTTTATACATGCATTGTTATTAAATATACCAGTTGGCGGATGGAGATTTCCATTGCGATCCACCCTAACCAACAATTTTGTTTTACACACAAAAGTTTTTTAATAATTTTAAAATAAATCCATTTTTTAACATTGATTAAAATATGTCCACCTATTGGATTTTTAGTTTTTAGTCCAAATTGTGGCCATTTATAATTTATCCTCCAAAATTGCTTACTCTCACCAATAGATAATTCTTTCACCGTGAAGATTAGCATTTTTTAACCATATTTTTTGCCTTTTAATCAAATGATTCTCTTCTTAGCCGTTAAGAAAGGTAAACATGGCCACACTGCTTGCCTTCTTACATTGCACCACTAGTCCATGCATTGTTAGGTAAAGTACGGTTCCTTTTCTGGACACTTTAGTACCACCTATCAATTGCTTTGTTGACATCCGCTGTAATTGGCCCAACAAGAATCCGGAAAGATATCGTAACATTTCCGGGTCTTTGAAGTATTACGATCATGATAGGTCGACTCCGGAACCGGAAGTGCGTCATTGCACGTCCGGGTCTTCGGAGGAATATGCTATGATTGGCCAACTCCGCAACCGGAAGTGCGTCATTGCACTTCCGAGTCCCCGCCGAGTCCGCACCGGAAGTCTCCACTTGCCAACACTTAAATGAGAGATGTGGACAGCGCGGCTGTAGCTCCAATCCCAGAAGCCGACTTGTTAGTGGAAACGCGTCGGGGGGAGCCAGCCGTGCTGTCATAGGTCCCGGTTTGTACTGCAGACACCCGCGACCGCCCTGTATTTGCTGTTTGTTCGTCCGGAATGTGTAAGTGTACCCTCATTCGTTTTATCATTAAAGTCGAAGGTAATGCACTATAGTCCTCTTCTTTTCTCTGGGTTGCTCTGTCTTGGCATCTCCCCCTGCTTGGAAGCCTACAGATCCCCCCCCACTTCGGAAGCAGCTGATTGTTCCGGTCCATTCCGAGAGCCATCCCTGCCAGCTTGATCAGTTGGGGACTTCTAGACACAACCAAGTACATGCTCACATCTCTCCACATTGTGGTAAGAGTCCACTCCTAACACTGGGTGTCCACATGTGTATATCAGGCCACTGAGAATCACTTTGGATCATTTTTTGGGACGAGGCCCCACCCACCTCCCAACACTCCCTTACCTTCACTCCAATTTGAAAAGAAAGACTTTTTCACAGTTTTTTGCACTTTTGTTTTGGACTGAATGTATATGATTTTTTAAATCCGGTTACCATCCATGTACCTTTGAACACTTGGTTCATTATTTGTTAGCGCACTTTGGTAATGTTTTCCATATTGCCATCTTCTCACGTTTAATTTAAATTTCAGTGCTGCTTTCACTTCACTTCTCATCACTTCAGGACTGCGCACCTATTTTCTTTCACAATCAGAGTCAGGAGCAAGCCGGGTCACAACAGAGAATCCAAATGCAGAGTACAGGAGTCACAGGAACACTGGGAAGCTGACAATAAACCAGCAATGAGAGGCACTCCACAGCCACCTTTTATAGGCCAGCAAAAGGCTTAGTCTATCACGCATTGCGCAAACCCGCGCCGTTGCGAACGCCGGTATGCCATTCTTACGCCAGGGAGTACAGGAATGCGCCAGATGCGCAGAGAATGTCCATTAGCACTACTGGCAGTACTGCCAGCTCTCTCTCAGCCATTTTCCTGACAGTATGTTAGGACCTGGTTCTGAACCTGCAAATCTCTTCTTGCTGAGCCACCTGAGATGCTGGACAGCTCCCTGGACAATTCCTTGAACAATCATGTCTTGAACCTTGTTTCTGGTGAACCTTGAACTCTTTGCTTCTCCTGGGAACTTCCTTTTTAAGCCATGTCTCTGCTCTTCCTGTTTGCCAGATTTTTTTGCTCTTTCCAGCGACTATCTTAGTTTTGTCATTCCTGCTGCTGTCTGTAGCTTCACTACCACTCTTTACTAACATTTGGCTTGTTCCTTGACTACACTTCTACTTCATCCCAACCTGCAACTACTTGTTACTGACCTTTGGCTTGTTTACTGACTACACTCCTGCTTGAACCCTACTTTCTATATCTGCTTCTGGACCCAGGCTTGTTCACCTCCTGGTGGGGCGATCATGGGGACAGCAACTAACGTGCGGCAAAACCCATCTCCATCATCAGGAGGTGTGGTAAATACCGGTTAGTGCTTAGACCCCGCACCTCGTGTGAGCCTGTGTCATCCACCAGGGGGGCCTGCTTGTATACTTATCCTGCTGGTTGGTGGGAGCCTCTCTACTGCTATAGCTACTGGTCTCTGAGCCTGACCCCTGACTGTGAAGAGCATTGATGGAGCTCATGGGATAGCCAGCTTGTGAAGGTAATGCCTGGAGGAACAAAGGCCAAGAAGAACCTGTACTGATTAGGCCAATGCTTTTTCTCTTTCTTATAACTTTTTTAATTGTATGTCGGGATACTCAAGTCTGTATTGGTCCTTATGTGAAACCCTTGCGGCTTCTTTATGATCCTTGGCCAAAATTCAAAAGCCAAAATGGCATGCTGGTCTCCAAGTTTGGTGAGAGTTCCAATCCATTAGAATAGTTTTGTATTTAGGCAGCTCTCTGATGCCTGGAAAAGCATTGATGGAGCTCACTGGATGGTCAGAATGTGAATAGGGAAAGTAACAGCTGGAGAAACAAAACCCATGAAGAGCCTGTATTGGCTAAGCCAAAGTTTATCCTCGTTCTTCTAAAGTTTTTAATTGTATGTCGGGACAGTCAAGTCTGTATTGGTCTTTATGTGAAGTCCTTGCTGCTTCTTTATGGTCCTTGGCCAAATGTAAAAGTTGTTAGGGGTTAAGGATTGTGGAGTGCTGGTCTCCAAACTTGGTAAGAGTTCCAATCCTATAGGATAGTACTGCGTTGAGGCAGCTCTCTGGTGCCTGGAAAAGCATTGATGGGGCTCACTGGATAGTCAGAATGTGAAAAATGGAAGGTAATGACTGTAGGAACAGAACCCACGAAGAGCCTGTGTTGGCTAAGCCAATGGTTTTCCTCGTTCTTCTAAAGTTTTTAATTGTATGTCGGAACAGTCAAGTCTGTATTGGTCTTTATGTGAAGTCATTGATGCTTCTTTATGGTCCTTGGTCAAAAAGGTTAGGGTTGTGGAGCACTGGTCTCCAAGCTAGGTAAGTATTCCAACCCAATAGTATACTTTTGTATTAAGGAAGCTCTCTGTTGCCCAGAAAACCAGAAAAGGGGCTTTTTATTACCATCAGAACCTCTGTATCCTGAAAGCTTTGCTTCGACAAGAGACTCCAGTAAATGTTTGTTTTTGGGCTCATGCTCACTATTAAATGTTAATTTCTAGCTGAAATGTATTTTTATGATTTTGTATAGAGTGAGTAAAGGTTAGAACCTCTGCCAGCTTTCTATTGCCCTGGAGGTTAGGACGGTGGAGTGCTGGACTTTGAACTGGGTATGAGTTTCAATTTGATATGACAGTCTTGCATCGAAGCTGTTCTCTGGTGCCCAGAAAAGCCTTGATAGCCAGCTCGTAAATAGGAAAGGTAATGATTGGAGGAACAAAACCACAAAGAGCCTGTATTGGCTAAGCCAATGGTTTTCCTTGCTCTTCTAAATTTTTTAACTGTATGTTGGTACAGTCAAGTCTGTATTGGTTTTTATGTGGCGTCCTTGCGGCTTCTTTATAGTCCTAGGTCAAATGTCAAGATTGTTTGTTCGGAGGTTGGGTCTGTGGAGCTCTCGTCTCTAACTTGGGTGAGAGCTCCAGTCCAAAAAAGTAGTTTTGTATTGAGGCAACTCTCTGGTGCCCAGAAATGCCACAAAGGGGCTATTTATTACCATCTGTACTTCTGTATACTGGAAGTTTTGCTTCAGCAACAGACTCCAGTACATGTCAGTGGTTTGGCTTATGCTCATTGGTCAATGTTGGTCCCCAGCTGAAATGTATTTTTTATTGATTTTGTATAGCGTGAGTAAAGGTGAGAACCTCTGCCAGCTTTCTATTGCCCTGGAGGTTAGGACGGTGGAGTGCTGGACTTTGAACTGGGTATGAGTTTCAATTTGATATGGCATTGATACAGTTCTCTGGTGCCCAGAAAAGCCTTGATGTGACCCATGAGATAGCCAGCTTGTGAATAGGGAAGGTAATGATTGGAGGAACAAAACCACAAAGAGCCTGTATTGGCTAAGCCAATGGTTTTCCTTGCTCTTCTAAAGTTTTTAACTGTATGTTGGGACAGTCAAGTCTGTATTGGTTTTTATGTGGCGTCCTTGGTGCTTCTTTATAGTCCTAGGTCAACTGTCAAGATTTTTTGTTAGGAGATTGGGTCTGTGGAGCTCTGGTCTCCAAGCTGGGTGAGAGTTCTAGTCCAAAGAGTAGTTTGTATTGAGGCAACTCTCTGGTGCCCAGAAAAGCCAAAAAGGGGCTATTTATTACCATCTGTACTTCTGTATACTGGAAGTTTTGCTTCAGCAACAGACTCCAGTACATGTCGGTGGTTTGGCTTATGCTCATTGGTCAATGTTGGTCCCCAGCTGAAATGTATTTTTTATTATTTTGTATGGAATAAGGAAAGGTAAGAACCTCTGCCAGCTTTCTATTGCCCTGAAGGTTAGGATGGTGGAGTGCTGGACTTTGAACTGGGTATGAGTTTCAATTTGATATGATAGTCTTGCATTATAGCTGTTCTCTGGTGCCCAGAAAAGCCTTGATGTGACCCATGAGATAGCCAGCTTGTAAATAGGAAAGGTAATGACTGAAGGAACAAACCACAAAGAGCCTGTATTGGCTAAGCCAATGGTTTTCCTTGCTCTTCTAAAGTTTTTAACTGGATGTTGGGACAGGTCTGTATTGGTTTTTATGTGGCGTCCTTGGTGCTTCTTTATAGTCCTAGGTCAAATGTCATGATTGTTTGTTCGGAGGTTGGGTCTGTGGAGCTCCAGTCCAAAAGGGTAGTTTTGTATTGAGGCAACTCTCTGGTGCTCAGAAAACCCACAAAGGGGCCATTTATTACCATCTGTACCTCCGTATACTGGAAGTTTTGCTTCAGAAACAGACTCCAGTACATGTTCATTTTTCGGTTTATGCTCATTGGTCAATATTCATCTTCAGCTAAAATGTATTGTTATCATTTTGTATGGAATGAGGAAAGGTAAGGACCTCTTCCAGCTTTCTGTTGCCCTGGAGGTTAGGACGGTGCAGTCCTGGACTCTGAACTGGGCATGAGTTTTAATTTGATATGAGAGTTTTGTATTGAAGGAGTTCTCTGATGCCCAGAAAAGCCTTGATGCCACCCATGAGATTGCCAGCTTGTGAATAGGGAAGGTAATGACTGGAGGAACAAAAGCCATGTAATGTCTGTATTGGCTAAAGGTTTTGTTTGTTCTTCTAATTGTATGTTGGGACAGTCAGGTCTGTATTGGTCTAATGTGTGGTGTCCTTGCTGCTTCCTTGCCAAATGTCAACACCATTATCTTGGAGGTTAGGGTTTTGGAGCTCTGGTCTCCAAGCTGGGTGAGAGTTCCAATCCAATAAGATAATGGTGGATTGAGGCAGCTCGCTGGTGCTTAGAGGAGCCTTGAAAGGGCTTTGAATTTCTTTGTATTGCCATCTGTACCTTTGTATTCTGGAAGTATGGAAGTCCATATGAAACAGCCATTGACTTGGGTTTCTTTCACATCCGTAATATCTACTGCTCACCTGCCTAGCATTTACCTGGACAATCCAATATTCATTATCAGTGTCCACTTCTTTAGTTGCTATGCAGAGCGCCCCTACTGGACACTCAGCATAATAAAGAACTCTCCCCAACTTCCTTTCCCTCGTGTCTGTTCTGCCCTTGCCAACCAAGTGTAAGTTGACCAGTGTGTGTCCCAGAAGATGGTGGGACCATTCAGAAAGCGCAGTCCAACTCGCGCCTGCACAGTAGGAAACAGGCTGTGAAGCCTGAAGGCTTCACTGCCAGTTTCCCTCACTTGCAATGCCGGCGCCTGCACCCGGAGTTGATGGACGAATCGGCTTGGGGTGCCGACGTTGCGGGATCCCTGGAAAGGTAAGTGTCCTTATATTAAAAGTCAGCAGGTACAGGATTGGTACCGGATTTGTAGCTGCTGACTTTAATTTTTTTTTTTTCCAGACTGGAACTCTGCTTTAAGGAATGGGCCAGAAACGTCGGCGTAGTTATTGGTATTGGGCTTGGGTTATTGATATTGGGCTTGGTTTATTGATATTGTGGCTTGGGTTATTGATATTGGGCTTGGGTTATTGGTATTGGGCTTGGGTTATTGTAATTGAGGCTTAGGTTATTGATATTGGGCTTGGTTTATTGATATTGGGCTTGGGTTATTGTAATTGAGGCTTAGGTTATTGATATTGGGCTTGGTTTATTGATATTGGGCTTGAGTTATTGATATTGGGCTTGGGTTATTGGTACTGAGGCTTGGGTTATTGATATTGAGCTTGGGTTATTGATATTGGGCTTGGGTTATTGGTATTGAGGCTTACTTTATTGGTATTGGGCTTGGGTTATTGATATTGGGCTTGGGTTATTGGTATTGAGGATTAGGTTATTGGTATTGAGGCTTTGGTTATTGGTACTGAGGCTTGGGTTATTGATATTGGGCTTGGGTTATTGGTATTGGGCTTGGGTTATTGGTATTGAAGCTTGGGTTATTGATATTGAGGTTTGGGTTATTAATATTGGGTTTGGGTTATTGATATCGAGGCTTGGGTTATTGATATTGGGCTTGGGTTATTGATATTGGGCTTGGGTTATTGGTATTGAGGATTGGTTTATTGGTATTGAGGCTTTGGTTATAGGTATTGAGGCTTGGGTTATTGGTATTGAGGCTTGGGAGATTGGTATTGAGGATTGTAGTTATTGGTATTTAGGCTTGGGTTATTGGTATTGGGCTTAGGTTATTGATATTGGGCTTGGGTTAGAAGATGGTGGGACCATTCAGAAAGCGCAGCCCAACTTACGCATTCGCGCAGTAGGAAACAGGCTGTGAAGCCTGAAGGCTTCACTGCCAGTTTCCCTCACTTGCAATGCCGGCGCCTGCACCCGGAGCTGATGAACGAATCAGCTTGGGGTGCCGACGAGGGATCCCTGGACAGGTAAGTGTCCTTATATTAAAAGTCAGCAGGTACAGGATTTGTACCGGATTTGTAGCTGCTGTCTTAAATTTTTTTTTTCCTGACTGGAACTCTGCTTTAAGGAATGGGACGGAACGTCGGCTGTGGCGTCCTTAACAACCGATGACTCATCAGCTGTCAGCGGGCTTCCCCACTGACAACTGAAATGTATACCAGAGAATTCTGGCAATAGAAAAATTAAAAAAAAAAAAAAACATTGTGCTGTCCTCCCCCAAATCCTTACCAGGTTCTTCGGGTCTGGTATGGTTTTTAAGCCAAAATTAAAAAAAAAAAAAACAGACAGTGTGGGTCCTACCCTAAAAAAAAACCATACCAGACCCTTATCCGAGCATGCAGACCAGGAAAAGAAAGGTGGGGGGGGGGTCAAGCAAATTGCCCTCCCTCTCCTGAATTATACCAGGCCACATGCCCTCAACATAAAGGGGGAGCCCATGTTGAAAGGAACAAGGGCCTTTTCCCCACAACCCTGACAGGTGGTTTTGGGGGTCTGCGGGCGGGAGGCTTATTGGAATCTGAAAGCCCCCTTTACCAAGATCCCGCCCTCCCTGTGTGAATGAGGGTGGGTGCTTTGGGGTGGGGAGCTCTACTCCCCCCACCCCAAAGCACTTTGTCCCCATGTTGATAGGGACAAGGGCCTTTTCCTCACAACTCTGGTGGGTGGTTGTGGGGGTCTGCGGGCGGGAGCTTATTGGAATGTTGATGCCCCCTTTAACAAGATCCTGCCCCCCATGTTAATGAGGAGGGGTGCTTTGGGGTGGGGGGGGCTCTGCTGGGGGGCCCAGGGGGCAAGTACAAACCAGAGGCTCATAGTGCAGTGACTCCACCCCGTCCCACTCTCCCTCTTCCCAGTCTCCTCCTGACCCCCATTCCAAGCTGAAGCTCCGCTCCAGGTACTCTCTACCCCCTGGCTGAATCGGGGGTTTCCGACCTGGCCAGCAGGGGGCGGTTGGGGGGAGCTGGGACAGCTCGGTTGGGGCTGACCGGGGGAGGAGAGTCTCCAGTGGGGCATGGAACCGGCCTCTGCTCAAACACAGCTTACACCATCCATGCTGGGGGAGGGACTGCGCTCTGTCCTTGTCTTCATCCCACACTTAGTAGGTCAGTTCTCTTAACCAGGAATCCTTTAGGCATGTCTGTGGCAGAAGCAGTGCAGCCTTTTTACAGGGCATCAGAGTGACCCAGGGGGCAATTGCCCCCCTGGCCCAGTCCTCCACTGAACAGATCGCCATTCTGTGACAAGGGAAGGCAGTGATCCTGTGTCTCTGCTAAGGAGGAACGCGGATCTCCGCCTTCCCATAGTACAAGCACCTCCCCTACACACTGAAAGCACCCCCTAGGGACACATGTAACCCTTTGATTGCCTCTGATGTTAACCCCTTCCCTGCCAGAGTCATTAGTACGGTAGCAGTGCATATTTTTTAGCTGTATTAGTGTCACCGGTCCTCAAAAATGTGTCAAAAGTGTCATGTCAGTTAGTGTCCGATTTGTCCGCCACAATGTCGCAGTCCCGCTATAAGTCACTGATTTATTAGTAAAAAAAATAAATAAATGAAAATTCCATGAATCTTTCCCCTAGTTTGTAGAGGCGGTTATTGATAATGAGGCTTGGGTTATTGGTGTTGAGGCTTGAGGCTTGGGTTATTGGTATTGAGGCTTGGAGCTTGGTTTATTGGTTTATTGGTATTGAGGCTGGGTTATTGATATTGAGGCTTGTGTTATTGGTATTGAGGCTTGAGGCTTGGGTTATTGGTATTGAGGCTTGGGTTATTGGCAATGAGGCTTGGGGCTTGGTTTATTGGTATTGAGGCTTGGGTTATTTGCATTGGGCTTGGGTCATTGGTATTGAGGCTTGGGTTATTGGTATTGGGCTTGGGTTATTGGTATTGAGGCTTGGGGCTTGGGTTATTTGCATTGGGCTTGGGTTATTGATATTGAGGCTTGTGTTATTGGTATTGGGCTTGGGTTATTGATATTGGGCTTGGGTTATTGGTATTGGGCTTGGGTTATTGATATTGAGGCTTGGGTTATTGGTATTGGGCTTGGGTTATTGGTATTGAGGCTTGGGGCTTGGTTTATTGGTATTGAGGCTTGGGTTATTTGCATTGGGCTTGGGTTATTGATATTGAGGCTTGTGTTATTGGTATTGGGCTTGGGTTATTGATATTGGGCTTGGGTTATTGGTATTGGGCTTGGGTTATTGATATTGAGGCTTGGGTTATTGGTATTGGGCTTGGGTTATTGGTATTGAGGCTTGGGTTATTGATATTGAGGCTGGGTTATTGATATTGAGGCTTGGGTTATTGATATTGAGGCTTGGGTTATTGATATTGAGGCTTGGGTTATTGGTATTAGGTTTGGGTTATTGATATTGGGTTTGGGTTATTGATACTGAGACTTGGGTTATTGATATTGAGGCTTGTGTGATTGGTATTCGGCTTGGGTTATTGGTATTGAGGATTGGGTTATTGATATTGAGGCTTGGGTTTTTGATATTGGGCTTGGGTTATTGGTATTGAGGCTTGGGTTATTGGTATTGGGTTTGGGTTTTTGATATTGGGCTTGGGTTTTTGATATTGGGCTTGGGTTATTGGTATTGAGACTTGTGTTAATGGTATTGGGTTTGGGTTTTTGATATTGGGCTTGGGTTATTGGTATTGAGGCTTGGGATATTGGTATTGAGGCTTGTGTTATTGGTATTGGGTTATTAATATTGGGCTTGGGTTATTGATATTGAGGCTTGTGTTATTGGTATTGAGGCTTGGGTTATTGATATTGAGGCTTGGGTTATTGATATTGAGGCTTGTGTTATTGGTATTGAGGCTTGGGTTATTGATATTGAGGATTGGTTTATTGGTATTGAGGCTTGAGTTGTTGATATTGGGCTTGGGTTATTGATAACGAGGCTTGGGTTATTGGTATTGAGGTTTGGGTTATTGATATTGAGCTTGATCTGTTTTTAAATTCGTTTTGATATTGTGAGTGATCGGTGGTGTATGTTTGAGCTTTGGGGTGCTCCCTTATGTATATCCCATAGTTTGTGGATTCTATAACTTTCCAACAGACTAAATATTATTCACTGATTTGGGTTGTTTTTACCAAAGAAATGCAGCAGAATAAAGTTTGGACAAAATTTATGAAGAAAGATTATTTATTTGCAAATCATCAAAACAGAAACGAAGAAAAAAATGTTTTTCATTTTCAAAAATGTTGGTCTTCTTTCCTTTGATCAGCAAAAAATAAAAACCCAGTGATGAATAAATACCACCAAAAGAAAGCTCTATTTGTGTGAAAAAAAAGAAGGTAAAATTGTTATATGGGTACAGTGTAGCATGACTGAGTAATTGTCATTCAAAGTGTCACAGCGCTGAAAGCTGAGACTTGGCCTGGGCAGGAAGGGAGGGGGAGGGAAGAAATAATAATGATACAAATAATCGCATTCTTGCTGCATCGTCTTCTTTTTATGATTTCTGGGAATTTTCAGCCTAAATTTTATATTTTTGCTTCCTTCCAGAATTACGGTCTGGAGACGGAGAATTTGCGCACGCTCTCCCACAAACTCAACGCATCGGCCAAAAATCTGCAGAACTTCATCACAGGGCGGAGGCGGAGCGGACACTACGATGGGCGGGCCTCCCGGAGACTACCCAACGACTTCCTCACCTCTGTGGTGGATCTGATTGGTGCTGCTAAGAATCTGCTGGCCTGGCTGGACAGGTAACATCTTCATATCTGATCATTGCATGTCCTGAAATACTCTGCACTGCTGGAGGACTCTGCTCCTTCCTCCATAACTCTCATCTCCTGAAATACTCTGCACTGCTAGAGGACTCTGCTCCTTCCTCTATAACTCTCCTCTCCTGAAATACTCTGCACTGCTGGAGGACTCTGCTCCTTCCTCTATCACTCTCCTGAAATACTCTGCACTGCTGGAGGACTCTGCTCCTCCCTCTATAACTCTCCTCTCCTGAAATACTCTGCACTGCTGGAGGACTCTGCTCCTCCCTCTATAACTCTCCTCTCCTGAAATACTCTGCACTGCTGGAGGACTCTGCTCCTTCCTCTATAACTCTCCTCTCCTGAAATACTCTGCACTGCTGGAGGACTCTGCTCCTTCCTCTACTCTCCTCTCCTTAAATACTCTGCACTGCTGGAGGACTCTGCTCCTTCCTCTATAACTCTCCTCTCCTGAAATACTCTGCGCTGCTGGAGGACTCTGCCCCTTCTTCTATAACTCTCCTCTCCTGAAATACTCTGCACTGCTGGAGGACTCTGCTCCTTCCTCTATAACTCTCCTCTCCTGAAATACTCTGCACTGCTGGAGGACTCTGCTCCTCCCTCTATAACTCTCCTCTCCTGAAATACTCTGCACTGCTAGAGGACTCTGCTCCTTCCTCTATAACTCTCATCTCCTGAAATAATCTGCACTGCTAGAGGACTCTGCTCCTTCCTCTATAACTCTCATCTCCTGAAATAATCTGCACTGCTAGAGGACTCTGCTCCTTCCTCTATAACTCTCCTCTCCTGAAATACTCTGCACTGCTGGAGGACTCTGCTCCTTCCTCTACTCTCCTCTCCTTAAATACTCTGCACTGCTGGAGGACTCTGCTCCTTCCTCTATAACTCTCCTCTCCTGAAATACTCTGCGCTGCTGGAGGACTCTGCTCCTTTCCTCTACAACTCTCCTCTCCTGAAATACTCTGCACTGCTGGAGGACTCTGCCCCTTCTTCTATAACTCTCCTCTCCTGAAATACTCTGCACTGCTGGAGGACTCTGCTCCTTCCTCTATAACTCTCCTCTCCTGAAATACTCTGCACTGCTGGAGGACTCTGCTCCTTCCTCTATAACTCTCCTCTCCTGAAATACTCTGCACTGCTGGAGGACTCTGCTCCTTCCTCTATAACTCTCCTCTCCTGAAATACTCTGCACTGCTGGAGGACTCTGCTCCTTCCTCTATAACTCTCCTCTCCTGAGATACTCTGCTCTGCTGGAGGACTCTGCTCCTTCCTCTATAACTCTCCTCTCCTGAAATACTCTGCTCTGCTGGAGGACTATGCTCCTTCCTCTATAATTCTCCTCTCCTGAAATACTCTGCACTGCTGGAGGACTCTGCTCCTTCCTCTATAACTCTCCTCTCCTGAAATACTCTGCACTGCTGCAGGACTCTGCTCCTTCCTCTATAACTCTCCTCTCCTGAAATACTCTGCACTGCTGGAGGACTCTGCTCCTTCCTCTATAACTCTCCTCTCCTGAAATACTCTGCGCTGCTGGAGGACTCTGCTCCTTCCTCTATAACTCTCCTCTCCTGAAATACTCTGCACTGCTGGAGGACTCTGCTCCTTTCCTCTACAACTCTCCTCTCCTGAAATACTCTGCACTGCTGGAGGACTCTGCCCCTTCTTCTATAACTCTCCTCTCCTGAAATAATCTGCACTGCTGGAGGACTCTGCCCCTTCTTCTATAACTCTCCTCTCCTGAAATACTCTGCACTGCTGGAGGACTCTGCTCCTTCCTCTATAACTCTCCTCTCCTGAAATACTCTGCACTGCTGGAGGACTCTGCTCCTTCCTCTATAACTCTCCTCTCCTGAAATACTCTGCACTGCTGGAGGACTCTGCTCCTTCCTCTATAACTCTCCTCTCCTGAGATACTCTGCTCTGCTGGAGGACTCTGCTCCTTCCTCTATAACTCTCCTCTCCTGAAATACTCTGCTCTGCTGGAGGACTATGCTCCTTCCTCTATAATTCTCCTCTCCTGAAATACTCTGCACTGCTGGAGGACTCTGCTCCTTCCTCTATAACTCTCCTCTCCTGAAATACTCTGCACTGCTGCAGGACTCTGCTCCTTCCTCTATAACTCTCCTCTCCTGAAATACTCTGCACTGCTGGAGGACTCTGCTCCTTCCTCTATAACTCTCCTCTCCTGAAATACTCTGCGCTGCTGGAGGACTCTGCTCCTTCCTCTATAACTCTCCTCTCCTGAAATACTCTGCACTGCTGGAGGACTCTGCTCCTTCCTCTATAACTCTCCTCTCCTGAAATACTCTGCACTGCTGGAGGACTCTGCTCCTTCCTCTATAACTCTCCTCTCCTGAGATACTCTGCTCTGCTGGAGGACTCTGCTCCTTCCTCTATAACTCTCCTCTCCTGAAATACTCTGCTCTGCTGGAGGACTCTGCTCCTTCCTCTATAATTCTCCTCTCCTGAAATACTCTGCACTGCTGGAGGACTCTGCTCCTTCCTCTATAACTCTCCTCTCCTGAAATACTCTGCACTGCTGCAGGACTCTGCTCCTTCCTCTACTCTCCTCTCCTGAAATACTCTGCGCTGCTGGAGGACTCTGCCCCTTCTTCTATAACTCTCCTCTCCTGAAATACTCTGCGCTGCTGGAGGACTCTGCTCCTTCCTCTATAACTCTCCTCTCCTGAAATACTCTGCACTGCTGGAGGACTCTGCTCCTTCCTCTATCACTCTCCTGAAATACTCTGCACTGCTGGAGGACTCTGCTCCTTCCTCTATCACTCTCCTGAAATACTCTGCACTGGTGGAGGACTCTGCTCCTCCCTCTATAACTCTCCTCTCCTGAAATACTCTGCACTGCTGGAGGACTCTGCTCCTCCCTCTATAACTCTCCTCTCCTGAAATACTCTGCACTGCTGGAGGACTCTGCTCCTTCCTCTATAACTCTCCTCTCCTGAAATACTCTGCACTGCTGGAGGACTCTGCTCCTTCCTCTACTCTCCTCTCCTTAAATACTCTGCACTGCTGGAGGACTCTGCTCCTTCCTCTATAACTCTCCTCTCCTGAAATACTCTGCGCTGCTGGAGGACTCTGCCCCTTCTTCTATAACTCTCCTCTCCTGAAATACTCTGCACTGCTGGAGGACTCTGCTCCTTCCTCTATAACTCTCCTCTCCTGAAATACTCTGCACTGCTGGAGGACTCTGCTCCTTCCTCTACTCTCCTCTCCTGAAATACTCTGCACTGCTGGAGGACTCTGCTCCTTCCTCTATAACTCTCCTCTCCTGAGATACTCTGCTCTGCTGGAGGACTCTGCTCCTTACTCTATAACTCTCCTCTCCTGAAATACTCTGCACTGCTAGAGGACTCTGCTCCTTCCTCTACAACTCTCCTCTCCTGAAATACTCTGCGCTGCTGGAGGACTCTGCTCCTTACTCTATAACTCTCCTCTCCTGAAATACTCTGCACTGCTAGAGGACTCTGCTCCTTCCTCTACAACTCTCCTCTCCTGAAATACTCTGCGCTGCTGGAGGATTCTGCTCCTTCCTCTATAACTCTCCTCTCCTGAAATACTCTGCACTGCTGGAGGACTCTGCTCCTTCCTCTAACTCTCCTCTCCTGAAATACTCTGCGCTGCTGGAGGACTCTGCTCCTTCCTCTATAACTCTCCTCTCCTGAAATACTCTGCTCTGCTGGAGGACTCTGCTCCTTCCTCTATAACTCTCCTCTCGTGAAATACTCTGCGCTGCCGGAGGACTCTGCTCCTTCCTCTATAACTCTCCTCTTCTGAAATACTCTGCACTGCTGGAGGACTCTGCTCCTTCCTCTATAACTCTCCTCTCCTGAAATACTCTGCTCTGCTGGAGGACTCTGCTCCTTCCTCTAACTCTCCTCTTCTGAAATACTCTGCACTGCTGGAGGACTCTGCTCCTTCCTCTATAACTCTCCTCTCCTGAAATACTCTGCACTGCTGGAGGACTCTGCTCCTTCCTCTATAACTCTCCTCTCCTGAAATAATCTGCACTGCTGGAGGACTCTGCTCCTCCCTCTATAACTCTCCTCTCCTGAAATACTCTGCACTGCTGGAGGACTCTGCTCCTTCCTCTATAACTCTCCTCTCGTGAAATACTCTGCGCTGCCGGAGGACTCTGCTCCTTCCTCTATAACTCTCCTCTTCTGAAATACTCTGCACTGCTGGAGGACTCTGCTCCTTCCTCTATAACTCTCCTCTTCTGAAATACTCTGTACTGCTGGAGGACTCTGCTCCTTCCTCTAGAACTCTCCTCTCCTGAAATACTCTGCTCTGCTGGAGGACTCTGCTCCTTCCTCTAACTCTCCTCTTCTGAAATACTCTGCACTGCTGGAGGACTCTGCTCCTTCCTCTATAACTCTCCTCTCCTGAAATACTCTGCACTGCTGGAGGACTCTGCTCCTTCCTCTATAACTCTCCTCTCCTGAAATACTCTGCACTGCTGGAGGACTCTGCTCCTTCCTCTATAACTCTCCTCTCCTGAAATACTCTGCACTGCTGGAGGACTCTGCTCCTTCCTCTATAACTCTCCTCTCCTGAAATAATCTGCACTGCTGGAGGACTCTGCTCCTTCCTCTATAACTCTCCTCTCCTGAAATACTCTGCGCTGCTGGAGGACTCTGCTCCTTCCTCTATAACTCTCCTCTTCTGAAATACTCTGCTCTGCTGGAGGACTCTGCTCCTTCCTCTATAACTCTCCTCTTCTGAAATACTCTGCACTGCTGGAGGACTCTGCTCCTTCCTCTATAACTCTCCTCTCCTGAGATACTCTGCACTGCTGGAGGACTCTGCTCCCTCCTCTATAACTCTCCTCTCCTGAGATACTCTGCACTGCTGGAGGACTCTTCTCCTTTCTCTATAACTCTCCTCTCCTTAAATACTCTGCTCTGCTGGAGGACTCTGCTCCTTCCTCTAACTCTCCTCTTCTGAAATACTCTGCACTGCTGGAGGACTCTGCTCCTTCCTCTATAACTCTCCTCTCCTGAAATACTCTGCACTGCTGGAGGACTCTGCTCCTTCCTCTATAACTCTCCTCTCCTGAAATAATCTGCACTGCTGGAGGACTCTGCTCCTTCCTCTATAACTCTCCTCTCCTGAAATACTCTGCGCTGCTGGAGGACTCTGCTCCTTCCTCTATAACTCTCCTCTCCTGAAATACTCTGCACTGCAGGAGGACTCTGCTCCTTCCTCTATAACTCTCCTCTCCTGAAATACTCTGCGCTGCTGGAGGACTCTGCTCCTTCCTCTATAACTCTCCTCTTCTGAAATACTCTGCACTGCTGGAGGACTCTGCTCCTCCCTCTATAACTCTCCTCTCCTGAAATACTCTGCACTGCTGGAGGACTCTGCTCCTTCCTCTATAACTCTCCTCTCCTGAAATACTCTGCTCTGCTGGAGGACTCTGCTCCTTCCTCTTCTCTCCTCTCCTCAAATATCATCACTGGGTCTCTATGCTTCTCTCCGCAATGCAGGCAGATCATGGCTTGTGGGAGGGGCCAGCAGGGTGTTGTTGTCCATAGCACCCTGCTTCAGTACTCCTATAAAGATTTCTCAGTACCAATGCAAGCAGTGGGAGGGGTTATGCAAATTTCACAACACCTTTAGGGGTGGAGAAGTGGATGTTTCTAGGCAGGCTTCATTTGCACCCAGTCCAGCCTAGATTGAAATAAGTGACAGTCAGGCTGCAGAGGAAAGGGATAGATGATGCTGGACGTCCTCCAGCCAGGAATGAGGGAGGCTTTCTCTGACTGGTTGCAGCTTGTAATGCACGTTGTGGGAAGCTCGCAGTGTGCAGTGAAATCAGAGGATTAATTTCAGTGATTACATTTTGTTTTTTCTCTGGCAGTGTATCAGAGAGGGGAGGGGAGGGGGGTGGGGGTTGGGCTCTTCGTATACGAACTGTTTTCGGTCAGTAATAGAAAAGTGCCCCCCCCCCCTTTCATCTCCCACCTCGAATCTGAAATGTTTTGGGAATCGGCGGCGGGTTCGTTCTTTCCTTTGTAGCGCACAATGCGGTCGGCTCTGAATGAATAGAATGGGGTGAGCGCGGCCGGGGGCGCTCAGGGTGAGCGGCATTCATGAGTCCCGTACTTGTCATCTCAGCTCAGCTGCGGGCGATCGGCATGACCTGGTTCAGTCCGGTCACATTAAGCTCACAGTGCCATTAGACGCTCGGCTTTCCAGGAGGCCGCGCAGCGCAGCTCTCCGCTACACAGTGCTCCGCCGCGCAGTGCCCCGCCACACAGTGCCCCACCACACAGTGCCCCACCACACAGCGCTCCGCCACACAGCGCTACGCCACACAGCGCCCCACCACACAGCGCTACGCCACACAGCGATACGCCACACAGTGCTCCGCCACACAGCGCCCCGCCACACAGCGCTCCGCCGCGCAGTGCCCCGCCACACAGTGCCCCACCACACAGCGCTCCGCCACACAGCGCTACGCCACACAGCGCCCCACCACACAGCGCCCCACCACACAGCGCTACGCCACACAGCGCTACGCCACACAGTGCTCCGCCACACAGCGCCCCGCCACACAGCGCTCCGCCGCGCAGTGCCCCGCCACACAGTGCCCCACCACACAGCGCTCCGCCACACAGCGCTACGCCACACAGCGCCCCACCACACAGCGCTACGCCACACAGCGATACGCCACACAGTGCTCCGCCACACAGCGCCCCGCCACACAGCGCTCCGCCGCGCAGTGCCCCGCCACACAGTGCCCCACCACACAGCGCCCCGCCACACAGCGCCCCGCCACACAGCGCTCCGCCACACAGTGCTCCGCCGCGCAGTGCCCCGCCACACAGTGCCCCGCCACACAGCGCTCCGCCACACAGTGCCCCGCCACACAGCGCCCCGCCACACAGCGCTACGCCACACAGCGCTACGCCACACAGCGCTACGCCACACAGTGCTCCGCCACACAGCGCCCCGCCACACAGCGCTCCGCCACACAGCGCCCCGCCACACAGCGCCCCGCCACACAGCGCTCCGCCACACAGCGCCCCGCCACACAGTGCCCCGCCACACAGTGCTCTGCCGCACAGTGCTCCGCCGCGCAACGCCCCGCCACACAGCGCCCCGCCACACAGTGCCCCGCCACACAGTGCCCCGCCACACAGTGCTCTGCCGCACAGTGCTCCGCCGCGCAACGCCCCGCCACACAGCGCCCTGCCACACAGTGCTCTGCCGCACAGCGCCCCGCCACACAGTGCTTTGCCACACAGTGCTCCGCCGCGCAACGCCCCGCCACACAGTGTTCAGCCGCACAGCGCCCCGCCACACTCCTCTCCATTTTTATCAATTACCCACAAACTCTATTCAGTCACCAAAGGAAAAAAAAACTTAAAGCACGCGTCCATTTATTCTGATTTCTTTCTTTCCGATTGTCACCTTTCTACATTCTACAAATTCTACATTCTACAGCACATCCGGAAATATTCACAGCGCTTCACTTCTTCCACATTTTATGTTACAGCCTTATTCCAAAATGGATTAAATTCATTATTTTCCTCAAAATTCTACAAACAATCCCCCATAATGAAGTTTGAAATCTTTGAAAATTAAATAAAAAAGGAAAAAAAAATACATAAGTATTCACACCCTTTGCCATGACACTCAGAATTGAGCTCAGGTGCATCCTGTTTCCACTGATCATCCTTGAGTTGTTTCTACAACTTGATTGGAGTCCACCTGTGGTAAATTCAGTTGATTGGACATGATTTGGAAAGGCACACACCTGTCTATAGAAGGTCCCACAGATAACAGTGCATGTCAGAGCACAAACCAAGCCATGAAGTCCAAGGAATTGTCTGTAGACCTCAGAGACAGGATTGTATGGAGGCACAGATCGGGGGATGGGTACAGAAACATTTCTGCAGCATTGAAGGTCCCAATGAGCACAGTGGCCTCCATCATCTGTAAATGGAAGAAGTTTGGAACCACCAGGACTCTTCCTAGAGCGGCCGCCCGGCCAAACTGAGCGATCGGGGGAGGGGGGCCTTAGTCAGGGAGGTGACCAAGAACCCGATGGTCACTCTGACAGAGCTCCAGTGTTTCTCTGTGGAGAGAGGAGAACCTTCCAGAAGAACAACCATCTCTGTAGCACTCCACCAATCAGGCCTGTATGGGTGTGGCCAGACGGAAGCCACTCCTCAGTAAAAGTCGCATGACAGCCCGCCTGGAGTTTACCAAAAGGCACCTGAAGGATTCTCAGACCATGAGAAACAAAATTCTCTGCTCTGATGAAACAAAGATTGAACTCTTTGGCCTGAATGGCAAGCGTCATGTCTGGAGGAAACCAGGCACCGCCCATCACCTGGCCAATACCATCCCTACTGTGAAGCATGGTGGTGGCAGCATCACGCTGTGGGGATGTTTTTCAGTGGCAGGAACTGGGAGACTAGTCAGGATGGAGGGAAAGATGAATGCAGCAATGTACAGAGACATCCTTGATGAAAACCTTCTCCAGAGCGCTCTGGACCTCAGACTGGGGTGAAGGTTCATCTTCCAACAGGATAACGACCCTAAGCACACAGCCAAGATAACAAAGGAGTGACTACGGGACAACTCTGTGAATGTCCTTGAGTGGCCCCGCCAGAGCCCAGACTTGAACCCGATTGAACATCTCTGGAGAGATCTGAAAATGGCTGTGCACCGACCCTCCCCCATCCAACCTGATGGAGCTTGAGAGGTCCTGCAAAGAAGAATGGGAGAAACTGCCCAAAAATAGGAGTGCCAAGCTTGAAGCATCATACTCAGAAATACTGGAGGCTGGAATTGGTGCCAAAGGAGCTTCACCAAAGTATTGAGCAAAGGGTGTGAATACTTATGTACATGGGAATTTTTATTTATTTATTTATTTTTTTATTTTTAATAAATTTGCAAAGATTTTAAACAAACTTCTCTCATGTTGTCATTATGGGGGATTGTTTGTAGAATTTTGAGGAAAATAATGAATTTAATCCATTTTGGAATAAGGCTGTAAAATGTGGAAAAGTGAAGCGCTGTGAATACTTCCCGGATGCACGTTATTTGATTACTTTTCTTCCCCAATATCCATGGATTTTCTGTGCTTTGACCTTTAAGCCCCACCTCCACTCTTCAACTTTAACAAATTTTCAAAAATTTCTCTTTCCCCTCGTAGTTGTATCTCTGCCCCTCCCACAATGGTGAGATTTCCTGCAGTAGTTTGTGTCTCTGCCCCTCCCACAATAGTGAGATTTCCTGCAGTAGTTTGTGTCTCTGCCCCTCCCACAATGGGGAGATTTCTCTGCAGTAGTTTGTGTCTCTGCCCCTCCCACAATGGGGAGATTTCTCTGCAGTAGTTTGTGTCTCTGCCCCTCCCACAATGGGGGGATTTCCTGCAGTAGTTTGTGTCTCTGCCCCTCCCACAATGGGGAGATTTCTCTGCAGTAGTTTGTGTCTCTGCTCCTCCCACAATAGTGAGATTTCCTGCAGTAGTTTGTCTCTGCCCCTCCCACAATGGGGAGGTTTCTCTGCAGTAGTTTGTGTCTCTGCCCCTCCGACAATGGGGAGATTTCCTGCAGTAGTTTGTGTCTCTGCTCCTCCCACAATAGTGAGATTTCCTGCAGTAGTTTGTGTCTCTGCCCCTCCCACAATGGGGAGATTTTTCTGCAGTAGTTTGTGTCTCTGCCCCTCCCACAATGGGGAGATTTCTCTGCAGTAGTTTGTGTCTCTGCCCCTCCCACAATGGGGAGATTTCTCTGCAGTAGTTTGTGTCTCTGCCCCTCCGACAATGGGGAGATTTCCTGCAGTAGTTTGTGTCTCTGCCCCTCCCACAATGGGGAGATTTCTCTGCAGTAGTTTGTGTCTCTGCCCCTCCCACAATGGGGGGATTTCCCTGCAGTAGTTTGTGTCTCTGCCCCTCCCACAATGGTGAGATTTCCCTGCAGTAGTTTGTGTCTCTGCCCCTCCCACAATGGGGAGATTTCTCTGCAGTAGTTTGTGTCTCTGCCCCTCCCACAATGGGGAGATTTCTCTGCAGTAGTTTGTGTCTCTGCCCCTCCCACAATGGGGGGATTTCCCTGCAGTAGTTTGTGTCTCTGCCCCTCCCACAATGGTGAGATTTCCCTGCAGTAGTTTGTGTCTCTGCCCCTCCCACAATGGGGAGATTTCCTGCAGTAGTTTGTGTCTCTGCCCCTCCCACAATGGGGGGATTTCCTTGCAGTAGTTTGTGTCTCTGCCCCTCCCACAATAGTGAGATTTCCTGCAGTAGTTTGTGTCTCTGCCCCTCCCACAATGATGAGAATTCCTTCAGTAGTTTGTGTCTCTACCCCTCCCACAATCGTGAGATTTCCTGCAGTAGGTTACCTCCCCCCCACCCCCCTTTTTTCTAGGGGACTGTATTGAGGTGAGTCATTGAGGATGATGATGACGCCATCATTTGTCATTTTTATGTCCTCAGCAGATGGATGGAGTTGGAAATCGGTGGGGAGATCTCTGTAATGTTCCGGTACCTTTGGTACCCTAAATTACACTTTCCACAAGTGTATGCGCCCTACCATTTACTTTTGGAAAGGTGCGCATACACCTTTAAGACTGGAGCTGTCATCACTCAGCGCCGGACTAGATGGCTATTTAAGGCGTCGGTTCTCACTCACATGTGTTCGTTCAAACAGCCTTATCTGGATGCTAACCTTGCTTGAAGCTTCCATGCTTGCAAGCTTACTTCGCTGACGGAACCTCGCTGCGCTGATCCCTGTATCCCGCTACTGGATCATCCGCCTCTCCTGAACCACCCCTCGGCTGTATCGCTAATAGTGCTAAGTACCCCGCAGGGGAATTCTCTATAAACTTATACTAAGCTTACACTATCTAGCTCTGCATAGTAGAGACTGTTTATCACATCTGCATAAACTAGATTGCTAGCTCTTGAGACTACTGCTACTTTTCTGCACTGGGTTGATCTCTTTTGTATGTCCACCTGCTATTCTATCATCTGCTATCATACAACATTGCTAAACCTTCCTGCATCCATCTGCTACTGTCTCACCTTCAAGTGTCTATCACCTACCACCTCCACTCAACCTATCCCTCAACCTCCATCATTGTGTTACCACATGCATAAAGTCACTCTAGGAACCAGCTTGCTAATTGTGTGTATTTACTGGCTGAAATAAGACCTTCCACACATGATGAGTCATTGAGGTTGGGAATGGTATCTCAGCATATCTCTTACATGACTGCTGACGTGGAACTATTTCTGCAGCTGAAAATCCACACCGTATAAAAACGCAGGAGCGTTACAATCTCACGGTAAAGCTCTCCATACTCTGTATAATATTAGTCCCCCCGCCCAACATCCCTAGATTGAAGAATTTAAGGAGTCAGGCGGAAAATTGACAGCCGAACAGCGGCTGCATCCAGTCAGCTGTTTGGGTATTTTGATATCTGACTAAAATATGCCATCCATCCATTCTTATATATTGTTATACAATGCTCTTATTTCTCCATCATATCATCATGGACATGGACATTCCTATGCGGTCACCCGACCACCAGGGATGAAGTTCAGGTTTGCCGCTATGATTGGATTTGCGGTAAATCTCCGGGTTTGTGGTGACTCTCCGGGATTTGTGGTGAATCTCCGGGATTTGTGGTGAATCTCTGGGATTTGTGGTGAATCTCCGGGATTTGTGGTGAATCTCTGGGATTGTTGTGAATCTCTGGGATTTGTGGTGAATCTCTGGGATTTGTGGTGAATCTCTGGGATTGTTGTGAATCTCTGGGATTTGTGGTGAATCTCCGGGATTTGTGGTGAATCTCCGGGATTTGTGCTGAATGAATCTTGTGGCTGAAAAGCTGGATACATTTACCTTAAATAATAAGAAGACATAACAGCCCCATACCCACACCACATTTCCTTCTGATGGTTACATGTCCATGATCCTGGCTTTTTCTTCTTGCAGTGTGAACCCCCATAGGATGGTTCTCTGCTCTTTGAAAGTTCAGTAAGGACTCGGCATAGGATGACATTTGGCATCCAGATCAGCCTAAACAGTAGCAAGGCCGCCACAAGGGCCGCACTGAGCAGTAGTAAGGTTTCTTCTCCTCAGGGCTGAAACTATACCACCTGAGCTCATTTATGGCGGTGATGCTAGTCCTCGACCAGCTGGGTATGCACTGTTCAAAAGAAAGTTGGATGGTATCGGAGGGGACAGGGAAACAAAGGGGGCTTGCAGAAAAATGATTACGGGACGGGCAGTCCTTTGAGATGTTCTTCTGCCGGCTAACGCTGGGGCCCATTAGGAGCGTAGGTGCACTTAACAATAGTCCCAGTTAACCTGCATGCAGTATACAGTGAGGGAAAAAAAGTATCTGACCCCCTGCTGGTTTTGTAGGTTTGCCCACTGACAAAGAAATGATCAGTCTTTAATTTTATTGGTCGGTTTATTTTACCAGTGAGAGACAGAATAACAACAAAAATATCCAATATAACATTTCAATAATGTTATAAATTGATTTGCATTTTAATGAGAGAAATAATTATTTGATTCCCTATCAATCAGCAAGATACTGTAAATTATTTTATTTTGTTTTTTTTATTTTTGTTTTATCTTATTATTTTATAGGAATTTTAGTATTTTACAGTGGGGGAAAATAATGATTTGATCCCGGCAGATTGGGTAAGTTTGCCCACTTACAAAGAAATGGCGGGTGTATCATTTTTATCATCGGTGTATTTTATATGATAGAGACAGAATATCAACCAAAATCCAGAAAAAAACAAATGATGTTATAAATGGAGTTGCAATTCAGTGAGTAAAATAAGTATTTGAGCCCTTTGCAAAACATGACTTAGTAGTTGGTGGAGAAACCCTTGTTGGCAATCACAGAGGTCAGACGTTTCTTGTAGTTGGCCTCCAGGTTTGCACACATCTCAGGAGGGATTTTGTCCCCCTCCTCTTTGCAGATCCTCTCCAAGTCATTAAGGTTTCCAGGCTAACGTTTGGTAAATCGAACCTTCAGCTCCCTCCCCATATTTTCTATGGGATTAAGGTCTGGAGACTGGCTAGACCACTGTGCTTCTTCTTGAGCCTCTCCTTTGTTGCCTTGGCGGTATATTTTGGGTCATTGTCATGCTGGAATACCCATCTATGACCCATTTTCAATGCCCTGGCTGAGGGAAGGAGGTTCTCGCCCAAGATTTGATGGTACACGGCCCCGTCTATTGTCCCTTTGATGCAGAGAAGTTGTCCTGTCCCCTTAGCAGAAAATCACCCCCAAAGCATAAGGTTTCCACCTCCATGTGTGACGGTGGGGGATGGTGTTCTTGGGGTCATAGGCAGCATTCCTCCTCCTCCTCCAAACACGGCGAGTTGATTTGAAGCCAAAGAGCTGGATTTTGGTCTCATCTGACCACAACACTTTCACCCAGTTCTCCTCTGAATCATTCAGATGTTCATCAGCAAACGTCAGACGGGCTGTACATGTGATTTCCTAAGCAGGGGGACCTTGCGGGGGCTGCAGGATTTCAGTCCTCCATGGGGTAGTGTGTTACCAATTGTTTTCTTGGTGATTATGGTCCCAGCTGAGATCATTGAGAAGATTCTCCAGTGTAGTTCTGGGCTGATTCCTCACCGTTCTCCATCATCATTGGATCTCCACGAGGTGAGATCTTCCATGGAGCCCCAGACTGAGGGAGACTGACAGTTAATTTGTGTTTCTTCCATTTACGAATAATCACACCGACTGTTGTCACCCTCTCACCGAGCTGCTTGGCGATGGTCTTGTAGCCCATTCCAGCCTTGGGTAGGTCTACAATCTTCTCCCTGACATCCTTGGACAGCTCTTTGGTCTTGGCCATGGTGGAGAGATTGGAATATGATTGATTGGTTGATTCTGTGGACAGGTGTCTTTTATACAGGTAACAAGCTGAGATTAGGAGCACTCCCTTTAAGAGAATCCTCCTAATCTCAGCTTGTTACCTGTATAGAAGACACCTGGGAGCCAGAAATCTTGCTGATTGATCGGGGATCAAATACTTATTTCACTCATTAAAATGCAAATCAATTGATAACTTTTTTTGAAATGCGTTTTTCTGGATATTTATGTTGTTATTCCGTCTCTCACTGATAAAATAAACCGACCAATAAAAATACTTTTTTCCCCTCACTGTAGGCACAGTATAGTCTCATCACAAGTGCAAGGTAGATGTAGTTCAGATGCGGTAAAGGTTCGGTATAATGCAGTATAGGGTTGGCATAGGTGCAGTCTAGGTTTGGAGTAAGCGTGATATAGGGTGGAGGATGGGTGCGGTATGGATTGTGTACACTTGGTGTGCTCTCAGTAGCCTATCCCTGCTAGCAGTATCAGCAATGGGTGAACAGCCCTCTCATCATACTGCGGTGACCTCTCATGGTAGAAGAAGGGCTCCCTCATTCTCTCCATTAAAGTCTCCAGTGATCAGTGGTGGGAAGCAGAGGGTGAGTGGACACTCCAGTCTCCCTGTGGCAGCGGTGCAGGTGCTATGATCTGGGAGGGGCTGCGATGCCCCTGGATGTCCTCCCTCTCAGTCTGAGGCTCAGATCTCCGCTGGTATGGTCTCCAGCTGGCAGGCGAATATCCACACAGAGCTGCCCTCTTCCTCTGACTCCCTAGGTGCCAAGAGGAAGAATTTTCCTGGGCAGTTTAATAAAACTCCTCTCTCTACTCCTCCTGCCTCACAGTGCTTATTAGGATCTGTAGTGTAACCATTAAAGTGTAGCCATTTATATGGCTGTCTTCTCAAACTACAACTCCCAGCATTCTCAGTGCTCTGAATAGAAGTCTGTGGGCTTGCTTGGCTTTAGCTCTCCCCCTGCTGGCTGGAGGAGAATGGTGCAGCATAACACCAGTATCTCAGTAGAGGGAAAGATGAATAAATGGAAATGGGGGAGATTTACTAAAACTGGAGAGTGCAAAATCTGGCGCGGCTCTGCGTGGAAACCAATCAGTTTCCAGGTTTTTTTTTTTTTGTCAAAGCTTAATTGAACTAGCTGAAGTTAGAAGCTGATTGGCTCCCAGGCATAACTGCACAAGATTTTGCACTCTCTAGTTTTAGTAAATCAACCCCAATGTCTCCTTCTCAATTTTGCTGTAGCCCAGCGCCCGGCTACATTTATTACCCTCATTAGACTAAAATTCTGTCTATTTACAATCCGCATGCAGTAACTTGATGGCCATTTTTTTCCTTCTCTAAGGCCCGGTTCATGACAACGCCCGACACGCGAGAAACATGCAAAAGAAGTCCCTGCGGCTCGGTGTGATCAAGCGCTGGTGCATTTCCGCACATTTTTTTCACTTTCCTGCGTGTCGCATGTAGGGCTGTCCAAAATAAAAGGAGGATGGTAGAGCAGGGGGGAGGCGAACAAAGGGAGCTTGCAGAATTATTATTATTAAAGGGGCAGTCCTTTGAGATGTTCTTCTGCCGGTTATCGTTGGGACCCTTTAAAAGTGTCAGTGCACTTTACCAGTCCCAGTTAACCTGCATGCAGTATACAGTGCCTTGAAAAAGTATTCACACCCCTTGAAATTTTCCACATTTTGTCATGTTACAACCAAAAATGTAAATGTATTTTATTGGTATTTTATGTGATAGACCGACACAAAGTGGCCATAATTGTAAAGTTTAAGGAAAATGATAAATTATACAAATAAGTCTGTGAAAAGTGTGGGGGTGCATTTGTTTTCACCCCCTTTACTCTGATACCCCTAACTAAGATCTAGTGGAACCAATTACCTTCGGAAGTCACCTAATTAGTAAATAGAGTAAATGGAGTCCACCTGTGTGTCATTTAATCTCAGTATAAATACAACTGTTCTGTGAAGCCCTCAGAGGTTTTTTAGAGAACCTTAGTGAACAAATAGCATCATGTGGAAAATTTCAAGGGGTGTGAATACTTTTTCAAGGCACTGCAGGTACGGTTTAGTCTCGGCACAGTTACAAGGTAGATGTGGTTCATATACAGTAAAGGTTCGGTATAATACGGTTAAGGTGTAGTCTAGGTATGGAAGTACGATATAAGGTGCAGGATGGATCGGGTAAACTTGGTGTCCGGCTCTGCATGGCTCAGTCCCTGCTAGTAGTCTAGTAAATGGCAGCGCTATTCTTTGCATCTCAGGGAAGCGTGCAATTTTTTTTATGCGTTTTCCTGACACGCAGAGATGTGAACCAGTGCCTAAAAGAGGGAACTAAACATTGATTGGTTACTCCGACTCCCATCTGTCTGATCTAGGGAGCAACACAGATTTTGGCACAAAGTGGAACTGTGGCCTCAAAAATATTAGTGCCGCTCTTCAGTACAAGTTTCCTCTCAGTCCCAAAAATAGCTGCTGATCCTGCCAGTGAAGTCCACCTAATGCAGCTTCCTGTGATGGGGGGACAACGATGCTGCACTGCTCCTGAATTCAGAGCAGAGTTGTCACTCTCATGTAGGCTGTGCCTGCTTGCTCTACAGTGATGTAAAAAAAATATTGCAGGGGGTGTGCCTTATGTGGAATCAATCTACTCACCACTTTCATTGGATTTCAGCTCTTTCAATCATGGAGGCTCAGCTTCACATGAGGGTGTTACCTATGCAAAGGAGCACCTACTGCTCCAAGCTGGCACCCACCCATCAAGGCATTTTGATATTCATAGTCATTCCTGGATGGTGGATCGTGGCTCCATATTAATGGCAATTCTTTTGTTCTTCCAGGTCTCCGTTTGTCAGCGTGACGGAATATTCTCTCCTGAAAAATAACATTGTTCAACTGTGCCTCGAACTGACCACCATCGTCCAACAGGTGAGATCTCTGTGCCTGGCACTGCCCTATGGGGCTGCATTGGTAAAGCTATATGATTGGCAGATGGGGTCCCGTCTATGACTGTTACTGAGGGGCCTCCACCAATCCATGCAAAACCTTTGACACAATGCTAGCAAGTCATCTAAGGTGTACCTGTAGGAAGGGTTAGCACCTCTGTTAGGTTTTTACTCTCTATGAGTCCTGGTGGCCAATGTGAGGCAGAAAGTAACTGGAAATCCACCAATTTGGGTCGTAATCCTACCGTCCTTTATGCGTGTCGTCTACGTATCTGCTCCATGTATCTCTTCTCTTTCCCGGTTATGTGTATTGGTATAAATATATATTGTGGGCAACTATGGTGGTCAGAACACACATCATCATTGTAACATTTACCGAAAAGTCATTTTTGGCATTAGGATTTTCCCCATCATGCTGTTCCATATTTCCGTTAGCTTAACAAACCTTTGACACAATGTTAGCAAGTCATCTAAGGTGTATCTGTAGGAAGGGTTAGCACCTCTGTTGGGTTTTTACTCTCTGAGTCCTGGTGGCCAATGTGAGGCAGAAAGTAACTGGAAATCCACCAATTTGGGTCGTAATCATACTGTCCTTTATGTGTGTCGTCTACGTATCTGCTCCATGTATCTGTTCTCTTTCCCGGTTATGTGTGTTGGTATAAAAATACATTGTGGGCAACTATGGTGGTCAGAACACACATCATTTTTGTAACATTTACCGAAAAGTAATTTTTGGCATTAGGATTTTCCCTTCATGCTGTTCCTTATTTCCATTAGTTTAACAAACCTTTGACACAATGCTAGCAAGTCGTCTAAGGTGTAACTGTAGGAAGGGTTAGCACCTCTGTTAAGTTTTTACTCTCTGAGTCCCGGTGGTCAATGTGAGGTAGAAAGTAACTGGAAATTTACCAATTTGGGTGGTAATCATCACGTCCTTTATGTGTGTCATCTACGTATCTGCTCCATGTATCTGTTATCTTTCCTGGTTATGTGTATTGGTATATATATACATTGTGGGCAACTATGGTGGTCAGAACACACATCGTCATTGTAATATTTACCGAAAAGTCATTTTTGGCATTAGGATTTTCCCTTCATGCTGTTCCATATTCCATTAGTTTAACAAACCTTTGACACAATGCTAGCAAGTCATCTAAGTTGTACCTGTAGGAAGGGTTACCACCTCCATATTTCCATTAGTTTAACACACACACACACTTGGATATTCCCCCCTCTAGTGGATATTTCACTGCATCCTAACTAGTGGGCTGCTGAGATAAGATCAGTAAGGCAGGAAGTGTTTGATCAAGGAACCTTCATGGCAGGATCATAAGGGATTATGTATGAAAACTACAGGTTTAAAATGATTGAAAACGACTTTTGAAATGACATTAACATGTTACAAATTATTAAAGTGACGGAAATAATCCCAAATTCTAACCTGATGGAAAACATCCCTGTGATTGGGTCGTGAATAACTGACCTGCTACAATACAAGCTCTATGTGACTTATACAGTAACATTTTTTTATTTTGGCATTTTATTATTTTTTATAAATGATTAAATCTTATTTTATAGTAATTTTATTATTTATATACTGTAAATTGTTTTATTTTCCATTTTTTTAAATTATATATTTTTTATTTTATATTAATTTTAGTATTGGTTTACTGTCAATTGTTTTAGTTTAATTATTTTATGTTATGATTTTGTTTTATTTTATAGTAATTTCAGTATTTATATACTGTAAATCATTTTATTTTACTTATTTTTTTATTATTTTATGTAATTTTATTTTATAGCAATTTTATTATTTGTATACTGTAAATTCTTTTATTTTACTTTATTTATTTATTTATTTATATATATATATATATATATATATATATATATATATATATATATATATATGTATATATATATATATATATATGTATGTATATATATATATATATGTATATATATATATAATTTATATTTATTTTTATTTAATCTTAATATATTTTAGTATTTACATACTGTAGTTATTTGTTTTATTTTATATTATAAATTATATTTATAGCATTTTATTATTTGTAAACTTTAAATTATTTAGCTTTTTTTTTAATCTTATTATTTTATAATAATTTTAGTATTTACAGTGGGGAAAAGAATGATTTGATCCCCTGCAGATTGTGTAAGTTTTCCCACTTACAAACAAAAATGAAGGGTCTATAATTTTTATCATAGGTGTGTTTTAATTCATAGAGACAGAATATCAACCAGAAATATAGAAAAAAAAAAAACACATGATTCAAATTTTTTCAATGGAGTTGCAGTTCAGTGAGTAAAATAAGTATTTGATCCCCTTAGTAGTTGGTGGAGAAACCCTTGTTGGAAGCACAGAGGTCAGACGTTTCTTGTAGTTGGTGACCAGGTTTGCACACATCTCAGGAGGGATTTTGGCCCACTCTTCTTTACAGAACTTCTCTAAATCCTTAAGGTTTCTTGGTTGTCACTTGGCAACTTGAAGTTTCAGCTCCCTCCATACATCTTCTATAAGATTAATGTTTGGAGCCACTCCATGACCTTAATGAGCTTCTTCTTGAGCCACTCCTTTGATGCCTTGGCGATATGTTTTGGGTGATTGTCATGCTGGAAGACCCATCCATGACCCATCTACAGTGTTCTGGCTGAGGGAAGAAGGTTCTCATCCAAGATTTTACAATAAATGGCCCCGTACATTGGGTCCTCAATGCGGCAAAGTCAGTCTGTACCTTCAGCAGAGAAACAGCCCTAAAGAATGTTTCCACCTCCGTGCTTGCCAGGAGGAATGATGTTCCTGGGGTCATAGTCAGCATTTTTCTTCTTCTAAACATAGCGAGTTCCTCTTCTCAAGAAGGCACATGTACAGTCATGCCAATGACCATCTAAACCAGTGGTAGCTGGTGAAGTTTTACGATGGTGAAGGGCCAGATCCCCCCCCCCCCCCCTCCTTTTTATCAGTCAAGTGGTGTTGTATGTAGACATGCCATGTTTCAGTTAGAAACAAAGTTTGAAAGAACCTGTACTCTTGCCCATCATATTATAGTGTGCAATATCATTCTGTTTCAAAGGCATAGAAGAGGAGAGAGCGCCCCTGTATGGAGGCAGCAGGTAGCAATGAGGCCTTGGAGAGCCAACCCCTAGCTTTAATGCAGGTCTGAAACATGTAGTTCCCAATATGGATGATATAGCGGGGCTTCTGACCTCCTAGGTGATGATGTTTGTGGTAAATCACCAGTTTTTAAGCATAGAGGATAAACGTCCAGTCCTCAGGTCCAGATTGCAAGCAGGGTACAAATTTAAGGTTTCGCATGTTGGACCTCTATTTACTTGGGGCAACCTCATCTATTATATTTTATATTTTATATCACCTATTATATTTTCCCAAAACTTTTGGTAATTTGTTGCATTTTTATGCCCCCTAAAACTAACTTTATATTATAGTTGTCCTCAAAGGGCCGGTTAAATCTGTAAGACTATATAAATTCATGCCAGGCCTATTTTCTCAGAGAATAGGTGCAGGAACTCAACCACACCCCCACCAAACCTCATTGAATGATGGGTGTGGCCAAATTGCAGTTGGAGGATCTTAAAAGGGAAATAAATACCATGATTGTGTTGTGGAGTTCAGGAGTGCACTACGTACAGAGTGCAGAGTTCAGGAGTGCACTACGTGCAGAGTTCAGAAGTGTGCTGTGTGGCAAGAGTGTGTTGTGGAGTTCAGGAGTGTGCTACGTACAGAGTGCAGAGTTCAGGAGTGCCCTACATGCAGAGTTCTGAAAGGCAATACGTACAGAGTGTACAGTTCAGAGGTGCGCTACTTACAGCGTGCATGAGTTTAGGAGTGCACTACGTACAGAGTGCAGAGTTCAGGAGTGCACTATGTGCAGAATTCAGGAGTGTGCTACGTACAGAATGCAGAGTTCAGGAGTGTGCTACGTGCAGAGTGCAGAGTTCAGGAGTGTGCTACGTGCAGAGTGCAGAGTTCAGGAGTGCACTACGTGCAGAGTGCAGGGTTCAGAGGTGCACTATGTTCAGAGTGCAGGGTTCAGAGGTGCGCTATGTGCAAAGTTCAGGAGTGCGCTATGTACAGAATGCAGAGTTCAGAATTGTGTTACATACACAGTGCAAAGTTTTGGAGTGCACTATGTACAGAGTTCAGGAGTGCACTACGTGCAGAGTTGAAGAGTGCACAGTTCAGGCGTGCACTACATACAGAGTGCAGAGCTCAGAAGTGAGCTACATACAGAGTGCAGAGCTCAGAAGTGCGCTGCGTACAGAGTGCAGAGTTCAGGAGTGTGCTGCGTGCAGAGTTCAGATGTGCGCTACGTACAAACTGCAGAGTTCAGAGCTGCGCTACGTACAGAGTGCAGGGTTCAGAGGTGCGCTACGTACAAAGTGCAGAGTTCAGAGCTGCGCTACGTACAGAGTGCAGAGTTCAGAGATGCGCTATGTACAGAATGCAGAGTTCAGAGATGCGCTATGTACAGAATGCAGGGTTTAGAGCTGCGCTACGTACAGAGTGCAGAGTTCAGAGATGCGCTATGTACAGAATGCAGAGTTCAGAGATGCGCTATGTACAGAATGCAGGGTTTAGAGGTGCGCTACGTACAGAGTGAAGAGTTCAGAGCTGCGCTACGTACAGTGTGCAGAGTTCAGAGGTGCGCTATGTACAGAGTGCATTGTTCAGGAGTGCGCTACGTACAGAGTACAGGGTTCAGAGGTGCGCTACGTACAGAGTGCAGGGTTTAGGGATTTGCTATGCATAGTGTGCAGGAATCCGCTCTCTTCCACAGGCTGTTCACATCTTACTTCCACCCCTACCCCTGTCTATAAGGGCTAATTAAAATGGCCTGGAGGGCCAAATTCTGCCTGCGGGCCTTGTGTTTTGGGACATGTGCTATAGGGTCATGTTAGGGGAGTTTTATGTCATCTTCAGAAAATTATTTTTTTAACCACTTCTCCCTAGGTGGACATAATATGATGTTACTTACTTTGAGTGAAGATATTGAGATTATGGGGGCAGCTGCGGGCTTTTTTTTCCGCTGGCAATTCCCTACAGTGTAAAAGCCATCCTAGCGGCCGCTTGATTGCTTTTATAGGCAGTGGGAGGGGACGTCCCCCCTCCCGCCACCCTCCAATGCTTCTCCAGTCTCCCGCCACCCTCCAATGCTTCTCTAGTCTCCCGCCACCCTCCAATGCTTCGCCAGTCTCTCCTGTGCGATCGGGGAGCCGGAGAATGAATCTGCCAGTGGCAATGGTTTACCATAGAGCTGGCTGGGGACCAGATGGTCCCCTGTCATTTCTATGACCATTGGAGGCCACAAGTGACGTCATAACGTCACTTCCGACTATTGCAGATGTAAACATTTATTTTTTTGCTGGAAAGCCTGAGATCCATTCTTTTTTTTTTTTGTGATCTCAGGCTTTCCAGCACAGAGGAGAGATGCGGGGACTTATAGACCCCCGATCTCTCTATAAAGAGGACCTGTCATCCCTATTATTATTATTACAAGGGATGTTAACATTCCTTTTAATAGAAATAAAAGTGATCAAAAATAAACATTAAGCCCCCGTTCACACTGGGGGGTCGCCTGACAGGTCGCCGTAGGTCGTCTGCCATACAGAAGCTATGGACCCGTTCTAATAGGAGCGACACAAGTCGCTCCGACTTAGAAAAAGGGTCCGGAGCTTCTTTGGAGCGACCCGGAGCGACCTGCATAGACTTCAATGTTATGAAGTCCGTGCCGGCCGCTCCGAGGTCGTGGTGCGAGCAGCGCGCCATGACCTGTGAGGTCGCCCGGCAAAGTAGCGTCACCCCAGTGTGAACGGGGCCTTAAAGGGAAAGTATAAAAATTAAAACAGGAAAATAAAATAAACAAACAAAAAAAAATGGTAAAGTTCCCCCGTCCCCTCGTGCTCGCACGAAGAAGCGAACGCATGTGTAAGTAACGTTCGCATAGGTAAACGGTGTTCAAAGCACACATGTGAGGTATCGCCGCGATCCTTAGAGTGATATTTCTAGAGCTAGACCTCCTCTGTAACTCTAAACAGGTAACCTGTAAAAATGTTTAAAGCGTTGCCTATAGAGATTTTTAAGTATCGTAGTTTGGCGCCATTTCACGAGTGTACGCAATTTTAAAGCATGACATGTTAGGTATTTTTTTTTTTTTTAGCGTAACATCATCTTTTGTATTTTACCAAAAAATGGGGTTATCTGATGTGTTTTCTTGCATTAAAATTAATTAAAGTGTACTTTTTCCCCAAAAATTGCATTTGAAAAAATGACTGCGCAAATACCGTGTGACATTAAAAATTGCATCGTTTGGAAAAAAAAAAAAATTGCATCGATCGCCATTTTATTTCCTAGGGTCTCTGCTAAAAAACATATTTAGAATGTTTGGGGGTTCTGAGTAATTTTCTAGCAACAAAATGATATTTTTTACATGTAGGAGAGGAATGCCAGAATTGGCTTGGGTGGCAGGTGGTTGAATGCGTGCAAAAAAACCCCCGCAAAAAACGGCTCTGACGGCAAAAAGGTTAAAGGAGAAGTTCACCTTCGGGAACATGTTACATGTTCCACCCGTAGTATATATATATATTGTCAAAAGTATTGGGACGCCTGCCTTTACAGGCGTCCCCAGTCCGTAGGGTTCAACATTGAGTTGGCCTATGGGAATGTTTCACTTTTTTTCCAGAAGCCCATTTGTGAGGTCAGGTCAGTTGGACGAGAAGTCCTGGTTCGCAGTCCCTGCTCTAATTCATCCCAAAGGTGTTCTATCTGGTTGAGGTCAGGACTCTGTGCAGGCCAGTCAAGTTCCTCCACCCCAAACTCGCTCATCCATGTCTTTATGGACCTTGCTTTGTGCACTGGTCAATATAATTTGGTGGAGGGGGGAATTATAGTGTGGTTGTTTTTCAGGAGTTGGGCTTGGCCCCTTAGGGCCAACTCCCTCATCCATGTCTTTTTGGACCTTGCTTTGTGCACTGGTGGGCAGTCATGTTGGAACAGGGAGGGGCCATCCCCAAACTCCTCCCACAAAGTTGGGAGCATGAAATTTTCCAAAATGTCTTGGCATGCTGACGCCTTAAGAGTTCCCTTCACTGGAACTAAGGGGCCAAGCCCAACCCCTGAAAAACACCCCCACACCATAATCCCGCCTCCCCTCCACCATAATCCTTCTCCACCAAATGATTTGGACCAGTGCCCAAAGCAAGGTCCATAAAGACATGGCTGAGCAAATTTGAAGACCTTTTGGACAATTTTATGCTCCTAAGTTAGTGGGAACAGTTTGGTGATGGCCCCTTCCTGTTCCAACATGACTGCACACCAGTGCACAAAGCAAGGTCCATAAAGACATGGATGAGCGAGTTTGGGGTGGAGGAACTTGACTGGCCTGCACAGAGTCCTGACCTCAACCCCACAGAACACCTTTGGGATGAATTAGAGGGGAGACTGCGAGGCCACCCCAGTGCTCCCAGTGACCCTCCTGTGATCCCAGCGCCCCAGTGGCTGACCTGCACAGAGTCCTGACCTCAACCCTTTCGTCCAACATCAGTGCCTGACCTCACAAATGTGCTTCTGGAAGAATGGTCAAACATTCCCATAGACACTCCTAAACCTTGTGGACAGCCTTCCCAGAAGAGTTGAAGCTGTTAGTGCTGCATAGGGTGGGCCAACTCAATACTGAACCCTACAGACTAAGGCTGGGATGCCATTAAAGTTCATGTGTGTGTAAAGGCCGGCGTCCCAATACTTTTGACAATACACTGTCTATGTCCAATAAAACAGAATTTGCAAATGAAGTTCATTGTATTCCGGTGATCAGAAGGTGATGATCTCATCAGGTGAAGTACAAAGACGTCTCGCAAAGTTTTGATTTCCTCTCTGAACATTTGGCTCTGTGATGCGTCTGGCGGGGAGAATTGATGATGCGGTGAGCGGGCTTTAACCTGAGATTACGGAAGAGAGAGGGAAATATTCCACCTAGAAATGGCGCATTATCCACGCAGAGATGAAAGGGAAATCTCGGAGTCAGAGCAGAGATTATTCGGTGTCAGGGAAGTGTGAGGAGCCGCTGACATACAAACTCAAGCATGATACAGAAAGATACTTTATACAACCTCCGAGGTGACGCTTCCCGCTGCACTTCCAGGGCTCTGACACTAGAAATCCCTCGATCTCCCGCCAACTGAGCGTAGAACAACGATAGAACCGATGACACTTCCAGGAATTGACTCCCCTTTCACACTAATACGTTTTTTTAGGCTTTTTTGAAGTAAAAACCTGCAAGAAAAATGCATTAAAATTGGGGGAGGGGGCAGAGAGCCGGAGCATAGTGTGTATAAGGCAGCAGTGTGATCCAGGGGGAGGGGGCAGAGAGCCGGAGCATAGTGTGTATAAGGCAGCAGTGTGATTCAGGGGGAGGAGGGCCTAGAGAGTCAGAGCATTGTGTGTATAAGGCAGCAGTGTGATCCAGGGGGAGAGGGGCAGAGAGCCGGAGGATTGTGTGTATAAAGCAGCAGTGTGATCCAGGGGGAGGGGGGCAGTGATTCAGAGCATTGTATGTATAAGGCAGCAGTGTGAGCCAGGGGGAGGGCGGCAGAGAGTCGGAGCATTTGTGTGTATAAGGCAGCTGTGTGAGCCAGGGGGAGGGGGGCAGAGAGCCGGAGCATTGTGTGTATAAGGCAGCAGTGTGATCCAGGGGGAGAAGGGCATAAAGAGTCAGAGCATTGTGTGTATAAGGCAGCAGTGTGATCCGGGGGGGGGGGCAGACAGTCAGAGCCTTGTGTGTATAAGGCAGCAGTGTGATCCAGGGGGAGGAGGGCACATAGAGAGTCAGAGCATTGTGTGTATAAGGAAGCAGTGTAATCCAGGGGGAGGGGGCAGAGAGTCGGAGCATTGTGTGTATAAGGCAGCAGTGTGATCCAGGGGGAGGAGGGCATAGAGAGTCAGAGCATTGTGTGTATAAGGCAGCAGTGTGATCCGGGGGGGGGGGGCAGACAGTCAGAGCCTTGTGTGTGTAAGGCAGAAGTGTGATCCAGGGGGAGGAGAGCAGAGAGTCGGAGAACTGTGTGTATAAGGAAGCAGTGTAATGCAAGGGAAGGGGGATGAGAACCAGACCATTGTGTGTATAAGGCAGCAGTGTAAGCTGGGGGGGGGGGGGGGCAAAGAGACAGAGCATTGTGTGTATAAGGCAGAAATGTAAACTGGGGGAGGGGGGCAGAGAGTCTGAGCGTTGGGTGTGTAAGGCAGCAGTAAACAACCAGGGGGAGGAGGGCAGAGAGCTGGAGCATTGTGTGTATAAGGCAGCAGTGTGATCCAGGGGGGAGGGGGCAGAGAGCCGGAGCATTGTGTGTATAAGGCAGCTGTGTGAGCCAGGGGAGAGGGCAGAGAGTCGGAGCATTGTGTGTATAAGTCAGCAGTGTAATCCAGGGGGAGGAGGGCAGAGAGCCGGAGCATTGTGTATATAAGGCAGCAGTATGATCCAGGGGGAGGGGGGCAGAGAGCCGGAGCATTGTGTGTATAAGGCAGCAGTGTGATCCAGGGGAAGGGGGGCAGAGAGCCGGAGTATTGTGTGTATAAGGCAGCAGTGTGATCCAGGGGGAGGGGCAGAGAGTCGGAGCATTGTGTATATAAGGCAGCAGTGTGATCCAGGGGGGAGGGGGGAGGAGAGCCATAGCATTGTGTGTATAAGGCAGCTGTGTGATTCAGGTGAAAGGGCAGAGAGTCGGAGCATTGTGTATATTGTGTATATAAGGCAGCAGTGTGATCCAGGGGGAGGGGGGCAGAGAGCCGGAGCATTGTGTGTATAAGGAAGCAGTGTAATGTGGGGGGAGGGGGATGAGAGCCAGAGTATTGTGTGTATAAGGAAGCAGTGTGATCCAGGGGGAGGGGGGCAAAGAGTCAGAGCATTGTATGTATAAAGCAACAGTGTGATCCAGGGGGAGGGGGGCAGAGAGCCGGAGCATTGTGTGTATAAGGCAGCAGTGTGATCCAGGGGGAGGGGGGCAGAGAGCCGGAGCATTGTGTGTATAAGGCAGCAGTGTGATCCAGGGGGAGGGGGGCAGACATTCAGAGCATTGTATGTATAAGGCAGCAGTGTGATCCAGGGGGAGGGGCAGAGAGTCGGAGCATTGTGTGTATAAGGCAGCAGTGTGATCCAGGGGGAGGGGCAGAGAGTCGGAGCATTGTGTATATAAGGCAGCAGTGTGATCCAGGGGGAGGGGGGCAGAGAGCCGGAGCATCGTGTATATAAGGCAGCAGTGTGATCCAGGGGAGGGGGGCAGAGAGCCGGAGCATTGTGTGTATAAAGCAGCAGTGTGATCCAGGGGAAGGGGGGCAGAGAGCCGGAGCATTGTGTGTATAAGGAAGCAGTGTGATCCAGGGGAGGGGGCAGAGAGCCGGAGCATTGTGTGTATAAGGCAGCAGTGTGATCCAGGGGAGAGGGCAGAGAGCCGGAGCATTGTGTATATAAGGCAGCAGTGTGATCCAGTGGAGAGGGCAGAGAGTCGGGGCATTGTGTGTATAAGGCAGCAGTGTGATCCAGGAGGAGGAGGGCATAGAGAGTCAGAGCATTGTGTGTATAAGGCAGCAGTGTGATCCAGGAGGAGGAGGGCATAGAGAGTCAGAGCATTGTGTGTATAAGGCAGCAGTGTGATCCGGGGGGGGGGGCAGACAGTCAGAGCCTTGTGTGTGTAAGGCAGAAGTGTGATCCAGGGGGAGGAGAGCAGACAGTCGGAGAACTGTGTGTATAAGGAAGCAGTGTAATGCAAGGGAAGGGGTATGAGAACCAGACCATTGTGTGTATAAGGCAGCAGTGTAAGCTGGGGGGGGGGGCAAAGAGACAGAGCGTTGTGTGTATAAGGCAGAAATGTAAACTGGGGGAGGGGGGCAGAGAGTCGGAGCGTTGGATGTGTAAGGCAGCAGTAAACAACCAGGGGGAGGAGGGCAGAGAGCTGGAGCATTGTGTGTATAAGGCAGCTGTGTGAGCCAGGGGAGAGGGCAGAGAGTCGGAGCATTGTGTGTATAAGTCAGCAGTGTAATCCAGGGGGAGGAGGGCAGAGAGCTGGAGCATTGTGTATATAAGGCAGCAGTGTGATCCAGGGGAGGGGGGCAGAGAGCCGGAGCATTGTGTGTATAAGGCAGCAGTATGAGCCAAGGGAGAGGGCAGAGAGTCGGAGCATTGTGTATATAAGGCAGCAGTTTGATCCAGGGGGGAGGGGGGAGGAGAGCCGTAGCATTGTGTGTATAAGACAGCAGTGTGATCCAGGGGGAGGGGGGCAGAGAGCCGGAGCATTGTGTGTATAAGGCAGCAGTGTGATCCAGGGGAGGGGGGCAGAGAGCCAGAGCATTGTGTGTATAAGGCAGCAGTGTGATCCAGGGGAAGGGGGGGCAGAGAGCCGGAGCATTGTGTGTATAAGGCAGCAGTATGAGCCAGGGGAGAGGGCAGAGAGTCGGACCATTGTGTATATAAGGCAGCAGTGTGATCCAGGGGGGAGGGGGGAGGAGAGCCGTAGCATTGTGTGTATAAGGCAGCAGTGTGATCCAGGGGAGGGGGGCAGAGAGCCGGAGCATTGTGTATATAAGGCAGCAGTGTGATCCAGGGGAGGGGGGCAGAGAGCCAGAGCATTGTGTGTATAAGGCAGCAGTGTGATCCAGGGGAAGGGGGGCAGAGAGCCGGAGCATTGTGTGTATAAGGCAGCAGTATGAGCCAGGGGAGAGGGCAGAGAGTCGGAGCATTGTGTATATAAGGCAGCAGTGTGATCCAGGGGAAGGGGGGCAGAGAGCCGGAGCATTGTGTATATAAGGCAGCAGTGTGATCCAGGGGGGAGGGGGGAGGAGAGCCGTAGCATTGTGTATATAAGGCAGCAGTGTGATCCAGGGGGAGGGGGGCAGAGAGCCGGAGCATTGTGTGTATAAGGCAGCAGTGTGATCCAGGGGAGGGGGGCAGAGAGCCAGAGCATTGTGTGTATAAGGCAGCAGTGTGATCCAGGTGAAGGGGTGCAGAGAGCCGGAACATTGTGTGTATAAGGCAGCAGTATGAGCAAGGGGAGAGGGCAGAGAGTCGGAGCATTGTGTATATAAGGCAGCAGTGTGATCCAAGGGGGGGGGGAGGAGAGCCGTAGCATTGTGTGTATAAGGCAGCTGTGTGATTCAGGGGAGAGGGCAGAGAGTCGGAGCATTGTGTGTATAAGGCAGCAGTGTGAGCCAGGGGAGAGGGCAGAGAGTCGGAGCATTGTGTATATAAGGCAGCAGTGTGATTCAGGGGAGAGGGCAGAGAGTCGGAGCATTGTGTGTATAAGGCAGCAGTGTGAGCCAGGGGAGAGGGCAGAGAGTCAGAGCATTGTGTATATTGTGTATATAAGGCAGCAGTGTGATCCAGGGGGAGGGGGGCAGAGAGCCGGAGCATTGTGTGTATAAGGAAGCAGTGTGATCCAGGGGGAGGGGGCAAAGAGTCAGAGCATTGTATGTATAAAGCAACAGTGTGATCCAGGGGGAGGGGGGCAGAGAGCCGGAGCATTGTGTGTATAAGGCAGCAGTGTGATCCAGGGGGGGGGGGGGCAGAGAGTGGGAGCATTGTGTGTATAAGGCAGCAGTATGATCCAGGGGGAGGGGGGCAGAGAGCCGGAGCATTGTGTGTATAAGGCAGCAGTGTGAGCCAGGGGGAGGGGGGCAGAGAGTGGGAGCATTGTGTGTATAAGGCAGCAGTGTGATCCAGGGGGAGGGGGGCAGAGAGCCAGAGCATTGTGTGTATAAAGCAACAGTGTGATCCAGGGGGAGGGGCAGAGAGCCGGAGCATTGTGTGTATAAGGCAGCAGTGTGATCCAGGGGGAGGGGGGCAGAGAGCCAGAGGATTGTGTGTATAAGGCAGCAGTGTGATCCAGGGGGAGGGGGGCAGAGAGTGGGAGCATTGTGTGTATACGGAAGCAGTGTGATCCAGGGAGAGGGGGATAAGAGTCAGAGCATTTTGTGTATAAGGCAGCAGTGTGATCCAGGGGGAGGGGGGCAGAGAGCCGGAGCATTGTGTGTATAAGGCAGCAGTGTGATCCAGGGGAGGGGGGCAGAGAGCCAGAGCATTGTGTGTATAAGGCAGCAGTGTGATCCAGGTGAAGGGGTGCAGAGAGCCGGAGCATTGTGTGTATAAGGCAGCAGTATGAGCAAGGGGAGAGGGCAGAGAGTCGGAGCATTGTGTATATAAGGCAGCAGTGTGATCCAAGGGGGGGGGGGGAGGAGAGCCGTAGCATTGTGTGTATAAGGCAGCTGTGTGATTCAGGGGAGAGGGCAGAGAGTCGGAGCATTGTGTGTATAAGGCAGCAGTGTGAGCCAGGGGAGAGGGCAGAGAGTCGGAGCATTGTGTATATAAGGCAGCAGTGTGATTCAGGGGAGAGGGCAGAGAGTCGGAGCATTGTGTGTATAAGGCAGCAGTGTGAGCCAGGGGAGAGGGCAGAGAGTCAGAGCATTGTGTATATTGTGTATATAAGGCAGCAGTGTGATCCAGGGGGAGGGGGGCAGAGAGCCAGAGCATTGTGTGTATAAGGAAGCAGTGTGATCCAGGGGGAGGGGGCAAAGAGTCAGAGCATTGTATGTATAAAGCAACAATGTGATCCAGGGGGAGGGGGGCAGAGAGCCGGAGCATTGTGTGTATAAGGCAGCAGTGTGATCCAGGGGGGGGGCAGAGAGTGGGAGCATTGTGTGTATAAGGCAGCAGTATGATCCAGGGGGAGGGGGGCAGAGAGCCGGAGCATTGTGTGTATAAGGCAGCAGTGTGAGCCAGGGGGAGGGGGGCAGAGAGTGGGAGCATTGTGTGTATAAGGCAGCAGTGTGATCCAGGGGGAGGGGGCAGAGAGCCAGAGCATTGTGTGTATAAAGCAACAGTGTGATCCAGGGGGAGGGGCAGAGAGCCGGAGCATTGTGTGTATAAGGCAGCAGTGTGATCCAGGGGGAGGGGGGCAGAGAGCCAGAGGATTGTGTGTATAAGGCAGCAGTGTGATCCAGGGGGAGGGGGGCAGAGAGTGGGAGCATTGTGTGTATACGGAAGCAGTGTGATCCAGGGAGAGGGGGATAAGAGTCAGAGCATTTTGTGTATAAGGCAGCAGTGTGATCCAGGGAGAGGGGGATGAGAGCCAGAGCATTGTGTGTATAAGGCAGCAGTGTGATCCAGAGAAAGGGGCAGAGAGTCGGAGCATTGTGTGTATAAGGCAGCAGTGTGAGCCAGGGGAGAGGGGGGCAGAGAGCTGGAGCATTGTGTGTATAAGCCAGCAGTGTGATCCAGGGGGAGGGGGGCAGAGAGCTGGAGCACTGTGTGTATAAGGCAGCAGTGTGATCCAGGGGGAGGGGGGCAGAGAGCCGGAGCATTGTGTGTATAAGGTATGTATATTTTATATTAGTGGTTCCGTGAGGTGAAAGCTTGTTGACCACTGATCCAAAGGAATTGTGTATTTGTAACCTTGCACAATAAGCCTAAAAATACCCCCCCCCCCCCCCCGCTCCCTGGTGAATATTGGTACGGAAGTTGTGGGGCTTCCCTGGCTGCTTCATTTACAAACTGAACAAAGCCGGCCTGGAAATGTCATGTGGAAGAAGGTACTCTGGTCAGATGAGACCGAAATTTAACCATTTTCCTTCCACTTCACAATTATGGCCACTTTGTGTCGGTCTATCACATAAAATCCCAATAAAATACATTTACGTTTTTGGTTGTAACATGAGAAAATGTGGGAAATTTCTAGGGGTGTGAATACTTTTTCAAGGCACTGTATACTGCATGCAGGTTAACTGGGACTAGTAAAGTGCACTGACACTCTTAAAGGGTCCCAACGATAGCCGGCAGAAGAACATCTCAAAGGACTGCCCCTTTAATAATAATTATTCTGCAAGCTCCCTTTGTTCCCCTGCCCCCTCCTCTACCATCCTCTACCAACCATACTTTTGTACCTACAGACTCCAAAGATAAAAGTCTGTTCCTAGGTATCTGTACAACTTTGTACACCTTAATGCCGGTCATATATTTGTGCTTTATTGTTAGTTTATCTGTTTGGCTGGAGTAATGCTTTAATTACAGTTAGATGTTGTGTGGCCCTGAGGCGACACCTGACATGGGGGGGCCACAGGAGTTTGGATACACCCCCTGCTGGGCACTTTTCACCATCGCCGCGCTCTTACCATCCATACGGGTTAAAAGAAATGATCTGAGCCTCCCACATCTGCTCGGAGCCTGAATGTTTATGGATTGATTTCTCAGCGGGCAATATTCCCATCCAGAAGAGCACGCGCAGTGCAGGCGCGGAGACGCGGAGACGCACCGGGGGGAAATGGGGAGTTTGATGTGAGCTCTTCATGGTCAGGAGCGGCTTTGATGTTCCTGCACCCCCCGTCCTCTCCTCTGCGGCAAAGAATGCTATTCAATTAGTCGCTGAGGTTGCTTTCGCCCCCCGGCACTTTTTTGCGAACGTGTTCAGCCAACATAAAAAGCCGGCGTCCTTTTCCCAGCCCCCCCCCCTCTCCCCCTCCCGCATTTCGGCTCCCCATCCGGGGCCTTTCATAAAATAAAACACATCAAGAGGGAGCGCAGCTTGTAGATCAATTATGAGATGAAAAAATAAAGAAGAGATGACAACCAAAGGCGGCTTGATAGCAGCACATGTAAAACGCACGGTAATGAAGAGACGCAAGTGTGTCCGCCGCCAGGCTGGAATGAAAGGCGCAGTCATGTGACATATGCCATGGCGCTTGGGAAGCGGAGGGAGGGGGGAGGTGGTGGTTCTTCCGGGGCGCCAGTGGCCCGGGTAATCCAATGATGTTCCCTATTTACCATCACCGCACTCAGATTACATTCTCTACAATATAAAGGAGAATACGATATATATATATATATATAGAGTACAATATACACACAACGGCCTTTTTATTAGGTACACCTGTTCAATTCCTCGGTAATACAAATTGCTAATCAGCCAATCACATGGCAGCAACTCAATGCATTTAGGCATCTAGACGTGGTGAAGACGACTTGCTGAAGTTCAACCCGAGCATTAGTACAATATCAGTGTACAGCATTTATCACTGTATTCCTGTCACTGGCAACTTCAGTGCTAGTCAGAGTGACCCTCCCTGTTAGCACCAGATTTTTCCGCCACTCTGTCGCAGTCCCACTATCTGTCGCTGATCACCGTCATTACAGTATAGTGTCTATAGCTGTGTATATTCCAGTATACATCCCACCGGCCACTTTATTGGGTACACCTGTTCAATCGCTTGGTAATACAAATTGCTAATCAGCCAATCACATGGCAGCACCTCAATGCTTTTAGGCATCTAGACGTGGTGAAAATGACTCGCTGAAGTTCAAACTGAGCATCAGAATGGGGAAGAAAGGGGATTTAAGTGACTTGTGGTTGTTGGTGGCAGACGGGGGGGGGGGGGCTGAGTATTTCTGGGATTTATCTCTCCGGATTACAGAGAATGGTGGGAAAATGATGGTGGTGTAATGGTGTGGGGGAGGAGAGGGGGTAACGGTTCAGGCTGGTGGTGGTGTAATGGTGTGGCGGAGGAGGGGGGGGGGGTAATGGTTTAGGCTGCTGGTGGTGATGTAATGGTATGGGGGAGGAGGGGGGGGTAATGGTTCAGGCTGGTGGTGGTGGTGTAATGGTGTGGGGGAGGAGGGGGGTAATGGTGTGGAGGAGGAGGGGGGTAATGGTTCAGGCTGGTGGTGGTGGTGTAATTGTATGGGGGAGGAGGGGGGGTAACGGTTCAGGCTGGTGGTGTAATGGTGTGGGGGAGGAGAGGGGGTAACGGTTCAGGCTGGTGGTGGTGTAATGGTATGGGGGAGGAGGGGGGTAACGGTTCAGGCTGGTGGTGGTGGTGTAATGGTGTGGGGGAGGAGGGGGGTAATGGTGTGGAGGAGGAGGGGGGTAATGGTTCAGGCTGGTGGTGTAATAGTATGGGGGGGTAATGGTTCAGGCTGGTGGTGTAATGGTGTTGGGGGGTCTTGGCACACTTTGGGCCCCTTTAGTGGTATAAACCCCACCCCCTACCTGAGTATTGTTGCTGACCATGTCCATCCTTTTATTACTACAGTGTCCCCATCTTCTGATGGCTCCTTCCAGCAGGATAATGCACCATGTCACAAAGCTCCAATCATCTCACCACTGGTTTCTTCACCATGACAATGAGGTCACTGTCCTCCAATGGCCTCCACACTCCCCACATCTCATCCAATAGAGACCCTTTGGGATATTGTAAGTCCACAGGGCTTTTTTTCATAGAGAATCAGTACAGGTCCCCCCCAAGTCACCCCTTCTATCCACCCCATACCCACCTCCTACTACCGCCCCTATAGGGACTACAGAACCAAGAATCATTTTGTGGTGTGAAGTAATTTGTATGGAGTTTGGTAATGACAACAGAAGAGATTCCCTGCAGCCAGCACCACTAGAACCCTTTAGCAATAATAAATCCCCCACAGGAACAATAGGTCACCCCAGCAATACTTCCCCCCCCCCCAGAAACAATAGACTCCCCAGGAACAAGACCCCCCCCCCAAGACACACACACACACACAAGCACCAATAGATCCCAAACCTCAGAAATCAATCCCCACCAGCACTTATAGACCCCTCCAGCAAAAAAGACATCCTTTCATCAAAATAGTAGATCCCTGAGTCAGCAACACTTTGTATCTCTCTATCTCCTGTCTGATCAATGTTTATAAACAATGTTACTTTGTATCTCTCTATCTGCCGTCTGATCGATGTTTATAAACAATGTTACTTTGTATCTCTCTATCTGCCGTCTGGTCAATGTTTATAAACAATGTTACTTTGTATCTCTCTATCTCCCGTCTGATCAATGTTTATAAACAATGTATTAGACAGCATTCTTTTTTTTTTTCAGAAAAAGTAGCTATTACTACTGCTGCTTTAAACAACAATTCCCCACTGTAATTTTGACAGTTAGGAATTACCAGCAGGGTAGAAGAACATTCCATTTATATACACACACAGAAATTAAGTCTTACTGGGTATTTACCCATTTGTACTCTATGCAAAACTCTGACATATACCACTGCGTTGTACACACTGAGCCAGTCACATCAGTCTCTGTACCAGAGGAGCTTACACTCTAATGTCCCCTCCCCCCACAGTCACATCAGTCTCTGTACCAGAGGAGCTTACACTCTAATGTCTCCTCCCCCCACAGTCACATCAGTCTCTGTACCAGAGGAGCTTACACTTTAATGTCCCCTCCCCCACAGTCACATCAGTCTCTGTACCAGAGGAGCTTACACTCTAATGTCCCCTCCCCCCACAGTCACATCAGTCTCTTCAGTCTCTGTACCAGAGGAGCTTACACTCTAATGTCTCCTCCCCCCACAGTCACATCAGTCTCTGTACCAGAGGAGCTTACACTCTAATGTTCCCTCCCCCACAGTCACATCAGTCTCTGTACCAGAGGAGCTTACACTCTAATGTCCCCTCCCCCACAGTCACATCAGTCTCTGTACCAGAGGAGCTTACGCTCTGTCTCCTCCCCCCACGGTCACATCAGTCTCTGTACCAGAAGAGTTTACACTCTAATGTCCCCTCCCCCACACACTATTATTATTATACATTTATAAAGCTCTGACATATACCGCAGTGCTGTACAGAGATCACTGAGCCAGTCACATCAGCCTCTGTACCACAGGAGCTTACACTCTAATATCCTTTACTTGAGCTTTGCCCGGTTAGGTTGCAGGTATATTATTGGATTGTGGAAGGAATGTGCAGTGCTGAAAAGTAACACAAAAAGGGGGACAATCTGCAGACGCCATAAGCCCCGTACACACGTACCGAATGTCGGCCGAACGATCGGCCGTCTTTTGTCCGGTGCTGTCCTGTCGGTTGAAAAGTGCTAAAGACTGCACACAAATTTTGTCGGCCAACAACAGCCGACTGCAGAAGTGATGTCATGTGATGGTTAACTTTCCGTGTGTTTTTTCTTCTCTGAGCATGCCCAGTCTTGCTCATCTGCTGTTTGTCGGCCGAATTCTGTACTGACTGGCGAACAATCGGCCATTCTGGTGTTGGCCAACAAAAATTTTAATGCCTGCACACCAGATTCTGTTCGGCAGAAAAGTCGCAGTCGGTTGTCGGAAGCATCATACTAACAAGCCGACAATCGGCCGATCGGTCGGTGGCCGAATATATATACGGCCGACAATCGCTACGTGTGTACGGGCCTATACACTGTACATAGACCCCTTGGGGGGAACTTTCCCCACCACTCCAGCACTAGGCGGGATTTGTAACCACTGAGCCTCTTTGCCTTTCTTCTCTCTGTTAAAATTTCAAACCAGAAGACTTCAGTCACTTCCAGGACATGCGGCGGTGCGGCGGCGCGGCGGTGCGGCGGCGCGGCTGCTGAAATCGTTCTAATAGAGACGCTGACTGAGTTGGCCATTTGTCCTTTTGTCGGGCGGGAGGATAATTTCACCGGCCTAATTCCCGTATTATTGGAAAGTCTGGGCACTGCACCCCCCGTCATGTGACCGCGCTCACAAAGCGCCTCTCTCGGATTTTGCTCCATTAAGCCCCATTACAGAATCTCACGTCGCTCCTGAACTTTTCTCAGGCTGTGATTTTGTAACAAATTGTTACTTTTAGCAGCAGAGAGTCATCAGATCCGAAAAAGACAGGAGAGTGATTGAAAAACCCGGCGCGGCATCATCCCCCGAGATTAACGCCAATTCCTCTTCACTTTGACGGAAATTGCAGAGTAACGTCTGAATATCTTAACTGGGAAATGTAAAAAAAAAATCTCAGAAGTGTTCCAGGGACACCAGCTGTGAGTGACAGTCCTTCTTAAAGATGAAATGGATAAGATGCTAATCAGGGGAATATCGCAGGAGGCCCGCCGGCGATGCGGATAAAAGAGCAACCGCAGGAAAACGGGTCCGTCAACTGCAGGAAACCCTGCAACCGTGCTAAAGTCAGTTCATCTAACCAACTACAGCCATAGTCTGTGCAATACAGAGTTGCACTTTATTACTTACTATGTTTCAGAGAGCTGGGTGCAATAACTCAACAACTCGCAGAAAAGGAATTTGCTAACTTTAACCCCTTCGTGCCTAAGGGTAAAACAAATGTCAATGCCTATGCACAATTTTCCAACTTTGACATGTGTTAGTAAAACCGTACATATCATCACAACATCATCATCTGACATTCGGCCTGCCCCTGCGAAGACGTCACCAATGACGAAACGCATCAGGATTGGCTGTTACTGAAGACATCGCGCTTCCTTAGCCGTTACGGCGTTCCTTTATCATGAGCGGATAGTCTGCTGGTTTTTGACTTGTTGTGCCTGTTTACAACTCATCAAAGGAACTTCTACATATTTTAACCACTTTAGGCCCCTTTCACACAGGCAGACCGTTCAGATCCGCCTGTCAGTTTTTTTGGCGGATCTGAACAGTCCCCCCATGCATCTCTATGGGGGATCGGATGTCAGCGGAGACATGTCCACTGACATCCAATCCGATCCGTCAAATCTGGACGGATGTAAACTCTATTTTCCATCAGTCCAGCGGATGGGATCGGATGAGAACGGACCGAAGAGATGCATGAGGAACTGACAGCTGTGTCTCCGCACACAGCGCAGTGACACAGCTGTCATCCTCCTGCTCAGCGGGGGATCGCTGAGAAAAACGGAATCCGTCCGATGGACAGACAGTGTGAAAGGGGCCTTAAGATCGGAAGGATTTTCCCCCTTAATGACCAGGCCCTATTTTGCAATTCGGCACTGCGTTACTATAACGGACAATTGTGCGGTCGTGCGACGCTGTACCCAAATAAAATTTACGTCCTTTTTTTCCCACAAACAGAGCTTTCTTTTGGTGGTATTTGATCACCTGTGTGCGATTTTTATTTTTTGCACTATAAACAAAAAAAAGCATAAATTTTGAAAAAAAATATATATATATTTCACATTTGACTATATAACATTCTCCAAAAAAAAAAAAAAAAAAATTTAAAAATCCAAATTTTTTAACATTTTAGGCCAATTTGTTTTCTGCTACATATTTTTGGTAAAAAAAAAAAAATCACAATAAGTGTATTTTAATTGGTTTGCGCAAAAGTTATCGCGTCTACTAACTACGGGAAAGATTTATGTCATTTTTATTGTTTTTTTTTTTTTTACTAGTAATGGCGGAAATCTGTGGTTTTTTTGCAGGACTGCGACATTGCGGCGGACAGATCGGACCCCTGACTGACATTTTTGACACTTTTGGGGGGATCAGTGACATTACTACAGTAATCAGTGCTAAAAATATGCACTGTCACTGTACTAATGACACTGGCAAGGAAGGGGTTAATACTGGGGGTGATTAAAGGGTTAAATGTGAGCCTAGGGGAGTGATTCTAACTGTGGGGGGCGTGGCTTCTGAAATGACCATAGAGACTTGTGTTCCTATATAGAAGGATCGCAGGAGCTCTGTGATCATCCCAGGGAGAAGGACGGTCAGCTGTGTTTACAACAGCCGACCGTTCTTCTCTCTCAGCGGGGAACGATCGTGGGTGTCAGGTAGCAATCGGAGCCGCCTGACACACGCATCGGCTTCCCTGCTGACGAGCGGGAGCGCGCCGCCGGTGGTGCGCGCTTGCCCCCCCCTAGCTTCCGAAGAGCGAGCGACGTATACCTACGTCGCTTTGCCCAGGAGCGGCTGCCTGCCGCATTAAATCTGCAGCGGTCGGTCGGTCGGTAACTGGTTAAATAAAAGGACTTAAATGTTAGCAGGCTTTGCTTTGCTTGTTCGTTTTTTATTATTCCCGATCCATTTGGAGCTGCTGCTGAGCAGCCACCGCCTATCTCAGATGCCGGGTTATTCTGTGTTTTTATGGCCATTGTAGTTTATGGTCCCCACTATCTGCTATGCGAAGTGTTGGTGCTTGGTGGTGGATTTCATCAATCATCGTTACCTTTACACCTTGTTGCACTTTATGGACACTCTTATTTATTATTGAAAAGGACTTTTTCTTTTATTGAAGGGACTTTTTTATGTGTACCTAACACTTGATTTTGCACTTATTTCATTATATCGTTTTTATATGATTGATTTGTTTTCTACAATTTTTTAATTATATATTTTGCTCACATTTTATTCACTGCATGTTTAATTGTTTTCATGCCACATTATTTACCATAAGATTATTCATGATTGTACTATGAGAGCCGGTTCACACTACTCCGACTTGGTCGCCTGACGACAAGTAGCGCTCCATGCTGTGCAACGGAACCATTCTAATCAGAGTGACTCAAGTCGCTCCGACTTAGAAAAAGGTTCCTGCACTATTTTTGGGCGAAGTCGGAGCGACTTGCATTGACTTCTATTATGAGAAGTTGTTTGCAAGCCGTAATGAAATCGTGCTGCACGGGCGACTTCAAAGTCGCCCAAAGATCGGGGCGACTTTGAGTCGGAGTAATGTGAACCGGCTCTTAGGATTTAGCGCCGCTTCTTATTTATAGTATCTGACGAAAGTAAGTACACCCCTCACATTTTTGTAAATATTCTAATCTATCTTTTCATGTGACAACACTGAAGAAATGAGACTTTGCTACAATGTAAAGTAGTGAGTGTACAGCTTGTATAACAGTGTAAATTTACTGTCCCCTCAAAATAACTCAACACACAGCCATTAATGTCTAAACCGCTGGCAACAAAAGTGAGAACACCCTTAAGTGGAAATGTCCAAATTGGGCCCAATTAGCCATTTTCCCTCCCCGGTGTCATGTGACTCGTTAGTGTTACAAGGTCTCAGGTGTGAATGGGGAGCAGGTGTGTTACATTTGGTGTTATCGCTCTCACTCTCTCATACTGGTCACTGGAAGTTCAACATGGCTCCTCATGGCAGAGAACTCTCTGAGGATCTGAAAAAAAGAATTGTTGCTCTACATAAAGATGCCCTAGGCCAGTGGTCTCCAAACTGTGGCCCTCCAGTTGTTCAGGAACTACAATTCCCATCATGCCTAGTAATGTCTGTGACTGTCAGAGTTTTACAATGCATCATAGGACATGTAGCTCTGCAACAGCTGGAGGGCCATAGTTTGGAGATCCTAGGCCTAGGCTATAAGAAGATTGCCAAGACCCTGAAACTGAGCTGCAGCACGGTGGCCAAGACCATACAGCGGTTTACCAGGACAGGTTTCACTCAGAACAGGCCTCACCATGGTCCACCAAAGAAGTTGAGTGCACGCGCTCAGCGTCATATCCAGAAGTTGTCTTTGGGAAATAGACGTATGAGTGCTGCCAGCATTGCTGCAGAGGTTGAAGGGGTGGGGGAGGGGTCAGCCTGTCAGTGCTCAGACCATACGCCGCACACTGCATCAAATTGGTCTGCATGGCTGTCATCCCAGAAGGAAGGCCTCTTCTAAAGATGATGCACAAGAAAGCCTGCAAACAGTTTGCTGAAGACAAGCAGACTAAGGACATGGATTACTGGAACCATCTCCTGTGCTCTGATGAGACCAAGATAAACTTATTTGGTGTCAGATGGTGTCAGGCGTGTGTGGCGGCAACCAGGTGAGGAGTACAAAGACAAGTGTGTCTTCCTACAGTCAAGCATGGTGGTGGGAGTGTCATGGTCTGGGGCTGCATGAGTGCTGCCGGCACTGGAGAGATACAGTTCATTGAGGGAATCATGAATACCAACATGTACTGTGACATACTGAAGCAGAGCATGATCCCCTCCCTTCAGAGACTGGGCTGCAGGGCAGTATTCCAACATAACGACCCCAAACATCTCCAAGATGACCACTGCCTTGCTAAAGAAGCTGAGGGTAAAGGTGATGGACTGGCCAAGCATGTCTCCAGACCTAAACCCTATTGAGCATCTGTGGGGCATCCTCAAATGGAAGGTGGGGGAGCGCAAGGTCTCTAACATCCACCAGCTCTGTGATGTCATCATGGAGGAGGGGAAGAGGACTCCAGTGACAACCTGTGACCTCTGGTGAACTCCATGCCCAAGAGGGTTAAGGCAGTGCTGGAAAATAATGGTGGCCACATAAAATATTGTCACTTTGGGCCCAATTTGGAGATTGTCACTTAGGGGTGTACTCACTTTTGTTGCCAGCGGTTTAGACATTAATGGCTGTGTGTTGAGTTATTTTGAGGGGACAGCAAATTTACACTGTTATACAAGCTGTACACTCACTACTTTACATTGTAGCAAAGTCTCATTTCTTCAGTGTTGTCACATGAAAAGATAGAATAAAATATTTACAGAAAATGTGAGGGTGTACTTACTTTTGTGAGATGCTGTACATGTACATGACTATGCCTGTATCTGCCGCCTGCTCGCACTACATTTACTGTGAGCAGCCAGAAAGTGGTTAAATGGAAAATCAACCCCCCCTCCCCCCCCCGCCATGCAATTCTATAGCTAATAAATAGTACATAGCATAGCACCTCCTGCTGGAAATGTTGAAGGTCCTCCCGTTACAGGTGCAGCTGTTTTGGGTCCTCTCCAGAAAAAGTTGTTCCTCTCATTGAAATAAGGTATTATTCCTTCCACTGACACCAACAATGAGACAACATTCTTTCCATTCACACCAACAGTGGGGCACTATTCTTCCCAATGTCACCAACGATGGGGCGCAATTCCTCCCACTAACACCAATGATGGGACACTATTTCTCCCACTGATACCAATGATGGGACACTATTTCTCCCACTGATACCAATGATGGGACACTATTTCTCCCACTGACACCAATGATGGGGCACTATTCCTCCTACTGATCCCAATGATGGGACACTATTCCTTCCACTGACACCAATGATGGGACACTATTCCTTCCACTGACACCAATGATGGGACACTATTCCTTCCACTGACACCAATGATGGGGCACTATTCCTCCCACTGACACCAATGATGGGGCACTATTCCTCCCACTGACACCAATGATGGGAGACTATTGCTCCCACTGACACCAATGATGGGGCACTATTCCTCCCACTGACACCAATGATGGGAGACTATTGCTCCCACTGACACCAATGATGGGGCACTATTCCTCCCACTGACACCAATGATGGGGCATTATTCCTCCCACTGACACCAATGATGGAACACTATTCCTCCCACTGACACCAATGATGGGGCATTATTCCTCCCACTGACACCAATGATGGAACACTATTCCTTCCACTGACACCAATGATGGGGCACTATTCCTCCCACTGACACCAATGATGGGGCACTATTCCTCCCACTGACACCAATGATGGGAGACTATTGCTCCCACTGACACCAATGATGGGGCACTATTCCTCCCACTGACACCAATGATGGGAGACTATTGCTCCCACTGACACCAATGATGGGGCACTATTCCTCCCACTGACACCAATGATGGGGCACTATTCCTCCCACTGACACCAATGATGGGGCACTATTCCTCCCACTGACACCAATGATGGGGCACTATTCCCCCTGCCACATAGATCACCCTCTCTGCCCACATCCAACTCTCTCTGCTGCCAGGGCCCCTCCTGCTGGCCCAGGACTGGTGGTACCCCCTTTTTCATAGCCCTGGCTGGGACCATGGCAGGCTCAGTCTCTTCTCCAGCAGATATAATTTCCTACTATGAGGTCTACAGCAAGGTTAATGATGTACAAAGCATTCTTCTTTTGCTGGGGTTATGGCGCCCCCCCTATCCCCCCCTTCCCCCCCCTCCGCTCGCCATTACACTAATGCAAGGTTAAGGCGTGTTAATGGACGCCGGGTCCCCTCAGCTCAGATGCCCCGGGCCTTTCCCAGGTGACAATTCCATCATGTAGCGTGCGGCCGGAATATGCCGAGCTTCCACATCTCTGTGAACTTTTATTCTGCAAAGCTTTTTAGAAGGGGGTCAGCGAGGACTGATGGCACTGGGGGGGGGGGGAAGGACTGATGGCACTGGGGGGGGGGGAGGTGGCGCGGATCGTACGGAGGACAATAAGACTGCAAGGAACCGTAAACTCACAATGTGGAAGTAGAGAGACGTTGGATTTATCTGAGGACAGCCCGCAGCAACGACAGAAGATGTTCCCTCCATTCAGATGGCGCCCTGTGAATAATTAAGGTAGAGATCCGCATGTCATGTGTATGAAGACAAAACACAGTCATTGCCGGGGGGCTGAACTGTGCCAGAACCCCTCTACTTACCGCCAAGGACTCCCTGAGGAATGGCTCTTCACACCCCCCCCCCCCCCCCTCATTCTATCCTGGTGCAAGCCTTTCCTATGTGCTAGTACGGGGGAGACACCAAGAACTCATTTTGATGATCAGGACACCAATGTGTCAGTGTGACCCTTCCAGGTATTTCTTCCCCCCTCACAGAGATCACAGGACTGCTCCAGTCCATGCCTTCCTCTGCTTTTCCCTCCAGAAGGACAGAGCCATCTTTATTCAGACATCATCCAGGGTCCTGGACAGAGACACTGGCTCAGAGATGACACAGTCATGTACAGTAAATCCTAGGGGCCTGTGCAGTTTTTGGCTGTCTTCACATATGTGTGACACAGATCAGCCCCTGCTGCACCTTGTGACTTTTTACAGTGTTGCAGTATGATCTCTGGGGGAGGGGAGACTGAGGAAAAGCCTCTTCCTGCCTGCAACAGACTGGTGACAATGTCTCAGCCAGGGGCATAACTGCAGGGGTTGCAATTGTAACCGGGCCCCATGCTCCAGGGGGCCTGTGCGGCTCCCCTGTACACCTGGATAGGAGGGGGGGTGGAGCTGGGAAAGGTTGTAGAGAAATCACTGTCCTCCTTTCCCCCCCTGTAGCTGCTGGAGAAGACTGGAGGAGATTGGTTCCTCTGTATGCTGCCCAGTGGCGGTTGGTGCTCAAAATTTTTTTTTGGGGGGGGGGGGGGCGCAAAAAGAAAAATGTAATAGGTATTGCTTCGCGGCAAAAAACACAGTAAAAAAGTGCGTGACTTTGAGGTCATGGTACAGGCATGGCACAGATGGTGGTATAGGCATGGCACAGATGATGGTATAGGCATGGCACAGGTGATGGTACAGGCATGTCACAGGTCATGGTCTAGGCATGTCACAGGTCATGGTACAGGCATGGCACAGGTCATGGTCCAGTCATGTCACAGGTCATGGTACAGGCATGTCACAGGTCATGGTCCAGGCATGTCACAGGCATGGCACAGGTCATGGCACAGGTCATGGGACAGGCATGGCACAGGTCATGGTCCAGGCATGGCACAGGTCATGGTCCAGGCATGTCACAGGCATGGCACAGGTCATGGTACAGGCATGGCACAGGTCATGGTCCAGGCATGTCACAGGTCATGGTCCAGGCATGTCACAGGCATGGCACAGGTCATGGTACAGGCATGGCACAGGTCATGGTACAGGCATGTCATAGGCATGGCACAGGTCATGGTCCAGGCATGTCACAGGCATGGCACAGGTCATGGCACAGGTCATGGTCCAGGCATGGCACAGGTCATGGTCCAGGCATGTCACAGTCACCACTTACCTGCTCTTGGGCTGGCTCACTCGACCGGACCGGCTGCTGTGCTGTGGGCACACCCAAAAGACACACCTTTCATCCTCCAGGTATAGACACACTTTTCATTCTCCACCCATAGATTCATCTTTCATTTCCCACCCATAGACCATATCACACCCCCATAGTGTTTAGTAATAGAAGGATATGGAGGAAGGAGGGGGAGTGTCATTTGTCGCTGTGTATACGCCCACATGTGTGACTCTTTAGTCACGTGGGCTGCACAGATAAGAAAAAGAAGGAAACAAACATCTTAGAAGGGAACTGAAACTGGAGCATGCTCAGTAGATGACAACAGCTGGTCTACACAATCTCAGACTACAGTGGGGACACAGAGAAGAAGGGAAGGACAGCTGGAGGCAGGATCAACCAGGGAATGCTGCAGATGTTTGTGAAGAAGAAAAGCCAACAAACAAATGTGGCAGCAAATTAATTGTGTGAATTGGCTTGACCTGCTGTGATCGGTGGTCAGGTCTTCTAATTTCTGGAAGTCTGTGTTACCCTGTAAGGAACAGTGGCATAGTGGTTAGCACTTCTGACGTGCAGCCCTAGGGGGTTCAAATCCCAGTCTGGACAATATCTGTATGCATGTCCCTCCAACAGCATGTTGGGTGGTTATCAAAAAGGAGAGGTGGGGAAGAGGAAATTGTCTTACCCCACTGAAAAAAAGGCCTTTAAATGGTAACTCCCAAATAGTAAATAAAAGCAATACAAATATTTTTAGATTAAAAAAAATACAAAAATCTATTTATTAAACATACAAATACATATACATGACCTAGTTAGAGACAGGATGACATGTAGGGGGACCCCTGTAGTATTTATACATCAAGAAATCTGCAGATATAGAGTATGCCGACATGTTTCGCGGTGTAGGTAATCGGCTTCTTCAGGGCTTTTTTTCCGCATATACTTTACAGATGTCAAAAATGAGGGAGGAGAAAATCACAGGAGTCAACATTGTCGGATATGTCCCAGTTAAGGGATGATCATAAACAGGTGCCTCAGGTTCCCAGGAGGTACTGCCTAAATGGGGGAGTCTGATGGACTCCCAGCCATAAGGCAGAGGATCTGTTACCTCACCCAACAGCACAGATAAGAGGATGTCGGAAAAGAAGTGGGCTAAAGGGGACTTTTACTGGTATCGTACTCAAAGATATATAAACATGTGTATATAAAAAAATTAACAAATTTTATTGGATTCTAAAATTGAACATGCATAGTTCACACAATTAACATTACAAGACATATGCACAACAGCAGCCACATATAAATGACCAACAAAGTATTGGTGACATTACAGACAATTATTGAACAATACGGTCCTCTTTACATAGTTTGTGGGGCTATTGGTGCCTCCATTTTTGATCCTTGCCCGACATGTTTCGCTATACAAAGCTTCCTCAGGGGCGAAAGAATTCAATAGAGGTATCGTTATTGTCAGTTGTCTTGTCACTCAAAGGTTACATATAGGATGTGGAGGAGGTGGGAATATGCAGGGATGGCAGGCTTTAATGACTTAGATGTCACTTTTTCCTTAATGTTGTGGTGAATATTTTGTCCTCCCATCTTATTGAATATGTTACTCCATTGGGATAAAGGGCTGAACATAGACACATATAAACGCAGAGGAGGTGGATGATTGGCAACAGGCGAGTAAGCCTCTGCCAACGGATTGGGGCGTTTATATGTGTCAATGTTCGGCCCTTTATCCCAATGGAGTAACATTTCGCCCCTGAGGAAGCTTTGTATAGCGAAACATGTCAGGCAAGGATCAAAAATGGAAGCACCAAGAGCCCCACAAGCAGAGATAAGAGATCGTATCCTCCTTCACATATGTGAATGAGCAACCAGGTCCAAAGAGAAGGGAACCAGGCAGCATGGTATGCAAAAATGTACCTGTCACCTGAAAAACCAGCTGCCTGATTCCCTTATCTTTGGACCTGGTTGCCAATTCATGTATGTTTAGGAGGATACGATCTCTTATCTGTGCTGTTGGGTGAGGTAACAGATCCTCTGCCTTATAGCTGGGAGACCATCAGACTCTCCCGTTTAGGCAGTACCTCCTGGGAACCTGAGGCACCTGTTTAACCACTTGCCGACCGCCGCACGACTATTTACTGCGACGGTCAGCCCCTCACAGGCAAAGCGATGTAGCCTGTGAGGCTCTAGGGAGCGAGTGAGCGCACGCCGCCGGCGGCGCGCTCCCGCTCGCTCACGGACCCCCCCCCCCCCGCGCGTGTGCCCGGCGGACACTCGCGATTGTCCGTTACAGCTGGAGAAAGGCAGGCGGCTGATGTAAACAGAGCCGCCTGTCATTCTCCCCTGTGTAAGAATGGAGATCACACGGTTCTGCTATGTAGGACCGTTGATCTCTGTTCTTACACCTTAAGCCACATCCAATCACAGTAAGAAACACGCCCCTAGGGACACACTTAACCCCTCCCTCTCGAATAAAGTTAACCTCTTCCCTGCCAGTGTCATTTGTACAGTAACAGTGCATATTTATAGCACTGATTACTGTAGTAATGTCACTGGTAACCCCAAAAGTGTCAAAAATGTCAGTCAAGGGTCCGATCTGTTCGCCGCAATGTCGCAGTCCCGCAAAAAAAATCGCAGATTACTCGTTAAAAAAAAACAACAAAAAAAAACAAAAATCTTTCCCTTTGTTAGTAAACGCAATAACTTTTGCGCAAACCAATCAAAATACGCTTTTTGCGATTTTTTTTTACCAAACATATGGTAAAAAAAAAATTGGCCTAAAATGTTAAAAAATTTCGATTTTTACCTTTTTTTTGGGGAATTTCATATAAAAAAAAAAACTTGAAAAATATTGTTATTTTTGCAAAATTGACGCTCTTTTTTTGTTTATAGCGCATGATCAAAAAATCACACAGGTGATCAAATACCACCAAAAGAAAGCTCTGTTTGTGGGAAAAAAAGGACATCAATTTCGTTTAGGTACAGCATTGCACGACCGCGCAATTGTCTGTTAAAGTCACGCAGTGCCGAATCGCAAAATAGGCCCTGGTCAGGAAGGGGGGTAAAATCTTCCGAGGCTTGAGGCTTGAGTGGTTAACTGGAACATATCCAACAATGTTGACTCCTGTGATTTTCTCCTCCCTCATTTTTGACATCTGTAAAATATATGCAGGAAAAAAGCCCTGAAGAAGCCGATTACCTACATGGCGAAACATGTTGGCATACTCTAGATCAGCAGATTTTTTAATGTAATTTTATGTATAAATACTACAGGGGTCCCCCTACGTGTCCCCTGTCTCTAACTAGGCCATGTATATGTATTTGTATGTTTAATAAATAGATTTTTGTATTTTTTAAATCTAAAAATATTTGTATTGCTTTTATTTACGATTTTGGAGTTACCATTTAAAGGCCCATTTTCCTCTTCCCCTCCTCTCCTTTTTGATGCGCACACACAGGGCGGGTTTCTCCCAAATGCTTTTGATATTTCTATACTGTAATTTTATACCATTTACTGTATGTTGGGAGGGTAATTGGCTCCTGATTTGATTGGTCCTAGTTTGTGACATAGGGACCTTAGATTGCTTCTTGAGGACGTATGGAAGGCATTCTATAAATTGTCGGAGCGCTATAAACGCCGCTAATAAAACTCCGATCCCCACCATAAGACTCCCGCATTGTAATTTGCTGGGTAACATCGACCCCCCCCCCCCCAACCCCCACCCCCCCGCAATGAGGCCGCGTATCCTGAACACAGAGCCGGCTGCTTGTTTCCACTTTCAGCATTTTTATTTTTTTATTTTTTCATGCTTTGCATTTCACTACAAAGCATGACAATATTACACTCATCCTACTTTGTGCTTCATTGGCGGCCGGCTAATTAATGATGTCACCCGTCATCCGGCGCCATCTCTACTTCAAGAGCCGCTTAATGTGGAACCAAAGAGCTGAGCGAATTATTATTCACTTCGGTGGTTCTTCTATCTGGCTTTGTATGAACCGACTCCATTCCGCACACAGGACAAAACATTCTACATGGCTTCCCTTCAATACGTGTGACATTACACAGAGGGGAGGTGTTCTGTAGTTCACAAATGATAGCCGAGGAGGCGGATAAGATTGACGGTATAGTTCAGGGCAGGACAAGGACATCTAGTGCCCAGGGTTAAGATGCAAATATGCCAAGAGGCCCTCCCCCCATAGTGTTAGAGCAACCCCCCCCCCTATAGTGTGTGAGCAAACCCCCCCCTCCATGACATGTGAGCAAACACCCCCCCCCCCCCCATGATGTGTGAGAAAAAAAACCTCCCTCCCATGATGTGTGAGCAAACAAATCCACCCCCCCCATCCCATAATGTTTTAGCAAAAGCCCCCCCCCCCCAAAAAAAAAAGAAGTGCTAATCTGCAAGCTCACTCCCAAACATAGATCCCATTTGTAAGTATAAGTCTCCCCTATGCTGAAATCTACCTCCCAGCACAAAACTTTGTCGTCTCCCCCCAAATCCCCCCTCCCAGGGCATATAACTCCCCCCTCCAATCCCTCCTCCCAGCACAAATCCTCTCCCCCACATATTTCCCTTCTGAGCCCACACATTCTCTTCCCTCCTCTTCCCAAACACCCTCTCTTAGCACAACCCCCACCCCCTGCCCAGTCACCAAAATCACTCCTCTAAGCAAAAATCCCCCCCCCCTCAAATTTCCCCTCCTCCCAGCACAAATCCCCCCCCCCATTTCCCTCTCCCAGCACAAATCATATTCCCCTCATATTTCCCCTCTGAGCGCACATCCTCTTCCCAAATACCCTTTCTTAGCACAACTCCCACACCTTGCCCAATCACTTAAATCACTCCTTCTAGCAAAAATACTCTCCCCCTCAAATTTCTCGTCCTCCCAGCACAAATCCCCCCCCCCTCATTTGCCCCTCCCAGCACAAATCCTGTTCCCCTCATATCTCCCCTCTGGGGGCACACCCTCTTCCCAAACACCCTTTCTTAGCACAACCCCCAGCCCTTGCCAATCACTAAAATCACTCGTTCTAGCAAAAAATCCTCTCCCCCTCAAATTTTCTCTCCTCCCAGCACAAATCCCCCCCCCCCATTTGCCCTCCTAGTGCAAATCCTCTCCCCATCATATCTCCTCTCTGAGCGCACATCCTCTTCCCAAATACCCACTCTTAGCACAACTACCACCGCCCATCACAAGCAAAATGACTCCTTCAAGCAAAACCCTCTCCCCCTCAAATTTCCCCTCCTCCCAGCACAAATCCCCCCCCCATTTCCCCCTTCCAGCACAAATCCTCTCCCCTTCATATCTGCCCCCTGAGCGTACATCCTCTTCCCAAATACCCTTTCTTAGCATAACCCCCACCCCTTGACCAATCACCAAGATCACTCCTTCTAGCAAAAATCCATTCCCCCTCAAATTTCCTCTCCTCCCAGCAAAAATCCCCCCCCCCATTTCCCCTCCCATTACAAATCCTCTCCCCCTCATATCTCCCCTCTGAGCACACATCCTCTTCCCAAATACCCACTCTTAGCACAACTACCACCCACCCCCCTCCCACCCATCACAAACACCAGCAAAATGACTCCTTCAAGCAAAATCCTCTCCCCCTCAAATTTCCCCTCTTCCCAGCACAAATCCCCCCCATTTCCCCCTTCCAGCAAAAAATCCTTTCCCCTCATATCTCTCCTCTTATTGCACATCCTCCCCCTCAAATTTCTCCTCTTCCCAGCACAAATCCGCCCCCACCCCAAATGTCCCCTCCTAGCATAACCCCCACCCCTCATAGCATAAATGCCCCCCCCCCCAAGCTAAAATCCCACCTCCTATCCCAAATCCCCGGCATGTAGTTGCAGAACAGTTACCGAGTTCACTTGGATAGGTTGCATTTGGTGTTGGCACTGCCCGCCCAATGTGCCACATATTGTGTCCCAACTCAACCATAGCAGTGTGAAGTAACACAGCCACTGGTCATGCTAAGTGGAAGCTGGGCAGTTTTTGAGGGGGGGGGGGGGTTGTCGGTTAAAAACACGCCTGAACTGCCACCAGGCCGCCCAGTCACACAGAGCCTAAAGGTGTCAATGTGCCGCCATTCTCTCCTGGCTCTGGAATAAAACGCGTCAGTATCCAACAGGCGGAAATAACAAATCCCCTCTCATAATTTCGGTCAAACAATGAAAACAGAAAAGCAATTTGGCCTTGGTAGTTTTGCTTGGTAAAAGTCACAGGTGAGCAGGTTAAACATTCACATTTAAACGTCTATGAAGCCTTATAGGAAGGGGGCCTGAGGGGCCTGGGGGGCCATTCATCAACGTCTCCTCCTGCGAGCCGACGCACTTGTCTACAGAGGAGCAACCTGGGAAGGTCATACAATTTACATGGAGATGGTAAAGTATCATTTGTGGGATTAATAGTGATGTTTGTTCAATATGAGAAATGGCGTTGCTCCTCTTTAGAGCGCCGCGTAATATTTCCCGAGATAGAGCAATCATTTAGCTCCGGAGAAGAGCACTCTGAGCTGACAAGAGAGGTCCTGGGAGGTGAGGCGTTATTATAGCAAAAATTCCCCGGCTTCAAAAGGAACCTTCAAATCATCCTCCAGGTCACCACATCCTCTTCATAGGAGATATTTTTATATTTTCACTTTCCCGACCAAAATTGACACCAAAGGAGGATAGACAACATAAGAGATGAAAGCCTTCAGAGACGTTACATAAAAGTCGTCTGGTTGTTCAACCATCTGGAATTTGGAAGGGAACAGTAAAGCCTTCTTAGAACAGAAAGTGTTTAGATGTCTCATTCCATCACATATTCTAAAAAATAGGAGGATTATCCTGAAATTTCTACAGATAATATGGCCAGACCGGCCACCAGGGGTCACACGCACCACATCCCTATGTTATGTGAGATCGCTATTAGAATAAGAATAGGCAATGGGGCTACCACTCAATTCCCGTTGCCCATTCTTTTACCAAAAGGTGCCTTCATAAACCAAAAAAGTGCACAGGGTGTATCACTGGTCCCCTACCGAAGAGGAAGAACCTCCCTGACCCCCTCAGATGCATGACTCCAGATAAGGGGCAAGGCACTCTGGTCCACCAAGCCCCAAGTTCTCTCCTTGTGGCCAGCCAAAGCCGACCACCAAGTCCTAGGTAAGAGGCTCTCCTAAACAGAGACCGCCAGGCAGGGGAGGAAGGAACAGATCCTCCCCCTAGACTTCAGAGCATGTCTGCAGACCTGCACCCAATGCAGGTAAATGAAAAAGCCCACATGAACCAAAAAGTGCACCACTGGTCCCCTCCCCAAAAAGAAGGACCCCCTGGGATGCAGGACTTTCTTGACAAGGGCAAGGCACTCTGGTCCACCTAGCCAAAGGTCCTCTCGTTGTGGCCAGCTGAAGCCAACAACAACCTCCCTGACCCCCTCAGATGCATGACTCCAGATAAGGGGCAAGGCACTCTGGTCCACCTAGCCCCAAGTTCTCTCCTTGTGGCCAGCCAAAGTCGACCACCAAGTCCTAGGTAAGAGGCTCTCCTAAACAGAGACCCCCCCAGGCAGGGGAGGAAGGAACAGATCCTTCCCCTAGACTTCAGAGAAAGTCTGTAGACCTGCACCCAATGCAGGTAAATGAAAAAGCCCATACGAACCAAAAAAGTGCACCACTGGTCCCCTCCCCAAAAGGAAGGACCCCCTGGGACGCAGGACTATCTTGACAAGGGCACGGCACTCTGGTCCACCTAGCCAAAAGTCCTCTCGTAGCCAGCTGAAGCCAACAACAACCTCCCTGACCCCAACAGATACATGACTCCAGGTAAGGGGCAAGGCACTCTGGTCCACCTAGCCCCAAGTTCTCTCCTTGTGGCCAGCCAAAGCTGACCACCGAGTCCTAGGTAAGAGGCTCTCCTAAACAGAGACCGCCAGGCAGGGGAGGAAGGAACAGATCCTTCCCCTAGACTTCAGAGCATGTCTGTAGACCTGCACCCAATAGAGGTAAATGAAAAAGCCCACATGAACCAAAAAAGTACACCACTGGAAAAATGCTAACCATGACCCTAACAACACCATCCCTACAGTCACCAACCCTACAGTCACCATCCCTACAGTCACCAACCCTACAGTCACCATCCCTACAGTCACCTTCCCTACAGTCACCATCCCTACAGTCACCAACCCTACAGTCACCATCCCTACAGTCACCTTCCCTACTGTCACGATCCCTACAGTCACCAACCCTACAGTCACCATCTCTACAGTCACCTTTCCTACTGTCACGATCCCTACAGTCACCATCCCTACAGTCACCTTCCCTACTGTCACCATCCCTACAGTCACCTTCCCTACAGTCACCATCCCTACAGTCACCAACCCTACAGTCACCAACCCTACAGTCACCATCCCTACAGTCACCATCCCTACAGTCACCAACCCTACAGTCACCAACCCTACAGTCACCATCCCTACAGTCACCAACCCTACAGTCACCATCCCTACAGTCACCAACCCTACAGTCACCAACCCTACAGTCACCATCCCTACAGTCACCATCCCTACAGTCAAAGCATAGAGGTGTAAATTTTATTCTTTGGGGCTGTTAGAGAAGATACCTTGGTGGTAACGAATGGTTATTTGAGTTATTGTTGCCTTTCTATCATCTGGAACCAGTCAGCCCATTCTCCTCTGACCTCAACAATGCATTTTCCTCCGCACAACTGCCGCTCACTGGATATTTTCTCTTTTTCCCACCATTCTCTGTAAACCCAAGAGATGGTTGTGTGTGTGAGAATCCCAGAAATACTCAGAGCAGCCCCTTTGCCACCAACAACCATGCCACGTTCAAAGTTACTTCAATCCCCTTTCTTCCCCATTCCAAGGCTCGGTTTCAATTTCACAAGTTGTCTTCACCACGCTCAGATGCCTAAATTCATTGAGTTGCTGCCATGTGATTGGCTGATTAGCAACTTAATAAAGTGGCTGGTGAGTGTATATAGACTTCATTTCCCCCATATATGAGGGAGCAGAGCGCCTTCCCCCCACCGCCTGAACTTTATGGATCTTGTCCTGATGTCATCCAAGGACAAACACGTGTCTCTATTGATAATTACACCGCGATACATCAGAAGGTTAATAATAGCCATCTGAAAAGTCAGGCTAATTAATTATGCTAATGAAGTGTCTAGATTATTTTACTTATCTCTCCTCTCCAAGAAGAACGTTGTATGGGGGAGCGCCTGGAATATGAATTTCTGTATAAAAGTACAAAAAATGGATAAGAGGACATATAATGAAATGAAAAAATTAAATTATACTCTTGTGTTGAACGGATATTTATTATTATCAATTATTTATATTTATTAAAATGGTACTCTTAAAATAAAAGAATAATCTTATAATAAATAAAAATTACTCTTCTAAAGGAATTTCACACTCCTTTAATGAAAGGATACTAATAACAATAAAATAATACTCCTAATAAAAGGATACTTTTAGAATAAAACAATACACTTATAATGAAATGATACCCTTATAATAAAATAATATACTACCCTTATAATAAAAGGATATTCCCACAATAAAATAATACTCTTGTAATGATATAATACAACTATAACAAAATATTAGTCTTTTAATAAAATGTTATTCTTGTGTTGAACGGATATTTATTTTATTAAAAGGATACTCTTAGTGAAATTATACTTTTACAAGTAAATTATACTTCTTTAATGAAAGGATACTAATACAATACAAGATTATTATTCTTTTAATAAAAGGAAACTGTTATAATAAAAGGATACCCATAAATTAAAATCTTAAAATTATACTCTTTCAATAAAAAATAAATAAATAAATACATATATACACATATATACATACATACACACACATATATATATATATATATATATATACATACAGTAAACATATACTCTTGTGATGAAAGGATAATCTTATAATAAAATAAATAATATTTATAAATAATATTATAATAATAAAACTAAATATTACAATTATACTATTATAATAAAATATCACTGGTATGTTGAAAGAATACTATTATATTATTAATTATACCCTTATGGTAAAATTATACTCCTTTAATAATAATCATAGTTATTATAATAAAATAATTCTCTTGTAATGATATAATACAACTATAAGAAAATATTAGTATTGTAATGAAATGTTACTCTTGTGTTGAACGGATATTTATTTTATTAAAAGGATACTCTTATAGTGAAATGATACTCTTACAAGGAAATGATACTTCTTTAATGAAAGGATACTAATACAATACAAGATTATTATTCTTTTAATAAAAGGACACTGTTATAATAAAAAGAATACCATTTAAATTATACTCTTTTAATAAAAAATAAATAAAATATATATATTTATATATATATTAATTAAAAAAGAATATATATATATATATATATATATATATATATATATATATATATATATATATATATTTATTTTTTTTTTTTTAATATATATATATATATATTTTAAATATATATATATATATATATATATATATATATATTAAAAAAGATAGATATATATATATATATATATATATATTAAAAAAATATATATAATATATATATTTTTTTAATATTTTATATATATATATATATATATATATATATATATATATATATATATATATATATACATATATACATACACAATCTTATAATAAACAATAAACTTATACTCTTGTGATGAAAGGATAATCTTATAATAAAATAAATTATATTTATAAATAATATAACAATAAGGCTAAATAATACAATTATACTATTATATTAAAATTTCAACGGTATATTGAAAGGATACTATTATATTATAATTATACCCTTATGGGTACTCCTATAATAAAGTCATAGTTACTGTAATAAAATAATACTTTTGTAATAAAAGGATAATCTTATAATAAAATATATTCTTATAGTAAAATGATGCTCATAAAAAAAAAGAACATTGTTGTAATGAAAAAATACACTTATAAGGAACTTAAACTCCTTTAAGGAAAGGATACTAATGTGGGCTTGCGCACAGGGTGTGCCAGGTGTACCTGGGCACACCCTAATCACCTTGTGTGGTGCAAATTCCCCCTGATATTTCAAAGCCCCTTAACGGGGCTCCTAAAAAAAATAAAATTGTAAAAATAAAAATAAAATAATAAAAATAAAAACTGCTGACACCGTCAGTATACAGTGCCTTGAAAAAGTATTCACACCCCTTAACCACTTGCCGACTGCCTAACGCCGATCTACGTCGGCGGTCAGCCCCTCACAGGCAAAGTGACGTAGGGCTACGTCACTAGCTTGTGAGGGTCTAGGGAGCGAGCGCGCGCCCCCGGAGGCGCGCTCCCGCTCCCGCGTGGTCACGGACCCCCCCGCGCGTGTGACCGGCGGACCCGATGTCCGCCGGTCACTCGGCGATCGGCGGGGGAGAGGGAGAATGTCAGGCAGCTTGTGTAAACAAGCCACCTGTCATTCTCCTTGCTGTTAAGACACTGATCACTCGGATCTAGTATGTAGATCCGTTGATCAGTGTCCTTACAGCTCAAGCCACAGCCAATCACAGTAGAAAGCACGCCCCTAGGGACACACACAGCCCCTCCCTCCCAAATAAAGTTAACCCCTTCACTACCAATGTATTTTTACAGTAACAGTGCATATGTATAGCACTGATTACTGTAGAAATGTCACTGGTAACCCCAAAAGTGTCAAAAATGTCAGTCAAGGGTCCGATCTGTCCGCCCCAATGCCGCAGTACCGCAAACAAAATCGCAGATCGCCGCCATTACACGTTAAAAAAAAAAACCACCAAAAATGACAGAAATCTTTCCCTTTGTTAGTAAACGCGATAACTTTTGCGCAAACCAATCAAAATACGCTTTTTGCGATTTTTTTTACCAAACATAGGTAGCATAAAACAAATTGGCCGAAAAAGTTAAAAAATTTTGATTTTTACATTTTTTTTTGGGGAATTTCATATAAAAAAATGTGAAAAATATTGCTATTTTTGCAAAATTGACGCTCTTTTTTTGTTTATAGCGCGTGATCAAAAAATCGCACAGGTGATCAAATACCACCAAAAGAAAGCTCTGTTTGTGGGAAAAAAAAGGACGCCAAATTCGTTTAGGTACAGCGTCGCACGACCGCGCAATTGTCCGTTAAATGCAGTGCCGAATCGCAAAATACCCCCTGGTCGGAATGGGGGTAAAATCTTCCGGGGCTTAAGTGGTTAAATTTCCCACATTTTCTCATGTTACAACCAAAAACGTAAATGTATTTTACTGGGATTTTATGTGATAGACCAGTGATGGCGAACCTTGGCACCCCAGATGTTTTGGAACTACATTTCCCATGATGCTCAACTACACTGCAGAGTGCATGATCATCATGGAAAATGTAGTTCCAAAACATCAGAGGTGCCAAGGTTCGCCATCACTGTGATAGACGACACAAAGTGGCCATAATTGTGAAGTGGAAGGAAAATGATAAATGATACAAATAAATCTGTGAAAAGTGTGGCTGCATTTGTATTCACCCCCCTTTACTCTGATACCCCTAACTAAAATCTAGAGGAACCAATTACCTTCAGAAGTCACCTAATTAGTAAATAGAGTCCACCTGTGTGTAATGTAATCTCAGTATAAATACAGCTGTTCTGTGAAGCCCTCAGAGGTTTGTTAGAGATCCTTAGTGAACAAACAGCATCATGAAGACCAAGGAACACACCAGACAGGTCAGAGATAAAGTTGTGGAGAAGTGTAAAGCAGGGTTAGGTTATAAATAAATCTCCCAAGCTTTGACCATCTCACAGAGCGCTGATCAATCCATCATGGGAAAATGGAAAGAGTATGGCACTACTGCAACCCTACCAAGACATGGCCGTCCACCTAAACTGACCGGCCGGGCCCCTACCAAGACATGGCCATCCACCTAAACTGACCGGCTGGGCAACCCTACCAAGACATGACTGTCCACCTAAACTGACCGGCCGGGCCCCTACCAAGACATGGCCATCCACCTAAACTGACCGGCCGGGCCCCTACCAAGACATGGCCATCCACCTAAACTGACCGGCTGGGCAACCCTACCAAGACATGACTGTCCACCTAAACTGACCGGCCGGGTCCCTACCAAGACTATCACATAAAATCCCAATAAAATACATTTACGTGTTTGGTTGTAACATGAGAGAATGTGGGAAATTTCAAGGGGTGTGAATACTTTTACAAGGCACTGTATATACTCTCCCCCCTGTATTATATGTATATACACATCCAACGCTGTGTGTTTGAGTTTAGAGCGGCACACCTTGCACAGGTGTCAAACCGACGGCCCTTCAGCTGTTGCAGAACTTCAAGTCCCATGATGCTTTGCAGTTACAAGGATGACTCCAATAGGCAGAAGCATGATGGGAGTTGTAGTTCTGCAACAGCGGGAGGGCCACCAGTTTGACACCCCTGCATGCAATAGTCTGCACACCTATAGATACTAATACAATAAAAGAATACCCTTATATTACAACAATACCTTTATAATAAAATAATCTCTAAATTAATATACTTATAATACAATTATACTATAATAATACAATGATAATCTTATTAAAAAAATAAAAAATAAATAAATACTACACTGAAAAGGATGTTTTTATAACTGTAATATTTTTGTCTCCCTCTCTTCAGGATTGCACTGTCTATGAAACAGAAAATAAGATTCTTCATGTGGTGAGTGTTCTTTTTACTCGATGATGTCAGGGTAATCTATGATGTCATTGCTTCCTGGGGAAGTTAAAGAAGATCTTCCGTCAAAGTCAAACGTTCTGCGTCTGTGTCAGCAATGGGAGCCGCTAATACTATGAAAATTATATTGTCTCTCCTAATTCAGACATTTGGGTGTTTTTATTTAAAAAAAAGAATACACAAGAAAATACAGAAAATTTACATTCATTCTGTGGGCATGGGGGGGGGGGGGGTAAATAACGTAAAAGGACTGGTGTGCTGCTATGGCCAGCTATTGAAGTGTAAAACTCCACATAGATAGGTATGAAATATGTGAATGTGGGAATTGTTGCTCCCACTAAAATCAAGTATTCATAAGCTTGAACAAATGACTAGAAATATTCATGTGAAAGTGGTGCGCTATTCTGTGTACACCATGTGTGCTGTTTAAATAGGCAATATAGTAAAATATCCAATAAACCAATTCGTAACCTTAAAAAAAAAAAAAAAAAACAACAATGTGATGCATTTAAAAACCACACAAAAAATTATTTTCTTCCAGCTTTATTTTTGTTATCATTTATTTTACTTTTTATTTTTAATTTTTACACTGTCCCTTTTATTTTTATTTTTTATCATTTATTTAACTTTTTATTTTTCATTTTTACACTGTCCCTTTTATTTTTATTTTTTATCATTTATTTTACTTTTTATTTTTCATTTTTACACTGTCCCTTTTATTTTTATTTTTTATCATTTATTTAACTTTTTATTTTTCATTTTTACACTGTCCCTTTTATTTTTATTTTTTATCATTTATTTAACTTTTTATTTTTCATTTTTACACTGTCCCTTTTATTTTTTATCATTTGTTTAACTTTTTATTTTTCATTTTTACACTGTCCCTTTAAATTTTTTTTCATCATTTAATTTACTTTTTATTTTAAATTTTTACACTGTCCATTTTATTTATTTTTTTTTTTTATCATTTATTTTACTTTTTTTTTTTTTTTTAATTTACACCGTCCATGAAATTTTATCATTTATTTTAATTTTTACACTGTCCCTTTAATTATTATTTTTTCTTTTTTTGATCACTTTAATTCCTATTAAAAGCAATGTAAACATCCCTTGTAATAGAAATAAAGAATGAAAGGTCCTCTTGATGGAGAGATCGGGGGTCAAAAAGACCCCAAATCTCCTCTTTAACTTTAAAAGCAAAACATTTTTTTGATCTTTCGCTTAAAAAAAAAAAATTATTTTCTACCAGCTTGGACCCCGGAAGTGACGTTATGACGTCGCTCTGGTCCTCCAAGGCCATAGAGTTGATCAAAGAGTACTAACTATTTGATCGCTTATGGGAGCAGCCAGTTGCACCCTCGTATCGTTTCTGGGGCCCCAGAAAAACCGGCGAGCTCCGGAAACTGGAAGTTTGGTCATGTGATGTGGGCTGAAAGCAAGGATGAGACTGACAGGGACCGCAGAGCAGCATTTTCTCCAGATAAAATAAGTATTAAAGATTTATATGGCGCTTTAATACCTTCCCGCCAGCAGGGGGCGACCTTTAGAGATTGCAATATTACAAGGTCTTCCCGATTATGTCATCGCTGCGATTGGCTGTTACAGTGATCACATGATCAAGAGCCCATCCTCTCGATCATTTGCTAGGTGACCGGCTGCTCCCATAGGCGATCGACTCTTTGGCCTTGGAGGATCAGAGCAACGTCATAAAGTCACAAACTAAAAGAAAATAATTTTTGTAAGCAAAAAAATGTTTTCCTTTATAAAGTTAAAGAAGAGATTTGGGGTCTTTTTGACCCCAGATCGCTCCATAAAGAGGACCTGTCATCCTTTATTTCTATTACAGGGGATGTTTGCATTGCTTATAATAGGAATAAATGTGATTTAAAAAAAAAAAAAAAAAAAATTTAAAATTTAAAATAAAAAGTAAAATAAAAGATTAAAAAAGAAATTAAAAGGGACAGTGTAAAAATGTAAAATAAAAAGTAAAATAAATTATAAAAAAATAAATAAATTAAAGGGACAGTGTAAAAATTTAAAATAAAAAGTAAAATAAAATATTAAAAAAGAAATTAAAAGGGACAGTGTAAACATTAAAAATAAAAAGTAAAATAAATGATAAAAAAATTAATAAATTAAAGGGACAGTGTAAAAATTTAAAATAAAAAGTAAAATAAAATATTAAAAAATAAATTTAAGGGACAGTTTAAAAATTAAAAATAAAAAGTTAAATAAATGATAAAAAATTAATTAATTAAAGGGACAGTTTTGATAAAAAAATAAATAAATTAAAGGGACAGTTTAAAACTTAAAAATAAAAAGTAAAATAAATGATAAAAAAAATTAAAGGGACAGTGTAAATTTTTTAAATAAAAAGTAAAATAAATGATAAAAAAAAAATTAAAGGGACAGTGTAAAAATTTACAAATAAAAAGTAAAATAAATGATAAAAAATATATATTTTTTGAAAAACGCCCCATCTCTCTCCATCCTCACGCACAAGCAAGCGCATACGTAAGCCGCGCACGTCAATATAAATGGTGTTCGCATGACACATGTGAGGTATAGCTGTGAACGTTAAATCGAGAGCAATATTTCTAGCACTAGACCTCCTCTGTAACTCTAAACTGGTAACCTGAAAAAATGTTTAGAGCGTCGCCTATGGAGATTTTTAAGCATCGTAGTTTGTCGCCATTCCATGAGCGTGCGCAGTTTTAAAGCGTGACATGTTAAGTATCTATTTACTCTGCATAACGTCATCTTTTTTTTACATTTTACAAAATAATTGGGGTAAATATTGTTTTTTTATTTTTTTAAATTTATTAAAGTGTATTTTTTTTTTCAAAGAAATTGTGCTTGCAAAACCGCTGCACAAATACCGCGTGATATAAAAAAATTGCATCAATCGCCATTTTATTTTCTAGGGTCTTTGCTTAAAAAAAAAAAAAATGTACAATGTTTGGGGGTTCTAAGTAATTTTCTAGCAAAAAGTATCAATTTAAACTTATAACCCCAAAGTGCTTGAAGAGGCGGGGTCAGCGAGCGGTTAATGCTGCGTTCACATCTGAGTGTCGCGTAAATGTACGCAGCTCCGGAGTTATAATATATTATCGCTCTTTATAGAACGGCGCCGAGAAAATTGCTCATCTACGCTAATCCGCCGAGCCGCCGCAAAGTGGACCTGTGTGTGTGCCGGCGTGAAAATCCATAAAAACCGACCGCTAAAATCTCACCCAACATCCAATGTCTTCCAGGATTTATTATTGTAAGGGGTGTCACCATCTGTGTCCCATTGGGGAGATTTCCCTTCACTTCCTAGTAAAGTGGTAATAATCAGCGCAAACCATAAATTATAAAATTATAAAAATACTAAAGTGCACACAAGGCTGCGAACAATCAGTGCTAAACACAAAACACCAGTGATAAATCAATAAGTAATATTGTTGCGCCAAGTGAATATATCAATCAATGTGTCAAAATGAGATCATAAATCAAATAACAAATCAATCTTCATAAATCAACTATATTATTAGTGATAACAAGTGATCTTAAGAGCCCATTCACACTGCCGCGACTTGTCAGGTGACTTGTCAGCCTGACAAGTCGCGGTCCGTCGCGGTCCATTGACTGCTACAGGACCCGTTCTAATAGTCGCTCCGACTTAGAAAAAGGGTCCCTTACTACTTCGGGGCGACCTCGGAGCAACTTGCATAGACATTCATTATATGAAGTCCCTGCAAGTCGCGCCAAATTTGTGGTGCACAGCGGTGCACGCAACTTCACGGGTCGCCTCCCGAAGTCGCGCCGCTTCAGTGTGAACCGGCACTAATAGTCCCAATTCACAGTGAACCATAAAGTGAAGTAAAGATAAACAGAACTGTCTTCATCTGTGATGATAATAAAAGGTGCTGCATGCTTCACTCCAGTGCTCCCAGTGAGTGGTGCAAGATAAGCAGCTCACCTTAGGATTAGACCAGGGGTGGGGAACCTTTTTTCTGCCAAGGGCCATTAGGGTATTTATTAAACCATTCGGGGGCCGTACAAAATTATCACCTTAAAAATGTGCCTGTTATATTTGGTCAAACATTTAATTAACTCACCCCTAATGTGATGGCTGCAACTGCTTATCTTTGGTGAGGTATGTGATGTTAGCTGTTATTGATGATGTTGCTACTCGCAACAGGTTTTCCAGGTTTGCATCGGTCAGTCTGGAGCGCAGAGGACTTTTTTTTGGTGGTAAGTTTTGAAAAGAACTGCTGGCAGGTACTGCTGGTGGGTACAGCTGGCTGGTACTGCTGGTGGGTACAGCTGGCTGGTACTGCTGTGGGTACTGCTGGCTCAGGCTGGTACTGCTGGCTTGTACTGTGCTGTGAGTACTGCTGGCTGGTACTGCTGTGGGTACAGCTGGCTGGTACAGCTGGTGGGTACAACTGGCTGGTCCTGCTGTGGGTACTGCTGACTCAGGCTGGTACTGTGCTGTAGGTACTGCTGGCTGGTACTGCTGGCTCAGCCGGGTACTGCTGTGGGTACTGCTGGCTCAGGCTGGTACTGCTGGCATGTACTGCTGGCTGGTATTGCTGTGGGTACTGCTGGCTGGTACTGTGCTGTTGGTACTGCTGGCTGGTACTGTTGTAGGTACTGCTGACTCTGGCTGGTACTGCTGGCTCTGGCTAGTACTGCTGGTTCTGTTGTGGGTACTGCTGGTTCTGGCTGGTACTGCTGTGAGTACTGCTGGCTCTGGCTGGTACTACTGGCTCTGGCTGGTACTACTGGCTCTGGCTGGTACTGCTGTGTGTGTTGCAGGTTGGAAATGCTGGCTAGGAGAAGTGTAGCAGCGCCACGCTGGAGGAAGAGGCAATGTTTCCTGTATTGGTCACAGGCGGAGTGCATTTGATATCACTCCGCCTGTGACTCACTCAGACTGTCATAACGGAGCCGGAACTATACAGGAAGCATCGGCTCCATTCTGACAGATCAGCTGAGAGACACAGACTCAGCTGCATGGGGGGCCGGACCAGATGACTTCGGGGGCCACATACGGCCCCCGAACCATAGGTTCCCCACCCCTGGATTAGACTCATGAGAGTCAAACACGCTTTGGGATATATATAAAGCAGCCTGATGTCCCTTCCTTTCACCGCCTCCATCTCTCCCTCCAAGTAAGTCAGGAATCCGGTGTAAAAAGAAAAACAGATCTAGTGCTCTCTGTTTGAATAAGGCGATTTATTCCTCTCAAAACCGATGAAATTACACTTCCATTCAAAAGCACTTATAGCAGTGCGGGCTTCACAGCGTCATAGACAATTCCCTGTGTACCTCCAGGAATTGACGTACTAACGAGCAGGCTCCTCCCCCGTACGCGTTGCGTCAGAGACTTCGGGGGAGGAGCCTGCTCGTTAGTACGACAGTTTTGTTTATCTTTACTAGGGATGATCGAACGGTTCGGGTCGACCATCGGTTCGACCCGAACATTGGTTGTTCGATATTCGGCCGAATACCGAACTTTTTGCGGCAAAAGTTCGGTATTCGGCCACCAGAACCGCCCAAAATGCACTGGGACAGGAACTGGGCTTTAAAAGCCCGTGATTGGCCCAGAAACGTCTGCAAAAGCCAATGAGGGGGCAGGAGTCTCCTAGGAACGTGATTGGAGTGACTACGGGGACCAGAGGCCAATCAGGAGTGAATACGCCCCACACTATATAAGATGGCCCCGCCTAACCCCTAGCACAGTTATCCAGAGCCTGTTGAAGAGAGTTGAAGCAGTTCTGTCTGACTCCTGCTTGCTACACTACATTTCCTACATATCGAGTGGTTCTAAAGCTCCATATAGCAGAATTGTATTTAGCTTACAGCCAGTGTAGTTAGATACAGCGATTGTGCTGGTTCTTAGAGTTAAAAAAAAAAAAAAAAAACTTAAGGGACAGTGTCAGTCTTCTGCTGTATGGAGCTTTCTATTTAGTGGAAAGGGATATCTAGTGTAGTTAGGGAACTTTGTACTACATTAGTTAGATTTGAAAATGTAGTTTCTGTAGGGAAAGTGTGAGGGTTCTGTTTAGTGAGCACGTGGCACAGTGCTGCTGTATCACAGCAGGTATACGTGCTTGCTAGGCAGCAAAATACAGTGACAACTTAACGCCTGTTGTTCAAAGCGTTAGGTGCACTGTACAAAAGCCTTTGCAACTGTGCGTGACACGCAACTGCTGTGCTGTATCCAGCGACAACTGTGGGTCGCATAGCAGTGTGCGTTTTTCACCGCACACAGTTGCCAACGCATCATTGAGAAATATGCCTGGTAGACCAAGAAAAGGCATACGTGGCCCTGCTGCGGAAAGGGGCACAGCTTCTAGGGTGTCTAGAGGCAGGGGTGGACGTGGTGGTCAGTCCTCAGCCAGGCCACCATTTGGATTGTTCTCCGGCAGTGGCCAAGCTATACGTCCACAGTATGTACAGGAGGTGGTGGACTATATGAACAAACCCTCATCATCGGCATCATCTGCAACTACAGTGACCCAGGCAGAGAAAAGTGGTCAGTCTTCTGCAGTTGTCAGAACAAATACAGATGAGTCCATGTCCACCTCATGGCCTCCCTTAGACCCAATTTCAGACATGGCAGAGGAGTCAGCTGAGCTGTTTGACCACAGTGTCGGCCATCTACTCCAGCCTGATGCTCAGTCCTTTATGGAGTCTGATGTTGGGTCTGAGTTTGAGGAGGAGGCAGAGCAAACAAGAGGGGAGAGCAGACGGCCCGCTCCATCTAAGGCCGCACCTGTTGTCTCCCAGGCCAGGCCTGATGCTCAGTCTTTGATGGAGTCAGATGTTGGGTCTGAGGTTGAGGAGGAGGCAGAGCAAGCAAGAGGGGAGAGCAGACGGCCTACTCCATCTAAGGCCGCACCTGTTGTCTCCCGGGCCACTATACACACCTCATCTTGCTGGGCCTTTTTTGAGACATCCCATGCAGATAAAACAGTTGCGATCTGCAAGATTTGTAAGAAGGGTATAAAACGTGGCAAAAATGTCAACCACCTGGGTACAAGCTGCCTAAACAGGCATTTGACAACCCACCACTCGGCCCGTTGGCAGGAGCATTTAAAGAACCCACAAAAGGGCCAAAGATTGGTCAGTCGGCCTCCTAGTTCTCCTCGCGCTCCTCCTCATGCTCCATCTGCTCCACCTGCACATCAGTCTGTTCCTGGCCCTGCTATAGTCACTCGTCACCTGTTGGCAGCCTCCACTGGCAGGGATGATGATATAGCAGGCAGTGTCGCATCTACCTCCAGCACACCACCAGCTGTATCATCTAGACGCCAAATTTCGATTCCACACATGCTGGAACAAAAAAAATGTATACTCCCCGCCACCCACATGCCCAGTTTGGCTAAACTACTGGCTCTGCAACTATTACCATTTAACCTGGTAGAGTCTGCTCCCTTCCGTGACTTCGCAAAATGTGCAGTTCCACAGTGGCAGGTGCCAAGTCGGCATTACTTTTCCCGTAAGGCCCTGCCATCCCTATACCAACATGTGGAAGGCAATGTAGTGTCATCCCTGGCCAAGTCAGTCAGCCGTAAGATACACCTGACGGCTGACACTTGGTCAAGCAAACATGGGCAGGGACGGTACATTTCTGTCACTGCTCACTGGGTGACACTGCTTGCCAGTGGAAGGGATTGTAGCCAGGGCTCGGTGCTGCAGCCAGTGTTGCCCCCACGTCTGCAAACAGCTGGTGGTGTCGCTGATCCGGGTAGATCGATCACTTCTACCCCCTCCTGCTCCTCCTCCTCTACCTCCTCCATGCCCTCCTCTGCAGAATGGTCCTTTGAATATGATGAGGTACCACGTAAACGTTCAAAGGGCTATTCTATGTCTCAGGCCAAAAGGTGTCACGCAGTGCTGCAGCTTGTGTGTCTAGGGGACAGGCAGCACACTGCCCCTCAGATTCTTGGGGCTCTGCAGGCACAGGCCCAGAGGGGGTTGACACCACGCCAGCTGCAGCCAGGGATGGTGGTTACTGATAATGGGTCAAACCTCCTGGCCGCCCTTCGTCAGGGAAAGTTAACCCATGTGCCATGCCTGGCGCATGTCCTGAATCTCGTGGTACAGCGGTTTTTGAACTCGTACCCGGGAATGCAGGATGTGCTAAGGATGGCAAGAAGGGTGTGCAGTCACTTCAGGCGGTCGTACAGTGCCACTGCACGTTTGGCCGAAGTGCAGCGCGAGTTTCACCTGCCGGTACACCGCCTCATCTGTGACATGCCCACCCGCTGGAACTCCACCTTGGCTATGCTGCAGCGCCTGTACACGCAGCAGAGGGCCCTCAATGAATACCTATGCGAGTACGGCACCAGCACTGGCTCTGCGCGCCTGGGCTTCTTTTCACCACGGCAGTGGCTTTTGATTAAGGATGCATGCGCTGTCCTCTCGCCATTTGAGGAGGCCACAAGGATGGTCAGCCGGGACAGCGCATGCATCAGTGACACCCTACCGGTACTGTTTTTGTTGGAGCACACTCTGCGTGGCATTATGGACAGGGCACTGGAGGCAGAGCAGCAGGAGGAAGAGGAGGACTTCCTTGCCTCTCAAGGCCCCCTTTATCCTGAGAATCCTGACCCCATTATGCCTAGCTCCCAGAGGCCCGAGCAGGATCCAGGGGTGGAAGAGGAGGAGGAGGACGATTCTGCGGGAACTTTTGCAGGGTTTGAGGAGGAGGAGGAGGAAGACATGCGGCAATCTGCAAGGCCTAGTTTGACTCCCTCGGGACACTTTGGAGTAGTACGTGGCTGGGAGGAGGAGGAGCCCGTTGAAGATAATGTCGTTATGAGTGACCCCGAGGAGTCAGCTTCTCAGGCCTTTGCTAATTTGCGACGCATGGGAAACATCATGCTCCAGAGCCTGCGAAAGGACCCCAGAATCAAGGCCATTAAAGAGACTAACCACTATTGGTTGGCCACCCTACTTGACCCCCGGTACAAGTGTAAAGTCTCGGAGCTTTTCCCATCCACCCAGAGAGTCCACAGGATCAAATCCCTTGAGGACAGTCTCAAGAGGAATCTGGTGAACATGTTCCCCGACTCCCGTAGGGTGCAGGGGCGGGGACAACCTACCATGGATTCTACTGGTGGTCACGAGAGGAGCGTTGGAGAAGGCGTGCGGTTGACGGATGCCTTTCGGTCTTTTTTTAGTCCTCACCGCCCAGGCCTCTCAGCTGCCACGTCGCATCGACACCGTCTGCATCACATGGTGGACGATTACGTGAGGGCACAAAGTGACACAGAGGGCTTTTCATGTGACGAATCCGATCCACTGGCATACTGGGTCTTAAGATTAGACCACTGGCCAGAACTGGCCCAGTATGCCATGGAGTTGTTGGCCTGCCCTGCTTCCAGTGTCCTATCGGAACGGGCATTCAGCGCAGCAGGAGGATTCGTCACAGACCATCGAACGAGACTCTCCACCGACTCAGTCGACCGTTTGACATTCATTAAGTTGAATCAGTCGTGGATATCAAGCTTTGATGCACCTGATGCAGACCTTGTAGACTAGGCTATCGTTGTGATGTGGCAGTTGAGCCTCAGTTTAAGCCTGGACCATGGTGCCACCCTCAAACCCTCCTCTCATTCTGTTTACGTTCACAGAACCTCATTTTGGTTATGACAAAAACGACAATGTTTGCGCACCTGTTCCACAGGTGCACACCTTTACAATTTTTGGGCCTCCTTCAACACCAGCTCTTTGGGGTTAAGGTGGGGAGGCTATGCTAAACAAAAACGACAATGTTTGCGCACCTGTTCCACAGGTGCACACCTTTACAATTTTTGGGCCTCCTTCAAAGCCAGCTCTTTGGGGTTATGGTGGGGAGGCTCCGCCAACACCAAAACTACCATGTTTGCGCACCTGTTCCACATGTGCACACCTTCATAATTTTTACGCCTTCTTCAACACCAGCTCTTTGGGCTTACAGTGGTATGGCTCCGCCAACACCCAAACAACAATTTTTGCGCACCTGTCACACAGATGCATATCATTGTAATTTTTTTCCTTACAAAGGCAATTATTGCCTTCATTACCAGCACTTTCATAGGGATATGGTGTCAAGGCATCGTCCGCATCACCAAATGCCCAATTTTTAAGCATCCTTTACTTCTATTCAAAGTCAAGAGACAACAGTATTCATCCAAAACATCTCTAATCTTGTTCACTCTGCACTACATTGTGGCCCCTACCCCTAACCCTCAATGTATCCGTGCATATATGTCTGTTTCTTGTGAGAATTCAAGTTAAAGTGCACCAAACACCATTTTACATGAAATAAAGTGCAATTACATACATCTTTGGACTTCTTGAAAACATTTGGTAATAATAGCCCCATTGTGGAAATACACCCGTTAATTATATCCACATTTAAAGAGACAGCACCTTTTTCCAAAAAAAACTCTAATCTTGTTCCCAAATCACTGCATTATGTCCCCATCATACACATTGGCTGTGCCGTTGATTAGGAGCAAAAGAAAGGTGCGGTTAAGCAAAAAAGTCATTTTTGAAGGTTTGGTATGCTGTAATTCTGGTTCTGGACATGCTACAGAGCTGAAACTTCACAGGTACACTTTTTAGACCCCCCAGACACTAAATCCAAAGAAATCTCTCTTTTTTTTTTTTTTTTAATTTTTTCAATAATTGGCTATCTATCAAAAACGACAATTTTTAAGAACTTTTTTTTGTGTGATTAATAGTCCCTGGGGCATGACCCAGAACCCTAGGCACTTTTTAGGGGCATTTATTGGGTTTTAGGGCTTAAAAATGGTGTTTTTTGATTACAGAAGTTCGGGTCCCATTGATTTCAATGGGGTTCTGAAATCCGAACCGAACTTTCGTGAAGTTCGGGTGTTCTGGTCGAACCGAACTTTTCAAAAGTTCGATCATCCCTAATCTTTACTTCACTTTATGATTCACTGTGAATTGGGACTATTAAGATCACTTGTTATCACTAATAATATAGTTGATTTATTAAGATTGATTTGTTATTTGATTTATGATCTCATTTTGACACAGTGATTGATATATTCACTTGGCGCAACAATATTACTTATTGATCCCTTCACTTCCTGTCCCATAGGTAAGGCAGGAAGTGAAAAGAAATCCCTCCAAAGTGAGAAGATCCCTGGTTGTCACCAAAACTAGTGACCCCATTGGAAGATTAGTTAGCCCTCTCTTCTTGTTCTGGTGACAACCCAAAAGTTGGGGTTTTCTTTTACTTCCGGTCCCTTAGACACAACAGGAAGTGAGAGGAAATCCCTCCAAAGTGAGGGAATCTCTGATAGTCACCAGAACTAGTGTCCCCCATTGGAAGATTCCCCTCTATTTCTGTCCTGGTGACAACCTACAAGTTGGTTGTTTTCTTTCACTTCCTGTCCCTTAGACACAACAGGAAGTGAGAGGAAATCCCTGGATGTCACCAGAACTGTCCCCAGTTGGAAGATTCCCCTCTATTCGTGTCCTGGTGACAACCCAAAACTTGGGATTTCCCTTCACGTCCTGTCCCATAGTCACAACAGGAAGTGAGAAGAAATCCCTCCAAAGTGAGGCAATCCCTGAATTGTCACCAGAACTAGTGACCCCATTGGAAGATTAGTTCTCTATTCTGGTTCTGGTGACAACCCAAAAGTTGGGGTTTTCCTTCACTTCCTGTCCCATAGACACAACAGGGATTGAGAGGAAACCCTTCCAAAGTGAGGGGATCTCTGATAGTCACCAGAACTAGTGTCCCCCATTGGAAGATTCCCCTCTATTCCTGTCCTTGTGACAACCTAAATGTTGGGGTTATCTTTTACTTCCTGTCCCATAGCCACAACAGGAAGTGAGAGGAACTCTGTCTAAAGTGGGATTTTCCTTCACTTCCTGTCCCATAGCCAAAACAGGAAGTGAGAGGAAATCCGTGGATGTCACCAGAACTGTCCGCAGTGGGAAGATTCCCCCTCTATTCCTGTACTGGTGACAACTCAAAATTTATTTTGGATTTCCCTTCACTTCCTGTCATATAGCCACAACAGGAAGTGAGAGGAAATCCCTCCAAAGTGAGGCAATCCCTGAATAGTCACCAGAAATAGAGACCCCATTGGAAGATTAGCCCTCTATCCCATTCTGGTAACAACCCATAAGTTGGGGGTTTTCTTTCACTTCCTGTCTCTTAGAAACAACAGGAAGTGAAAGGAACTCTGTCCAAAGTGAGGGAATCCCTAGATACCACCAGAACTAGTGTCCCCATTGGAAGATTCCCCCTCTATTCCCTTTCTGGTGACAACCCAAAATGTGGGATTTTCCTTCACTTCCTGTCCCAAAGCCACAACAGGAAGTGAGAGGAAATCCCTCCAAAGTGAAAGAATCCCTAAATGTCACCAAAACTAGTGTCCCCATTGGAAGATTAGTCCTCTATTCTGGTCCTGGTGACAACCCAAAAGCTTGTATTTTCGATTGGTTAATGGCTCCCCAGATGCGGCCAGCAGACGTGCATTTTTACGTGTTTTGAAACTCGCGATATACATGCCAAAACGCGCGAAGCCCGACTCCCAAAAAGGTAGAGAGGATTTTGTTCTGGTGCGTTGGTCACACGTAGAGCGGCCCAATCACCTCAGGGGTCCGAAGCCTGAAAACACGCAAATACGAATCTTCCAATGGGGTCACTAGTTTTGGTGACAACCAGGGATCCCCTCACTTTGGAGGGATTTCTTTTCACTTCCTGCCTTATCTATGGGACAGGAAGTGAAGGGAAATCTCCCCAATGGGACACAGATGGTGAAACCCCTTACAATAATAAATCCTGGAAGACATTGGATGTTGGGTGAGATTTTAGCGGTCGGTTTTTATGGATTTTCACGCCGGCACACACACAGGTCCACTTTGCGGCGGCTCGGCGGATTAGCGTAGATGAGCAATTTTCTCGGCGCGGTTCTATAAAGAGCGATAATATATTATAACTCCGGAGCTGCGGCGGGGCTAATTACCCCCTCGCCGTACGTATAAGAACACATAATCACATTGGCGCCGTTCTGCCGGAGCCGTCGGCTGACATTTAAATTAGGGAAGAATGCGCACATTGATTTTCTAAATAGGTGTTATTTTCCGTGTCACAGCGGATTTTCATAAACGCGGCGGCGGCTCCATTGTGCGTCCTCCCCGCGTTGTAAACAAACATTTCCGAGCAGAATGGGAAGAGCGGCGCTCAAGCTGAGTCTTTCTTCTCTTCGCCTGCGGGGGGCGGCTCTCTCTCTCCGTCACGCGCTGCGCGCTGCGCGCTGCGCGACGCTCTTTGGTTTGCTCGCCGATTGGCGGGACGGCTTTTCAAACATCGCCGCTGTGGATTGATTGCCGCTCGGATTTCAGGGTTGCCGCTGGATAAAGACACAAATCTCATACAATGTTTCAATGTTTACATCCTCAGGAAGGCGGTGTCACAGGTGTGCCGGCTCCTCCCACTGGGCGGGAACGACTTCCTCTGATTTCACTGCACACTGTGAGCTTCTCACCATGTGCATTAGAAGATAGAGCCCCGCCCCATTTCCTGGCTGGAGGAGGTCCAGCATCATCTATTTCTCCCCTCCCTGACCCCGCCCCTTTCATTCATTGGATTGCAGTTCTTTTATTAATGGAGGCTCAAATTCACATGTGGGCGTTACATATGCAATTAGAGCCTGCCTTGGACCGCCCACTCCTCCCAAATGTCACCCACCCATCAAGGCATTTTGATATTTGCATAACTCCTCCCACTGCTTGCATCAGTACTGAGGGCTCCTGAGAGGAGTACTGAGGTCGGGTGCTGGGATGTTATCAGGAAGCTATGCACCGCCCCCTGCCGGCCCCTCCCACCAGCCATGATCTGCCTGCATTGCATAGAGAAGCACAGAGACCCAGTGATGACATCATTGGATCTAAAATATTGTATAGAATGAATACGGAAGGTAAAATATAAGTAGATTAAGGCCAGCTTTCACCTAATTACGTTTTTTGCACCAGGCTCCTCCCCTTCATCTTCCGCAAATAAATTCATGAATACATTTTTTTTTCTTTCATGGGGGTGGGGCACAGACACAGAACATCTCCCACTGGGGTTTGGGGTGGGGCATGGACACAGAACATCTCCAACTGAGGATGGGGGCGGGGCACAGACACAGAACACCTCCAACTGGGGCTTGGGGGTGGGGCATGGACACAGAACATCTCCAACTGAAGATGGGGGTGGGGCATGGACACAGAACATCTCCAACTGAGGCTGGGGGCGGGGCACAGACACAGAACATCTCCCACTGGGGTTTGGGGTGGGGCATGGACACAGAACATCTCCAACTGAGGATGGGGGCGGGGCACAGACACAGAACACCTCCAACTGGGGCTTGGGGGTGGGGCATGGACACAGAACATCTCCAACTGAAGATGGGGGTGGGGCATGGACACAGAACATCTCCAACTGAGGCTGGGGGCGGGGCACAGACACAGAACACCTCCAACTGGGGCTTGGGGGTGGGGCATGGACACAGAACATCTCCAACTGAAGATGGGGGTGGGGCACAGACACAGAACACCTCCCACTGGGGCTTGGGGGTGGGGCATGGACACAGAACATCTCCAACTGAGGATGGGGGTGGGACACAGATACACAACACCTCCCAATGGGTATGGGGGCAGGGCACAGATACAGAACACCTCCCACTGAGTATGGGGGCTGGGCAAAGATAGAGAACACCTCCCACTGATTGGCTGCACTGGTGGGCACTGATTGGCATCACTGATAGGAGACACATGAGGAGGCACTGATGGACACTGATTGTCAGCACTAGTGGGTACTAATTAACATCACTGGTGAGCACTGTTGGGGCTGCACTGATTATCAGTCCCTTTCCACAAGCCGGTTATCGGCTCTCCTCTCCCCTCCTCATGCTGTCAGTGTGAGGAAAGGAATGCCGAGAACCGGCTTCTTTTTACATCATGGTCAGCTGTAAATGGACTCAGCCTCTGATTGGCTCTTTATCCGATCTGTGATGTGCCCATGCAGAGCAAGGATGAGCCACAGCAGAGCAATGGTGTGCCTGTGCAGAGCAATGATGGCCCGGTGCAGAGCGGTGATGTGCAGCCAAAGGTTGAATGAGTGCATGGTAACAGGAAGTAGCTGAAAGAGTGTGCAGGAAAGTCGCAGCACTGAGATCCGAGAAGATGTAAAAGAAAAGTCGCCCCTTTGGGGTTCCATCAACTTTTAATGATCACAATGGCAGACAATCCAGGGAGAGAAAACTCGACCTTCTGTAGAATCCGTGGAAGTTCCATGACCGGAATCTCCACCGCAGATCATCGCCCCTCCGAGATCTGTCATCTAGGAAGTGGGGGGATCCGGGCGTCTCGCTGACACCATCGCCCCTCCGAGATCCGTCATCTAGGAAGTGGGGGGATCCGGGCGTCTCACTGACACCATCGCGCCTCCGAGATCTGTCATCTAGGAAGTGGGGAGATCCGGGCATCTCGTTGACACCATCGCCCCTCCGAGATCCGTCATCTAGGAAGTGGGGGGATCCGGGCATCTCGCTGACACCATCGCCCCTCCGAGATCCGTCATCTAGGAAGTGGGGAGATCCGGGGTCTTGCTGACACCATCGCCCCTCCGAGATCCGTCATCTAGGAAGTGGGGGGATCCGGGCATCTCGCTGACACCATCGCCCCTCCGAGATCCGTCATCTAGGAAGTGGGGGGATCCGGGCATCTCGCTGACACCATCGCCCCTCCGAGATCCATCATCTAGGAAGTGGGGAGATCCGGGGTCTTGCTGACACCATCGCCCCTCCGAGATCCGTCATCTAGGAAATGGGGGGATCGGGGCGTCTCACTGACACCATCGCCCCTCCGAGATCCGTCATCTAGGAAGTGGGGGGTCGGGCGTCTCACTGACACCATCGCGCCTCCGAGATCCGTCATCTAGGAAGTGGGGGGATCCGGGCATCTCGCTGACACCATCGCCCCTCCGAGATCCGTCATCTAGGAGGTGGGAGTATCCTGGCGTCTCGCTGACACCATCGCCCCTCCGAGATCTGTCATCTAGGATGTGGGGGGATTCGGGCGTCTCACTGACACCATCGCCCCTCCGAGATCCATCATCTAGGAAGTGGGGAGATCCGGGCATCTCGTTGACACCATCGCCCCTCCGAGATTCCGTCATCTAGGAAGTGAGGGGGTCCAGGCGTCTCGCTGACACCATCGCCCCTCCGAGATCCGTCATCTAGGAAGTGGGGGGATCCAGGCGTCTTGCTGACACCATCGCCACTCTGAGATCCGTCATCTAGGAAGTGGGGAGATCCGGGCGTCTCGCTGACACCATCGCCCCTCCGAGATCCGTCATCTAGGAAGTGGGGGGATCCGGGCGTCTCACTGACACCATCGCGCCTCCGAGATCTGTCATCTAGGAAGTGGGGAGATCCGGGCATCTCGTTGACACCATCGCCCCTCCGAGATCCGTCATCTAGGAAGTGGGGAGATCCGGGGTCTTGCTGACACCATCGCCCCTCCGAGATCCGTCATCTAGGAAGTGGGGGGATCCGGGCTTCTCGCTGACACCATCGCCCCTCCGAGATCTGTCATCTAGGAAGTGGGGGGATCCGAGCGTCTCGCTGACACCATCACCCCTCCGAGATCTGTCATCTAGGAAGTGGGGGGATCCGGGCATTTCGATGAAACCATTGGCCCTCCAAGATCCGTCATCCAGGAAGTCAGGGAGATCCGGGCGTCTCGCTCACACTATCGCCCCTCCGAGATCCGTCATCTAGGAAGTGGGGGGATCCGGGCGTCTCGCTGACAACATCACCCCTCAGAGATCCGTCATCTAGGAAGTGGGGGGATCCGGGCATCTCGCTGACAACATCACCCCTCAGAGATCCGTCATCTAGGAAGTGGGGAGATCCGGGAGTCTCGCTGACACCATCGCTCCTCCGAGATCCCTCATCTAGGAAGTGGGGGATCCGGGCGTCTCGCTAACACCATCGCCCCTCCGAGATCCGTCATCTAGGAAGTGGGGGGATCCGGGCATCTCGCTGACACCATCGCCCCTCCGAGATCCGTCATCTAGGAAGTGGGGGGATCCGGGCGTCTCGCTGACATCATCGCCCCTCCGAGATCTGTCACCTAGGAAGTGGGGGGATCCGGGCATCTCGCTGACACCATCGCCCCTCCGAGATCCGTCATCTAGGAAGTGGGGGGATTTGGGCATCACGCTGACACCATCGCCCCTCCGAGATCCGTCATCTAGGAAGTGGGGGGATCCTGGCGTCTCGCTGACACCATCGCCCCTCCGAGATCCGTCATCTAGGAAGTGGGGGGATCCGGGCGTCTCGCTGACACCATCGCCCCTCCGAGATCCGTCATCTAGGAAGTGGGGGGATCCGGGCGTCTCGCTGACACCATCGCCCCACCGAGATCCATCATCCAGGAAGTGGGGGGATCCGGGCGTCTCGTTGACACCATCGCCCCTCCGAGATCCGTCATCTAGGAAGTGGGGGAATCCTGGCATCTCGCTGACACCATCGCCCCTCCGAGATCCGTCATGTAGGAAGTGTGGAGATCCGGGCGTCTCGCTGACACCATCGCCCCTCCGAGATCCGTCATCTAGGAAGTGGGGGGATCCGGACGTTTTGCTGACACCATCGCCCCTCCGAGATCCGTCATCTAGGAAGTGGGGGGATCCGGGCGTCTCGCTGACACCATCGCCTCTTCGAGATCCATCATCTAGGAAATGGGGAGATCCGGGTGTCTCGCTGACACCAATGCCACTCCGAGATCCATCATCTAGGAAATGGGGAGATCCGGGCGTCTCACTGACACCATCGCCCCTCCGAGATCCGTCATCTAGGAAGTGGGGGGGATCCGGGTGTCTCGCTGACACCATCTCCCCTCCGAGATCCGTCATCTAGGAAGTGGGGGGATCCGGGCGTCTCACTGACACCATCGCCCCTCCGAGATCCGTCATCTAGGAAGTGGGGGGATCCGGGCGTCTCGCTGACACCATCGCCCCTCCGAGATCTGTCATCTAGGAAGTGGGGGGATCCGGGCATCTCGCTGACACCATCGCCCCTCCGAGATCTGTCATCTAGGAAGTGGGGGGATCCGGGCATCTCGCTGACACCATCGCCCCTCCGAGATCTGTCATCTAGGAAGTGGGGGGATCCGGGCATCTCGCTGACACCATCGCCCCTCCGAGATCCATCATCTAGGAAGTGGGGGGATCCGGGCGTCTCGCTGACACCATTGCCCCTCCGAGATCCGTCATCTAGGAAGTGGGGGGATCCGGGCGTCTCGCTGACACCATCGCCCCACCGAGATCCATCATCCAGGAAGTGGGGGGATCCGGGCGTCTCGTTGACACCATCGCCCCTCCGAGATCCGTCATCTAGGAAGTGGGGGAATCCTGGCATCTCGCTGACACCATCGCCCCTCCGAGATCCGTCATGTAGGAAGTGTGGAGATCCGGGCGTCTCGCTGACACCATCGCCCCTCCGAGATCCGTCATCTAGGAAGTGGGGGGATCCGGACGTTTTGCTGACACCATCGCCCCTCCGAGATCCGTCATCTAGGAAGTGGGGGGATCCGGGCGTCTCGCTGACACCATCGCCTCTTCGAGATCCATCATCTAGGAAATGGGGAGATCCGGGTGTCTCGCTGACACCAATGCCACTCCGAGATCCATCATCTAGGAAATGGGGAGATCCGGGCGTCTCACTGACACCATCGCCCCTCCGAGATCCGTCATCTAGGAAGTGGGGGGGATCCGGGTGTCTCGCTGACACCATCTCCCCTCCGAGATCCGTCATCTAGGAAGTGGGGGGATCCGGGCGTCTCACTGACACCATCGCCCCTCCGAGATCCGTCATCTAGGAAGTGGGGGGATCCGGGCGTCTCGCTGACACCATCGCCCCTCCGAGATCTGTCATCTAGGAAGTGGGGGGATCCGGGCATCTCGCTGACACCATCGCCCCTCCGAGATCTGTCATCTAGGAAGTGGGGGGATCCGGGCATCTCGCTGACACCATCGCCCCTCCGAGATCTGTCATCTAGGAAGTGGGGGGATCCGGGCATCTCGCTGACACCATCGCCCCTCCGAGATCCATCATCTAGGAAGTGGGGGGATCCGGGCGTCTCGCTGACACCATTGCCCCTCCGAGATCCGTCATCTAGGAAGTGGGGGGATCCGGGCATCTCGCTGACACCATCGCCCCTCCGAGATCCATCATCTAGGAAGTGGGGGGATCCGGGCGTCTCGCTGACACCATCGCCCCTCCGAGATCCATCATCTAGGAAGTGGGGGGATCCGGGCGTCTCGCTGACACCATTGCCCCTCCGAGATCCGTCATCTAGGAAGTGGGGAGATCCGGGCGTCTCGCTGACACCATCGCCCCTCCGAGATCTGTCATCTAGGAAGTGGGGGGATCCGGGCATCTCGCTCACACTATCACCCCTCCGAGATCTGTCATCTAGGAAGTGGGGGGATCCGGGCATCTCGCTGACACCATCGCCCCTCCGAGATCCATCATCTAGGAAGTGGGGGGATCCGGGCGTCTCGCTGACACCATTGCCCCTCCGAGATCTGTCACCTAGGAAGTGGGGGGATCCGGGCGTCTCGCTGACACCAATGCGCCGCCTTTTATTTATCCTTTATAATAAAATTCCGTCTCTTCCCGCCGCGAGTCGTAAAAAAAACGACCAGAAAAGAAAGATCTGTAATTACATTTCGGTAATTTTGTGACGGCCATTAACGAGAAATGTGAGATTACTGCAAACTTTCCGCAGAACATCGCCATAAACACGCCGTTACCGTCGTCTTGTTTGATGCGTAATGACGCCGCGGAGCTTCTTTTTTATGGGTTCAGGAAGACATAAACGCTTTTTATTTCATCGTTTGTTTCCTAAGACTTTCCGTTATATCTCAGTAAATCAAACGCCGGATTTGGCGTTAAAGCTGAATGTTAATCTGCTTATATTTCGCCTTCTCTGGATCCCCCTCCCCCCTCATTAACGAGCATAGGTGTGTCAGGTGTGCCTGGGCAAACCCTAATCACCCTGTGTGGTGCAGATTCCCCGTTTAGACCCCCTGATATTTCACCAAAACCAATGAGGCTTCTAAAGAAATAAAAAAATAAATAAAAAAAATAATATAATTGTAATATAAACGAATAAAAATTAAAACTACTGACACCGCCCACTGCCCTACTGACACCGCCCACTGCTCTACTGACACCGCCCACTGCCCTACTGACACCGTCCACTGCCCTACTGACACCGCCCACTGCTCTACTGACACCGCCCACTGCCCTACTGACACCGTCCACTGCCCTACTGACACCGCCCACTGCTCTACTGACACCGTCTACTGCTCTACTGACACCAATCTCTGCCCTACTGACACCGCCCACTGCTCTACTGACACCGTCCACTGCTCTACTGACACTGTCCACTGCTCTACTGACACTGTCCACTGCCCTACTGACACCGTCCACTGCTCTACTGACACCATGCACTACTCTACTGACACCGTCCACTGCTCTACTGACACCATCCACTGCTCTACTGACACCGTCCACTGCTCTACTGACACCATCCAGTGCTCTACTGACACCATCCACTGCTCTACTGACACCGTCCACTGCCCTACTGACACCGTCCACTGCTCTACTGACACCGTCCACTGCCCTACTGACACCGTCCACTGCCCTACTGACACCGTCCACTGCTCTACTGACACCAATCTCTGCCCTACTGACACCGTCCACTGCTCTACTGACACTGTCCACTGCTCTACTGACACTGTCCACTGCCCTACTGACACCGTCCACTGCTCTACTGACACCATGCACTACTCTACTGACACCGTCCACTGCTCTACTGACACCATCCACTGCTCTACTGACACCGTCCACTGCCCTACTGACACCGTCCACTGCTCTACTGACACCGTCCACTGCCCTACTGACACCGTCCACTGCCCTACTGACACCGTCCACTACTCTACTGACACCGTCCACTGCCCTACTGACACCGTCCACTGCTCTACTGACACCGTCCACTGCTCTACTGACACCGTCCACTGCCTTACTGACACCATCCACTGCCCTACTGACACCGTCCACTGCCCTACTGACACCGTCCACTGCTCTACTGACACCGTCCACTGCCCTACTGACACCATCTACTGCTCTACTGACATCGTCCACTGCCTTACTGACACCGTCTACTGCTCTACTGACACCGTCCACTGCCCTACTGACACCGTCTACTGCTCTACTGACACCATCCACTGCTTTACTGACACCGTCCACTGCCCTACTGACATTGTCCACTGCCCTAGTGACACTGTCTACTGCTCTACTGACACCGTCCACTGCACTATTGACACCGTCTACTGCCCCACCCACACCATCCACTGCTCTACTGACATCGTCCACTGCCCTACTGACACCATCCACTGCTTTACTGACACCATCCACTGCCCTACTGACACCGTCCACTGCCCTACTGACACCATCCACTGCCCTACTAACACCATCCACTGCCCTACTGACACCATCCACTGCCCTACTGATAGGAGGGCCACACAGGGAGGGGGATTTGTGATGAATGACATTTACAGAAATCTTCCTCCAGCAGCTGAAAGCTGATCTCTCCCCCTCTCCCTGCTGCCAGCTTATCTGCTGAGAAAGAGACAGTTATCCCTCACTAATCCCCCTTCCTGTGTGGGCCCCCCCTCCCAGCGCTGGCTCTAATGTTCCGAGTTTGTTATCTCTGTAACTTTGTTTCTCTCCCTGCAGTTCTTCCTATTCCCCCTTTCCCAGCTTGTATATTTATTTCATCTCTCTCCCCCATTGCTCTGTCCTCCTGACACAGTCACAGCTGATCAGCTGCATTCCCATGGTGGGGGGAGGGGGGAATTTACTTTTACATCGGTTCCATAGCTGCCTGTTTTCTTGTCCCAGTGCAGTTTAATGTGCTGTATGAACACAGCCGTAGGCCCTACCTGGACAGGTGTGCAGGCAGGGCACCCCTCCCTGACTTTTACAAACTGTCGGTTGAGACGATAGCTCCCACCCTCCAATTGGTGTATCAACACATTCTTGACGGTAACCCATACCTTTCCACGGGTCTCCGGGCCCACATAAAGCTTCTCCCCAAGAAAGGGAAAGATCCCACCGACCCCGGCTCTTACCGTCTTATTTCCCTGTTAAACATCGACGGAAAGATCCTATCAAGAATCATTGCGCGAAGAAATTTGGGGGCCCCTTATACAGCTTTAGGCCGGGGGCCCCCAAGGGCCTGACCACCAACATTCCCCAAGGCCCAATGGCCATCTCACCAAGTCCTTCAGTGCACCCACTTTTATTTAACACTCCTTCAACTTAATACATGAAAATGAAGAGTGTGTTCCAAGTCATCCGTGCTTCCAAGATTTTATGGTAAACAATTATATTTTTGCCATCACAACATTTCACCCTACCATCCTTCACATGCCCATTTCACAGGGGGGGGTAAAATTTTCACCCTGCCTTCTTTCACATGGCCATTTCATTTCAATCCAGCAAAGAGAACGCCCCATATGTTCAGCAAAGAGACATCCCTATCCCACAAAGCGACTCCCCTATCCCACAAAGAGATGTCCCTATCCCACAAAGAGGCATCTCTATCCCAAAAAGAGACATCCCTATCCCACAAAGAGACATCCCTATCCCACAAAGAGACATCCCTATCCCAAAAAAGAGGCATCCCTATCCCACAAAGAGACATCCCTATCCCACAAAGAGACATCCATATCCCACAAAGAGATATCCCTATCCCACAAAGAGACATCCCTATCCCGCAAAGAGGCATCCCTATCCCACAAAGAGACCTCCCTATCCCACAAGGAGACGTCCCTATCCCACAAGGCGACTCCCCTATCCCACAAAGAGATGTCCCTATCCCACAAAGAGGCATCTCTATCCCAAAAAGAGACATCCCTATCCCACAAAGAGACATCCCTATCCCACAAAGAGACATCCCTATCCCACAAAGAGACATCCCTATCCCAAAAAAGAGGCATCCCTATCCCACAAAGAGACATCCCTATCCCACAAAGAGACATCCCTATCCCACAAAGAGACATCCATATCCCACAAAGAGATATCCCTATCCCACAAAGAGACATCCCTATCCCGCAAAGAGGCATCCCTATCCCACAAAGAGACCTCCCTATCCCACAAGGAGACGTCCCTATCCCACAAGGAGACGTCCCTATCCCACAAAGAGGCTTCCCTATCCCACAAAGAGACATCCATATCCCACAAAGAGACATCCCTATCCCACAAAGAGACACCCCTATCCAACAAAGAGATATCCCTATCCCACAAAGAGATATCACTATCTCACAAAGTGACATCCCTATCCCGCAAGGAGACGTCCCTATCCCACAAAGAGGCTTCCCTATCCCACAAAGAGACACCCCTATCCAACAAAGAGATATCCCTATCCCACAAAGAGGGACTAAGGGTGTAAATCTTCCGATCCAGAAGTGGTTAAATACACGAAGGGGGTGAATAAAGTCATGGAGGGGGGGATTTCCAATATAAAGCCACAATCACCATTTTTTTCATCTCATTTATCAATCAACCAATGAAGGAGCCGCGTCTCCATCGACGCGGATATTTACCCAGTTTACACATTTTCTCTTTTTCTTCATTATTTTTCCAATTATAATCACTAATAATTCCTTCTCCCGCTTCATTTACAACTCGGGATGAAAAGAGCTTTCAGAATTCTAAAACATTCCGTCTTCCCAGTAAACAGAACGGCGAGCCGCGCTGCGTTCCCGCTGAACTTTGAAGTCGCTTTTCCTTGTCAACAACGCTGGAAATGACATGTAATTATTTTTAATCATGAATATTCATCTGTAATCCTTAATGATGCCGCCTGAATTCCGAGAGATTCTTCACGGCGCGATGACTTTCGGCGTTCTGCGGAAAGCGTCGCTGGAATTTCCTTACGCGCCGTACACCGTACGACGGCAAACCAGAAAAGAGCCTCCAAAAAAAAATCTATTTTGCTTTAACATCGCAGATTTCCTTTTCAGGATTTAACCACTTTACCACCGGAGGATTTTCCTGCTTTACGTCCAGGCCACTTTTTGCGATTCGGCACTGTGCGACTTTAACTGAAAATTGCGCGGTCATGCAATGCCGTACCCAAACAAAATTTACGTCCTTTTTTTCCGAGAAACAGAGCTTTCTTTTGGTGGTATTTGATCCCCTCTGCGTTTTTCATTTTTTGCGATATTAATAATAAAAGAGCGAAAATTTTGCGAAAAAATTGACATTTTCTACTTTTACAGTTAAAAAATATCCAATATATTCAATTTTTGTCATATATTTAGGCCAAAATGTATTTAGTTACATTTCTTTGACAAAAAAATTCTCAATGAGCGTATTTTTAACCACTTTAAGACTGGAAGATTTTACCCCATTCCTTACCAGGCCATATTTTGCGATTCGGCACTGCGTTACTTTAACGGACAATTGCGCGGTCGTGCGACGCTGTACCCAAATTAAATTTATGTCCTTTTTTCCCCCCACAAATAGAGCTTTCTTTTGGTGGTATTTGGTCACCTGTGCGATTTTTAATTTTTGAAAAAAAGAGCGACAATTTTGAAAAAAAAAAAACAATACTTTTTACATTCTGATATATAACATTCCCAAAAAAAAAAATTATATATCAACATTTTTTAACATTTTAGGCCAATTTTTTTCTGCTACATATTTTTGGTAAAAAAAATTACAATAAGCGTATTTTGATTGGTTTGCGCAAAAGTTATCGCGTTTACTAACTACGGGAAAGATTTTTGTCATTTTTATTGTTTTTCTTTTTTACTAGTAATGGCGGCGATCTGCGATTTTTTGCGGGACTTCGACATTGCGGAGGACAGATCGGACCCCTAACTGACATTTTTGACACTTTTGGGGTTACCAGTGACATTACTACAGTAATCAGTGCTATAAATATGCACTGTTACTGTAATAATGACACTGGCAGGGAAGGGGTTAACAGTGTTGGTGATCAAGGGGTTAAATGTATGCCTCATGCTTACTGACATGTGTGGGGGGAGGGGGTTGTGTGACACAGACACAGATCGCAGGTTGAGCTATGCTGAATCATGTGATCTGTCACTGTCTGTCACAGCGGAGATCCGCCTGCTTTGTTTACACAGAAATCTGGAGACTGGCTAGGCCACTCCATAACCTTAATGTGCTTCTTCTTGAGCCACTCCTTTGTTGCCTTGGCGATATGTTTTGGGTCATTGCCATGCTGGAAGACCCATCCATGACCCATCTGGGGGCAAGCCCTTGTTGGAAGCACAGAGGTCAAATGTTTCTTGTAGTTGGTGACCAGGTTTGCACACATCTCAGGGGGGATTTTGGTCCGTTCTTCTTTACAGATCCTCTCTAAATCCTTGAGGATTCTTTGCTTTCTCTTGGCAACTCGAAGTTTCAGCTCCCTCTATAAATTTTCTATAGGAAGAAGGTCTGGCGACTGGCTAGGCCACTCCATGACCTTAATGTGCTTCTTCTTGAGCCACTCCTTTGTTGCCTTGGCCGTGTGTTTTGGGTCATTGTCATGCTGGAAGACCCATCCATGACCCATCTTCAGTGTTCTGGCTGAGGGAAGAAGCAGTGGCGTACCTAGAGCATTTGGCACCCGGGGCGGATCCTATATCTGGCACCCCCCCAACTTTAAAATGTAAAAACACCCACAAAAAATTGTAATGTGTTCAAGAATATTTTTTGCACAAATTTCACAGTCACACCCCCATCACAGTGCCCCTTGCAGTCTGCCCTCCGTCTCTCTAATCTCAGTTCCCCCTTTTGCACTCTCTGCCTCCCCTGCACAGTCCTACCTTCAGCATAAATAGATAGCTAATATTATTAGCAATGTGTTTAAGTTTGAGTAAGAGATTGGAGACATGCTAAAGGAGATATTCAGAGACTGCAGACATGATACAGGAGATGGTCAGAGACTGCAGACATGATACAGGAGATGGTCAGAGACTGCAGACATGATACAGGAGATGGTCAGAGACTGCAGACATAGTACAGGAGATGGTCAGAGACTGCAGACGTGATACAGGAGATGGTCAGAGACTGAAGACGTGATACAAGAGATGGTCAGAGACTGCAGACATGATACAGTAGATGGTCAGAGACTCAGGACATGATACAAGAGATGGTCAGAGACTGCAGACATGATACAGTAGATGGTCAGAGACTGCAGACATGATACAGTAGATGGTCAGAGACTGCGGACATGATACAAGAGATGGTCAGAGACTGCAGACATGATACAGTAGATGGTCAGAGACTGCAGACATGATACAGGAGATGCTCAGAGACTGCAGACATAATACAACAGATGGTCAGAGACTGCAGACATGATACAGGAGATGCTCAGAGACTGCAGACATGATACAGTAGATGGTCAGAGACTGAGGACATGATACAGTAGATGGTCAGAGACTGAGGACATGATACAGTAGATGGTCAGAGACTGCAGCCTTAATACAGGAGATGGTCAGAGACTGCAGACATGATACAAAAGATGGCCAGAGACTGCAGACATGATACAGGAGATGGTCAGAGACTGAGGACATGATACAGTAGATGATCAGAGACTGAAGACATGATACAGGAGATGGTCAGAGACTGCAGACATGATACAGGAGATGGTCAGAGACTGCAGACATGATACAGGAGATGGTCAGAGACTGAAGACATGATACAGGAGATGGTCAGAGGCTACAGACATGATACAGGAGATGGTCAGAGACTGCGGACATGATACAGGAGATGGTCAGAGATTGCGGACATGATACAGGAGATGGTCAGAGACTGCAGACAGGATACAGTAGATGGTCAGAGACTGCGGACATGATACAGGAGATGGTCAGAGACTGCAGACAGGATACAGTAGATGGTCAGAGACTGAGGACATGATACAGTAGATGGTAAGACACTGCAGACATGATACAGTAGATGGTCAGAGACTGAGGACATGATACAGTAGATGGTCAGAGACTGCAGACGTGATACAGGAGATGGTCAGAGACTGAAGACGTGATACAAGAGATGGTCAGAGACTGCAGACATGATACAGTAGATGGTCAGAGACTACAGACATGATACAGGAGATGCTCAGAGACTGAGGACATGATACAGGAGATGGTCAGAGACTGAGGACATGATACAGGAGATGGTCAGAGACTGAGGGCATGAAACAGTAGATGGTCAGAGACTACAGACATGATACAGTAGATGGTCAGAGACTACAGACATGATACAGGAGATGCTCAGAGACTGAGGACATGATAGAAGATAGAAGAGCACTAGGGGGGCCGGAGAGCACAGACGAAGCAGGGAGCACTGGAGGAGCTGAAGGGCACGGTGGGGGGGGGGGGGCTGGAGAGAATTAAGAGGGGGTTTGGAAAGCATTGTAGGGGGGTTGGAAGGTGCAGGGGGTGGAGAGCACTGGGGGGACAGGGAGCACTTGGGGGGCGAGCAGGGAAAACCAGGGGGGTGGAGAGCACTGGGGGGGGGGGGGGCAGGGAGCACTTGGGGGGGTGGGCAGGGAAAATCAGGAGGGTGGAGAGCACTGGGGGGTACAGGGAGTACTTGGGGGGCAAGCAGGGTAAAATCAGGGGGGTGGAGAGCACTGGGGGGGACAGGGAGCACTTGGGGGGCGGGAGAAAGCACTGTGGGGAGCTGAAGAGCATGGGGGGGGCTAAAGAACAGGGGGGGTCTAGTGCACTGGGGGGGGCTAAGAGCACCGAGGGGGGGAGATTAGGAGCACTGGAGGGGGGCCAGCAAAAGAAGTTGTATAGGAGGGGGATGGGGCAGCTGCATATAGATAAATTGATCTTTCCCTATTCTTCCTGCAGGAGGGAGAGGAGGACAATCAGTTATTCAGCAGGAAGCTGCAGGAAGAATAGAGAAAGATGAACTCCTCTATATGCAGCAGCCCCATCCCCCTCCTATCCAACACACACACCTGGGCAATGGGCACTCACCTTCTTCCCGCCGAGGCTCCGCCCCCTTCTTCCCGCCAAGGCGTCGCAGCCCCCCCCGCCCCCCGCTAGCAGCACGGACTGAAGGAGCTGCCACTGCAGCTGCCTTCACACTGCGGGATCTGTCTGAACACACCGGGCAGGACACCGGCTGACCACCCAGAGCGTGGCACCCGGGGCGGCCTGCCCCCCCGCCCCCCCCATTGGTACGCCACTGGGAAGAAGGTTCTCATCCAAGATTTTACAATAAATGGCCCCGCCCATTGGTCACCTCACCAAATAATGTCCAGTCAACTGAATTTACCACAGGTGGACTCCAATCAGGTTGTAGAAACCTCTCAAGGATGATCAGAGGAAACAGGAGGCTCCTGAGCTAAATTCTGAGTGTCATGGCAAAGGGTGTGAATACTTATGTACATGGGATTTTTTTCATTTTTTATTTTTTTAAATTTGCAAACAAACTTCTCTCACATTGTCATTATGGGGGATTGTTTGTAGAATTTTGGGGAAAATAATGGATTTAATCCAGTTTTGGAATAAGGCTGTAACATAACAAAATGTGGAAAAAGTGAAGCTCTGTGAATATTTTCCAGAGATAGATAGATAGATAGATAGATAGATAGATAGATAGATAGATAGATAGATAGATAGATAGATAGATAGATAGATAGATAGATAGATAGATAGATAGATAGATAGATAGATAGATAGATAGATAGATAGATAGATAGATAGATAGATAGATAGATAGATAGATAGATAGACACAGGGCTTTTTTTCAGCAGGAACGTGGGGGAATGCAGTTCCAGCACCTCCAGAACTGAATGTATGTAATGGCAAGGGATGCTCGGGTGTGCTGGTGGGTCTGTTGATGCTGGCTAATAGGCAATCTATTGTTGCTGGATGGGATCTATTTTTGCGGAGGATGGGGGTCTATAGTTGCAGAGGAGGTCTTCTGTTGCTCATGGGGGATGTATTGTTACTGGGGTGGGTCTTATGTTGCTGGTGGGTCAGTTGTTGCTGGGAGGGGTTTATTGTTGAGGGATAGGTCTTTGCCGCTTGCTGCTGGAGGGTCTATTGATGCTGGCTACTGGGTAATCTAGTATTGCTGGAGGGGATCTATTTGTGCAGAGGATCTATTGTTGCTGGGGAAGTCTGTTGTTGTTGGTGGGGTATCTATTGTTGCTGGGGTGGGTCTTATGTTGCAGGGCATCAATCATTGCTGGGAAGGATCTACTGTTGAGGGAGGGGTCGAATGTTGCTGGCTGCTGGAGGGTCTATTGATGCTGGCTGTTGGAAGTCCATTGTTGCAGGGGTGGATCTATTGTCGCTGGGGTGTCAATTGTTTCTAGATCTATTATATTGCCTTTCTTGTTATTGTTAATTCTCTAAAAGGGGTGGTACTGGGAGGTGGGTAAGAGGTGAAACCAAGGAACGGTGTTCGGAGGTGGGTAGGGGACGGAGTCAAGGGGTGACACAGAAGGGAGGAGTTCCTGCACCTATTCTCTGAGAAAAAAAGCCCTGGATAGATAGATAGATAGATAGATAGATAGATAGATAGATAGATAGATAGATAGATAGATAGATAGATAGATAGATAGATAGATAGATAGATAGATAGATAGATAGATAGATAGATAGATAGATAGAACGGACGCAGAGGAGGGACGTGAAAGAAACCCATGCTTTGGCCAAGGCACCCAGATGATAAATAATCAGTCCAAAGAAGACTTGGATTTCTTGATAAAAGTTGCCCATTGGTGGACGCCTTTTTCACACCATTGGTCTAAAGAAATGACAACAAGCCAGAAAATGTATTATTTTGTTGTCCAATAAAATGTAAATTTTATCAAGAAATCCATGTTCTCCGTTTTGTCCAGTGGTCACCATTTTGATCATTTCAAAGTTTTATAAGAATTATCAAATTTGGACGCTACCAGAGCATCAAGAGCAACCTCCTAAGAAGTGTTCTTCACTAAGCACCCCCCCCCCCCAGGTTGCACACACCACACATTTGGTCATCCACAACCTCCCCAGATGTGAGTTCTTCACTTCTTTTATTTTCTCCTTTTACATTTTTTTGTAGCCAGTTATTATGGCGCTTTTCCACTGCATGGAACCGAACAGTTTGGCTCGCTTTTGCGCTTTTCCACTGCATGGTACCGCATGGTACGGTGTTGGAACGGTTCGGTACGGTTTGCTTTTCCACTAAAGTAAAGTGGGTGGGATAACAACGATTCTCTGACCAATCAGTGGCTAGTAGTGACAAACAGTCAAGGCTGCATGCAAAGGATTGTGGGATATGGTATCGGTACTGCCCTCTTGGAACCACAACTGAGGTGGTACTGTTTAATGGCGCTTTTCCACTGCATGGAACCGAATGGTTCGGCTCGCTTTTGCGCTTTTCCACTGCATGGTACCGCATGGTACGGTGTTGAAACGGTTCGGTACGGTACGGCGGCGCTTTTCCACTACATGGAACCGAACGGTACGGCTCGATTAAACAGTACCACCTCGGTTGTGGTTCCAAGAGGGCCGTACCGATACCATATCCCACAATCCTTTGCATGCAGCCTTGACTGTTTGTCACTACTAGCCACTGATTGGTCAGAGAATCGTTGTTATCCCACCCACTTTACTTTAGTGGAAATGCAAACCATACTGAACCGTTCCAACACCGTACCATGCGGTACCATGCTGTGGAAAACCAAACAGAGCCAAGCGGGGCCAAGCAGGGCCGAGTGGAGCCGAGCCGGTACTTGCAGTGGAAAAGTGCCATTACTGCACCAGGGTTTCATGGAGCCCCGGGGTTCCTTCAGATGTTTCTGGGGGTTCCTTGAGCGTTGAGCAATTTCTGTCTCTCAGTTAGGTTCCCTTCGATACCATTGATCTTTTTAGCTATCTGTAAGGGGGAAATTCTTCCCCGTGATCACAAATGTAAAGAACATTCTTGACTATCACTCTCATCTATCATGAGTTGTAGTTATGGTAACTTTTAGAGGGTTCCATGAGACCGGAAAGTTATTTCAAGGGTTCCTCTGTGTTGGAAAGGTTGAAGATGGCCGTACTACACCTTTACGACTCTCCAGCCTGCTCTGTCTCTTTTTTTTGTTCCCTGCATAGGTCCTACCTACTCCTCCTTCAAGCACTGCGGTTCCCGGACTTTATTGTACACTGAACTCTCTTATGGGTCATTATATGTAACAGAGGTCAGTCCAAATGGTGTCAGAAGAAAATGAGAGAAGCATCCTGTGTCTCAGTGTCGGTCAGGCAGGGAGTGAAGGATAGGCTTGTTGTCCAATACCGGGAGCAAAGTTTAGGCTTCCTAAAAAGCATCATCTATGCCCCCCCAGAAGTGGACAAAGCTACATGACTATGGGAGAGGGTCCCAGCACCAGCCATCCAACAATAAGTATATAGATAGACCCCTATGTCTCAGAGGGCCCCATTGCAGCTGCACATTCTACACCAGGGGTCTCCAAACTTTCTAAACAAAGGGCTGGTTTACTGTCCTTCAGACTTTAGGGGGCCACACTGTGGCCAGTGGAAATTGGAAATTTTGCTGGCATCAGTAAGAGTAAACAGTGGCCCACCTTTGGTATTAGGATGAATAGTGCCCAATTGTTGGTATCAATGAAGAAATGGCCCCCATTTTGGGGGCTATTCTGACCATTCAGAGGGTAGAATAGTGTCTCATATTAGTAGGATGAGTAGTGCCCCAAGGTCCAGATAAAGGCAGGCAAAGGACCACATCTGGTCCCCTGACCCGCAGTTTGGAGACCCCCTGGTCTACACAAATGGTTTGTCCCACAGAGAGGTCCCCATGCGGGGAGGGTTGGAGACCAATAAATTAAGGCCCCTATTCCCGTAAATTTAGGGCAGAAAAAGGAGTCTCTTAAAGCAGATGCAGATCTGTGATTCCTGACTGAGATTTTCTGTACTGAGGCTGAATAAAACGGCTATTTTTAGACAGTGAAACAATAATGTATGAATTATTGAGTATACTGTGAAAGTTTAATGAAGAGATGCAATCGTGAATTTAATAGGCCCTTCGCTGCAGATTTTCTGTTCTTGTAAAACTCAGACTGAAATGTTCCACTACATTATCTATGGGGATAGTCAGGACCGATGGGCATGTCACTGAAGACGAGGGAACATACACAGCAGATGTGTCGCCAATGTGCCGCTTTGCCATGAAGTTCTTGCCCTCTCTTTAATGATGGGGCAATGGCCCAATTGCACAGAGTTTTCCCAGCTATGAAACATTGTTTATTGCCCCTAAACTGCTCTGTCCTTGCCAAGGCCACATTAGGATCTGTCCTAGGCCAAGGTTCTGTCCAGGGACCAATCCTGTTTAATTTATTCATAAATGATCTAGAGGAGGGGATATCTAGTACAATCTCAGTATTTGCGGATGATACTAAACTAAGCATGCCAATATCTTCTATGCAGGATGTGGAAACCTTACAAGCGGATCTGAACAAAATAAAGGGGGGGGCAACTACATGGCAGATGAGGTTTAATGCTGAAAAATGTAAAGTAATGCACTTGGGGGCCAGAAACCAGAAAGCAAGCTACTCACTAGGGGGGGGGGACCTCTGGGTGAGTCTAGGATGGAAAAAGACTTGGGGGTACTGGTAGACAACAGGTTTGGCAGTGGCATGCAATGCCAAGCCGCTGCAAGCAAAGCCAACAGAATACTGGGATGTATAAAAAAGGGGATTCACTCCAGAAATAAAGAGATTATTCTCCCACTCTACAAGACTCTGGTCCGGCCACATCTGGAGTTTGCTGTCCAGTTCTGGGCACCGGTCCTCAGGAAGGATTTGCTGGAACTGGAGAGAGTCCAGAGAAGGGCAACAAAAATAATTAGGGGAATGGAGGACTTCAGCTATGAGGAAAGACTACAAGCACTGAACTTATTCTCTCTGGAGAAGAGACGATTGAGGGGGGATATGATATCAATGTACAAATACTGTACTGGCGACTCTAGCATAAGGAACAAACTATTCAGAGAAAGGGAATACAATAAGACACGTGGCCACTCACTAAGACTAGAGGGAAAATGGTTTAACCTTAAAATACGTAAGGGGTTCTTCACTGTCAGAGCCGTAAGGGTGTGGAATTCTCTTCCACAAGCAGTGGTATCAGCAGGGAGCATCGATAGCTTCAAAAAACTATAAGATGGGCACCTTAAAGACCACAACATACAGGGGTATACAATGTACAACATACAGGGGGTATACAATGTACAACATACAGGGGGTATACAATGTACAACATACAGGGGTATACAATGTACAACATACAGGGGGTATACAATGTACAACATACAGGGGGTATACAATGTACAACATACAGGGGTATACAATGTACAACATACAGGGGTATATAATGTACAACATACAGGGGTATAGCTGGGAAATATGTTGCACATAATCTGATGTGTCCATGTGGCTGTAATAAGAACTGCAGGTATTACCTCCCACCCACCAATCAACTTCATACTTTCAGGGAATATAAAAATATGATTGGGTGATGGGGGATATGAGGCTTGGTTCTGGGAATTTTAAGTTGATACATTTGGATCATAGAAGCATTTGTTGAGGTTTAAATTAGTAATAATAATGTTATTGTTGACTACTAGTTCTCATCTACTGTTGGATCCCATTTCCTTTCAGGAATTGTGATTCAGAGCAGATATTTTTTTAGATTTATATTGAGTTTAGTTTCAAATGATAAAATCTCATATACAAACTATTCAATGAGGAGAAGTGTTTTGAGTGAGTTCATCTGTTGTGTTAGCATGGATTCCCAGAGACTAAGCCGCACCTGGAACCCAGGACCACCATAACGAGGTATGGATTTCACCACAAGGCAGTCCAAAGTCAAAGGGTAAGGGTTCATGGGGACCAGCATAGGAAGTTATGATTTTCACTGCAAGACACTCCAAGTTCAAAGGTCAAGGTTTCATGAGGACCACAGAGGTATGGATTTCACTGCAAGGCACTGCAAAATCAAAGGTTAAGGCTCCGCAGCGACCACCATAAATAGGTATGGGTTTTACTGCATGGCAGTCCAAAGTCAAAGGTCAAGGCTTCATAGAGATCACCATAAGGAGGTATGGGTTTTACTGTACAACACTGCAAATTCAAAGGTCAAGGCTTCATGGGGACCACCATAACAAGGTATGGATTTTTCTGCAAGGCACTTCAAAATAAAAGGTTAAGGCTCCATGGATCCACCATAAATTGGTATGGGTTTTTACTGCAAGGCACTCCAAAGTCAAAGGTCAAGGCTTCATAGGGATCACCATAAGGAGGTATGGGTTTCACTGCAAGGCACTCCAAAATTATAGGTTAAGGCCCCATGGAGACCACCATAAATAGGTACTGGTTTTACTGCAAGGCACTCCAAAATCAATGATCAAGGCTTTATGGGGGCCACCATAAGGAAGCATGGGTATGGTTTCCAGTGCAAGGAACTCCAGAGTGAAAGGTTAAGGCTTCAAGGGGACCACCATAACAAGGTATATAATTTACTGCAAGGCACTCCAAAACCAAAGGTTAAGGCTCCATGGGGACCACCATAAATAGTTTTGTGTTTTTACTGCAAGGCACTCCAAAGTCAAAGGCTAAGGCTTCGTGGGGACCTCCATAAGGAGGTATTGGTTTTACTGCAAGACACTCTAGAGCAGGGATTCTCAAACTACGGCCCTGCAGCTGTTGCAGAACTACAAATCCCATGAGGCATTGTAAAACTCTGACATTCACATTCACAGACATGACTAGGCATGATGGGAAATGTAGTTCCTGAACAACCAGAGGGCCGTAGTTTGGGAATCCCTGCTCTAGAGTGAATGTTTAAGGCTTCATGGGAACCATCATAAGTAGGTATGGGTTTTTACTGTACGACACTCCAAATTCAAACAAGGTATGGATTTCACCGCAAGGTACTCCAAAATCAACGGTTAAGGATCCATGGATCCACCATGAATAGGTATGGGTTTTTACTGCAAGGCACTCCAAAGTGAAAGGTTAAGGCTTCATAGGGACATCATAAGGAGGCATGGGTTTCACTGCAAGACCCTCCAAATCCAAAGGTCAAGGTTTCATGGGGACCACCATAACAAGTTATTGATTTCACTCCAAAATCAAAGGTTAAGGCTCCATGGATCCACCATAAATAGGTATGGGTTTTTACTGCAAGGCACTCCAAAGTCAAAGGTTAAGGCTTCATGGGGACATCATAAGGAGGTATGGGTTTCACTGTAAGACACTCCAAATCCAAAGGTCAAGGTTTCATGGGGACCACCATAAGGAAATATGGGTATGGTTTTTACTGCAAGGCACTCCAGAGTCAAAGGTTAAGGCTTCAAGGGGACCATCATAAGGAAGCATGAGTTTCACTGCAAGGCACTCCAAAGGTTAAGGCTTCATGGGGACCACTATAAGTAGGTATGGGTTTCACTGTTACACATTCCAAAGTCAAGGGTCAAAGCTTCATGGAAGCCATCTCCGCACTCAACCGAGGGGTAAACTGTACACTCAGGAAAAAGAAGACCCTTACAGGCATTCTAAATTCTATATATATATATAGGTGGTTATATGACCTTATTATTGGGGCGGACTGGGAGGCAAACTCCACCAATTAGCCCTCTTATAGTAGGGAAATGCTTTTTGAGGCTGAAGAACATGCTAGCTGAAAGTATGTGATGGTGCCTCACTGATTGGTGGACCTAGTGAAAGGTGGGTATTCCTAAAGGACATGGTTTATGGTGAAACACCTTTCCATACCTTTCAGCATCAGCATTGACACCTCAGAGACACAAAGAAGACATTGGAAGCCATCTCTCTATCAGACACAATATTAATGTGGAGTATATAGATATATAATGTCCAACATATGTCAATGACTGTAGGCTCTGCTCTGGCTGATCTCTGAATGGTGAAGTGTCTCCACTCAGGGCCAACTGCCCAAATGCCCCCCGCTGTCCCTCAGCTCTGTCTTTCCCTTCTGTATCATCATACTACTAATGTAAAATATTATCTTTAGCAGATTAAGATTGGCCACCTGTGGCCCTCAAACTACAGTTGGTTGTACTGGGGCATCAGTCCCCCTATTGCTGTGTATCTTCGGTTTACCCAAAGCTGATACAATGTTGTGCTCCAAAATCTGCTGTTTTTGGTATAAAGAACTACTGTAACATTGTTTCCTTTCTTGACTGTTTTTTAGTGTAAAACTTTGTCTGGGATCTGCGACCACATTATTTCCCTGTCATCCGATTCGCTGGTGTCTCAGTCGGCCCATTTGGAAGTCGTCCATCTCACGAACATCATGCCAAGTGAAGGACTGGTGAGTGCTGAGTTATTGGAATGTGTTGGGTCAGTGGTTTTGTTTAGAATGGAGGGCAATGGCCAAACAAATTGCAGAGTCACTGCTTTTCAGAGACACTGTCCTTGCACGGGTAAACTGACAATGTATTTTTCACATGTTAAGGGCTCTTGCACATGGAAGTACTGAGTTTTAAAATATTAAATACTGGCCGCAAGATCCTGTGTTTTAATTTCTCCAAACAATGTACGCATGTAATGATTGTGTAATGTTTACATGTGTACAAGCATGCAGCGTTAATGTAGCCTATTGGTTGCTAGGATGTAGATGGCCATTGCCATTAAGCATCCATTGTTGGTGGGGTGCAGATGGCTCCTGTTGCTTAGTATCCTTTGTTGGTAGAACATAATCAGCCATTGCCACCTAGCATTCTTTGGTGCTAACATGCAGGTGGCCATTTCCACCTAGTGTCCTTCGTTGCTAGGGTGCAGGTGGCTATTCCTCTTCATTGCTAGAACACAGCCATCTATTGCCGGCTACTGTCCTTCCTTGCTAGGACACAAACAACCATTGCTGCTTAGTGTCTTCTGTTGCTAGGATGCAGGCAGCCATTGCCACCTTGTGTCTTTCGTTGCTAGGATGCAGGTGGCTTTTCCCGTCTAAAGTCCTTCATTGCTAGGACCCAAGCAGCCATTGCCGCTTCGTGTCTTCTGTTGCTGGGTTGCAGGCAGCCACTGCCAAATTGCATCCTTTCTAGCTAGGATGTACTGTATGTAGCTTTTACTAACTAGTTTCCTTCATTGCTGTGATGCAGGTGGCCATTGCTACCTAACATCCTTTGTTGCTAGGATGCAGACTGCTTTTGCCGCCTAGTCCTTCTTTGCTAGAATGCAGACGGCTATTGTTACCTAGGGTCCTTTGTTGATAGAATGCAGGTGGCCATTGCCACCTAGCATCCTCCATTGCTAGGACTCAAGCAGCCATTACCACCTAGCGCCCTCCGTTGCTAGGACACAAGCAGCCATTACCACCTAGCGCCCTCCATTGCTAGGACACAAGAAGCCATTACCACCTAGTGCCCTCCGTTGCTAGGACACAAGCAGCCATAACCACCTAGTGCCATCCATTGCTAGGACCCAAGCAGCCATTACCACCTAACGCCCTCCATTGCTAGGACCCAAGCAGCCATTGTCACCTAGTGCCCTCCATTGCTAGGATGCAAGCAGCCATTGTCATCTAGCGCCCCCCATTGCTAGGACCCAAGCAGCCATTGTCACCTAGTGCCCTTTATTGCTAGGATGCAAGCAGCCAATTTCACCTAGCGCCCTCCATTGCTAGGATGCAAACAGCCAATGTCACCTAGCGTCCTCCATTGCTAGGATGCAAGCAGCCATTGTAATCTAGCACCCCCCATTGCTAGGACCCAAGCAGCCATTGTCACCTAGTGCCCTTTATTGCTAGGATGCAAGCAGCCATTACCACCTAGCACCCTCCATTGCTAGGATGCAAGCAGCCATTCCCACCTAGCGCCCTCCATTGCTAGGACGCAAGCAGCCATTCTCACCTAGCGCCCTCCGTTGCTAGGACACAAGCAGCCATTACCACCTAGTGCCGTCCATTGCTAGGACCCAAGCAGCCATTACCATCTAGCGCCCTCCATTGCTAGGACCCAAGCAGCCATTGTCACCTAGTGCCCTCCATTGCTAGGATGCAAGCAGCCATTGTCATCTAGCGCCCCCCATTGCTAGGACCCAAGCAGCCATTGTCACCTAGCGCCTTCCATTGCTAGGATGCAAGCAGCCAATGTCACCTAGCGCCCTCCATTGCTAGGATGCAAGCAGCCATTGTCATCTAGCGCCCCCCATTGCAAGGACCCAAGCAGCCATTGTCACCTAGTGCCCTTTATTGCTAGGATGCAGGCAGCCAATGTCACCTAGCACCCTCCATTGCTAGGATGCAAGCAGCCATTGTCATCTAGCGCCCACCATTGCTTGGACCCAAGCAGCCATTGTCACCTAGCGCCCTCCATTGCTAGGACCCAAGCAGCCATTGTCACCTAGCGCCCTCCATTGCTAGGAGGCAAGCAGCCATTGTCACCTAGTATCCTCCATTGCTAGGACCCAAGCAGCCATTGCCACCTAGCGCCCTCCATTGCTAGGACCCAAGCAGCCATTACCACTTAGTGCCCTTTATTGGTAGGATGCAAGCAGCCAATGTCACCTAGCGCCCTCCATTGCTAGGATGCAAGCAGCCATTGTCATCTAGCGCCCACCATTGCTAGGACCCAAGCAGCCATTGTCATCTAGCGCCCTCCATTGCTAGGACCCAAGCAGCCATTGTCACCTAGCACCCTCCATTGCTAGGATGCAAGCAACCATTACCACCTAGCGCCCCCCATTCCTAGGACGCAAGCAACCATTACCACCTAGCGCCCTCCATTGCTGGGACCCAAGCAACCATTACCACCTAGCGCCCTCCATTGCTGGGACCCAAGCAACCATTACCACTTAGCGCCCTCCATTGCTAGGACCCAAGCAGCCTTTACCACCTAGCGCCCTCCATTGCAAGGACCCAAGTAGCCAATACCACTTAGCGCCCTCCATTGCTAGAACCCAAGCAGCCACTACCACCTAGCGCCCTCCATTGCTAGGACCCAAGCAGCCATTGTAACCTAGCGCCCTCCATTGCTAGGACCCAAGCAACCATTACCACCTAGCGCCCTCCATTGCTAGGATGCAAGCAGCCATTGTCACCAAACAGCATTCATAGCTATTGCTGCCTGGGTTTATATCTACTTTAAGGAAAGCTCCACCCTCTTTATTGCACATAATGGATTGCAACAGCTTTAGGGTCTCCTAAATTATCTGCAAAGTTTTCAGCAAAATTCTGGTGAAAATACGAGCGATCGCCCAGAGACGCTTTATAAATAACTAAAACGTTCCCAATCGATACTCCCCACGAAGAAACGTCGAATCCTCCATTTCAGCCTCCTATAAAGAGATCTCTTATCAGATTCCTGCTTCCCCGGCCAAGCCGAAATGGAAGAATCATTTTCCTGTCGGCATTTTTTTTTTTTTTTTCAAACCACAAACTGCACAAATGCAAAATATTGATTTTAAAATTGCAAATGAAGTCAGAGCTTCCCGGCTTCTCTTTTTAATTATGCAGCGGTAATGTGGCGCCGTCCTTTTAAAGCCTCGGCTAATTATTTTGATCTTTTTATCTATATCGCAATTAAAAGTCATAAAAAGGAGATCTTGCTCTGCATTTGTCCATCATAAAAAATTGTCTCCCTCGGCGTGCGTTCCGTGTGACTGATGATGGGAAATTGATCGGCCCTCCCATTAAAATGGTTTCACAGACCCCCCCATCCCCCCCAATCCTGCCATCACTAGAAGATCCGGGACAGATACGATAACAGGCAATGATTTTATTGTATGGCCGCGTAGTTGTAGGATATTTAAAGGTCACGGAGCCACTTTTACGGGTCAGGAAACTCCTTTCCTAAATCTTATACTGTGTTACAAAAAGGGACAGTGAGGTGACATTGTTAACCACTTAAGCCCCGGAGGATTTGGCTGCTAAACGACCAGGGGGTATTTTGCGATTCGGCACTGCGTGACTTTAACGGACAATTGCGCGGTCATGCGACACTGTACCTAAACGAATTTGGCGTCCTTTTTTTCCCACAAACAGAGCTTTCTTTTGGCGGTATTTGATCACCTGTGCGATTTTTTGATCACGCGCTATAAACAAAAAAAGAGCTTCAATTTTGCAAAAATAGCAATATTTTTCCCTTTTTTTTATATGAAATTCCCCCCCAAAAAAATGTAAAAATCAAAATTTTTTAACATTTTCGGCCAATTTGTTTTATGCTACCTATGTTTGGTAAAAAAAAATCGCAAAAAGCGTATTTTGATTGGTTTGCGCAAAAGTTATTGCGTTTACTGACTAAGGGAAAGATTTTTGTCATTTTTGTTGTTTTTTTTTTTAACGCGTAATGGCGGCGATCTGCGATTTTTTTTTGCGGTACTGCGACATTGCGGCGGACAGATCGGACCCTTGACTGACATTTTTGACACTTTTGGGGTTACCAGTGACATTTCTACAGTAATCAGTGCTATATATATGCACTGTTACTGTAAAAATACACTGGTAGTGAAGGGGTTAACTTTATTTGAGAGGGAGGGGCTGTGTGTGTCCCTAGGGGCGTGATTCTTACTGTGATTGGCTGTGGCTTCAGCTGTATGCAGAGTGATCAACGGATCTACATAGTAGATCCATATGATCAGCTCTCATACAGAGGGGAGAATGACAGGCAGCTTGTTTACACAAGCTGCCTGACTTTCTCCCTCTCCCCCGCCGATCGCAGAGTGGCCGGCGGACATCGGGTCCGCCGGTCACACGCGCGGAGGGGTCCGTGACCACGCGGGAGCGGGTGCGCGCCTCCGGCGGCGCGCGCTCGCTCCCTAGACCCTCACAAGCTAGTGACGTAGCCCTAGTCTCTTTGCCTGTGAGGGGCTGACCGCCGACGTAGATCGGCGTGCGGCGGTCGGCAAGTGGTTAACAAACACTATATTGTCAAAAGTATTGGGACGCCTGCCTTTACACACACATGAACTTTGAGCTCTGTAATTTCAAAGCCTTTGTTTCTAATTTTTAGGGAATAGTACCACTGGATTGGCGTAGGGCCAATGTGGTGCCTATATTTAAAAAGGGATTAAAGTCTTTGCCAAGTAACTATAGACCTGTTAGTGTAACTTCTATAGTCGGGAAGATATTGGAGAGGTTAATAAAAGACCCCATAGATGAGTTCTTGCTGGAAAAAAAAATATTTTAAGCAACAGACAGCATGGATTCATGAGAGACAGAAGTTGTCAAACAAACCTGATTTCTTTTTATGAGGAGGTAAGTAAAACCTTGGACAGAGGGGTGGCTGTGGACGTGGTATACTTGGACAGAGGGGTGGCTGTGGACGTGGTATACTTGGACAGAGGGGTAGCTGTGGATGTGGTATACTTGGACAGCGGGGTAGCTGTGGATGTGGTATACTTGGACAGAGGGGTAGCTGTGGACGTGGTATACTTGGACAGAGGGGTGGCTGTGGATGTGGTATACTTGGACAGAGGGGTAGCTGTGGACGTGGTATACTTGGACAGAGGGGTAGCTGTGGATGTGGTATACTTGGACAGAGGGGTAGCTGTGGACGTGGTATACTTGGACAGAGGGGTGGCTGTGGATGTGGTATACTTGGACAGAGGGGTGGCTGTGGACGTGGTATACTTGGACAGAAGGGTGGCTGTGGATGCGGTATACTTGGACAGAGGGGTGGCTGTGGATGTGGTATACTTGGACAGAGGGGTGGCTGTGGACGTGGTATACTTGGACAGAAGGGTGGCTGTGGATGTGGTATACTTGGACAGAGGGGTGGCTGTGGACGTGGTATACTTGGACAGAAGGGTGGCTGTGGACGCGGTATACTTGGACAGAAGGGTGGCTGTGGATGTGGTATACTTGGACAGAGGGGGGCTGTGGATGTGGTATACTTGGACAGAGGGGTGGCTGTGGACGTGGTATACTTGGACAGAGGGGTGGCTGTGGATGTGGTATACTTGGACAGAGGGGTGGCTGTGGACGTGGTATACTTGGACAGAGGGGTAGCTGTGGACGTGGTATACTTGGACAGAGGGGTGGCTGTGGACCAGTGTTAATTTTGGCAGCAAATTTCAATTTAGTTTTAGTCTTAGGACTAAAATGGCATTTTAGTTTTAGTCCCATTTTAGTCTTTTGCAAGTGTTTTAGTTTTAGTCGTATTTAGTCGACTAAAACTCCAGTACATTTTAGTCAACTAAAACGTCCTACATTTTAGTCGACTATAACTCATTTTAGTCATCTATAATCGAATGGGTGTAGTTCAATTGTAATTTGTAATGCATTATTTAAGCATTTCTCTACAATTTCCAAACTCATTATATACTACTGCTGGTCCTGGAGTGAAAAATCGAATATGTTGTTATTTATGGTATTAAGCTTTCAGCATGCACCAGTGTTAATTTTGGCAGCAAATTTCGTTTTAGTTTTAGTTATAGTCTTTTGACTAAAATGCCGTTTTAGTTTTAGTCGTATTTTAGTCTTAAGACTAAAATGCCATTTTAGTTGTATTTTAGTCGTCTGAATTGTTTTAGTTTTAGTCGTATTTTAGTCGACTAAAATTGTGTTAATTTAGTCGACGAAAACGTTTTAGTCGACGAAATTAACACTGCTGTGGACATGGTATACTTGGACAGAGGGGTGGCTGTGGACGTGGTATACTTGGACAGAGGGGTGGCTGTGGACGTGGTATACTTGGACAGAGGGGTGGCTGTGGATGTGGTATACTTGGACAGAGGGGTGGCTGTGGACGTGGTATACTTGGACAGAGGGGTGGCTGTGGATGTGGTATACTTGGACAGAGGGGTGGCTGTGGGTGTGGTATACTTGGACAGAGGGGTGGCTGTGGACGTAGTATACCTAGATAGAGGGGTGTCTGTGGACATAGTATACTTGGACAGAGGGGTGGCTGTGGATGTAGTATACTTGGACAGAGGGGGGCTGTGGATGTGGTATACTTGGACAGAGGGGGGCTGTGGATGTGGTATACTTGGACAGAGGGGTGGATGTGGTATACTTGGACAGAGGGGGGCTGTGGATGTGGTATACTTGGACAGAGGGGTGGCTGTGGACGTGGTATAGTTGGACAGAGGGGTGGCTGTGGACGTGGTATAGTTGGACAGAGGGGTGGTTGTGGACGTGGTATAGTTGGACAGAGGGGTGGTTGTGGACGTGGTATACTTGGATTTTGCAAAAGAGTTTGACACAGTTCCCCACACACGGCTAATGTGTAAGGTAAAGTCTGCAGGCTTGGAAAGATCGGTTTGTAATTGGATAGAAAATTGGCTAAAAGATAGAATTCAGAGAGTAGTGGTTAATGATTCTTACTCTGAATGGTCTAAAGTTATCAGTGGTGTACCCCAAGGTTCAGTTTTTTAATATCTTTATGAAATGGGGGGTCTGGGATTTCAGTCTTTGCAGATGACACCGAGCTTTGCAGTGGAATAACTTCCTTACAGGATTTCTCCAACTTACAATCTGATCTCAATGCACTGTTTCATTGGGCAACAATGTGGCAAATGGGGTTTAATGTTGATAAATATAAAGTTATTCACTTGGGGGGGGGTAGGAATATGCATGCATCATACATACTAGGGGGAGTAGAACTGGGGCAATCCATAGGGGAGAAGGATCTGGGGGAATCCATAGTGGAGAATGATCTGGGGAAATCCATAGCGGAGAAGGATCTGGGGGAATCCATAGTGGTGAAGGATCTGGGGGAATCCATAGCGGAGAAGGATCTGGGGGAATCCATAGCGGAGAAGGATCGGGGGGAATCCATAGCGGAGAAGGATCTGGGGGAATCCATAGCGGAGAAGGATCTGGGGGAATCCATAGTGGAGAAGGATCTGGGGGAATCCATAGCGGAGAAGGATCTAGGGGAATCCATAGTGGAGAAGGATCTGGGGGAATCCATAGTGGAGAAGGATCTGGGGGAATCCATAGCGGAGAAGGATCTGGGGGAATCCATAGCGGAGAAGGATCTGGGGGAATCCATAGTGGAGAAGGATCTGGGTGTTCTGGTAGATCCTAAGCTTAATAACAGCATGCGATGCCAAGCTGCTGTTTCCAAAGCAAGCCAAGTCCTTTCTTGTATAACAGAGGCATGGACTCCAGAGAGAGAGATATAATTTTGCCCCTGTACAAATCATTAGTAAGACCTCATCTGGAATATGCAGTTCAGTTTTGGGCTCCAGTTCTTTAAAAGGATATCGGGGAACTGGAGAAAGTGCAGAGAAAGGCAACCAAACTGATAAGAGGCATGGAGGAGCTCAGCTATGAGAAAAGATTAGAGGAACTGAATTTATTCTCTCTTGAGAAGAGGAGATTAAGGGGGGATATGATGTCCATGTATAAATACATAATGGGGGATATGATCTCCATGTATAAAAACATAAGGGGGGTATGATAACCATGTATCAATATATAAGGGGGGATATGATCTCCATGTATAAAAACATAAGGGGGGGTATGATAACCATGTATCAATACATAAGGGGGGATATGATCTCCATGTATAAAAACATAAGGGGGGGGTATGATAACCATGTATAAATATATAAGGGGGGATATGATCTCCATGTATAAATACATAAGGGGGGATATGATCTCCATGTATAAATTCATAAGGGGGGATATGATCTCCATGTATAAATACATAAGGGGGAATATGATCTCCATGTATAAATACATAAGGGGGGATATGATCTCCATGTATAAATACATAAGGGGGGATATGATCTCCATGTATAAATACATAAGGGGTCCATATAGTGAACTTGGTGTTGAGTTGTTCACTTTAAGGTCAACACAGAGGACAAGGGGGCACTCTTTACGTCTAGAGGAAAACAGATTTTGTCTACAAATACGGAAAGGTTTCTTCACCGTAAGAGCTGTTAAAATGTGAAGTAGACTCCCTCCAGAGGTGGTTCTGGCCAGCTCAGTAGATTGCTTTAAAAAAGTCCTGGCTTGCAGTCTCCTCTCTAATTCCTCCCAAAGGCGCTCTATCGGGTTGAGGTCAGGCCAGTCAAGTTCCTCCACCCCAAACTCACTCATCCATCATTTATGGACCTTGCTTTGTGCACTGGTCCAAATCATTTGGTGGAGGGGGGATTATGATGGGGGGTTGTTTTTCAGGGGTAGGGCTTGGCCCCTTAGTTCCAGTGAAGGGAACTCTTAAGGTGTTAGCATACCAAGACGTTTTGGACCATTTTATCCTCCAGACTTTGTGGGAGGAGTTTGGGGATGGCCCCTCCCTGTTCCAACATGACTGCGCACCAGTGCACAAAGCAAGGTGCATAAAGACATGGATGAGTGAGTTTGGGGTGGAGGAACTTGACTGGCCTCAACCTGATAGAAGACCTTTCTTTCCACCAACCCCCACCACCAATCTTCTTCTTTTCCTCTTCTCTCCTCCAGCCTCTCTTTCCACCAACACCCACTGCCAAACTTCTCCTCCTCACCTCTCCTCCTCTCCCCTCCCCTCTCCTCCTCTCTCCTCCTCCTCTCCCCTCTCCTCTCCTTTCCTCCCCTCTCCTCTCCTCTCCTTTCCTCCCCCCTCCTCTCCTCTCCTTTCCTCCCCTCTCCTTTCCTCCCCTCTCCTCTCCTCTCCCCTCCCCTCCTCTCCCCTCCCCTCTCCTCTCCTCCCCTCTCCTCTCCTCTCCTCTCCTCTCCTCTCCTCTCCTCTCCTCTCCTCTCCCCTCCTCTCCTCAGCATCTGTATTCAGTTCTCTTACGTTCACAGCCTTTCTCTCCCCCACTTTCCATCTCACTCTCCTCTCCTCTCTTGTCTTGTCATTCCTCTTGCCTCCCACAGCCTTCCTTTTCACCAAGCCAGCTGCCAATCCTCTTCTTCTCCTCTCCTCTAGGTACTGAATCTCTATTTAGTCCTCTTGCCTCCTGTAGACATTCCTCTCCCCACCTCCTGCTTTCATTCCCCCTGCATGAGTGGTGACAGCGCTCCTCGTGGGCGTGCACCTGCTGCCCGAAACAAACGCTGTCACTCAGAACTAATTAACCGCTTGCCTACCAGCTGCCGTAGTTTTACTGCGGCAGGTCGGCTCTGTCCCACAAAACGACGTACGTGTACGTCACTTCGCAGGACTGCTTTTGGGAGCATGCGCACGCCGCCTGGCCACAAGGGGAGCCAATCAGCAGGTCTGGTGGCCGCTATGTCCACCGGGCTCCCCGTGGAGACAGAACGGTTGTCTGCCGTTGTAAACACGGCAGACCGCTGTTCTGTCAGCAATGAACACAGGTCTCTGTGTTCATTCAGCAAGCCCATCCCCCACACAGTTAGAAAGCACCCACTAGGAACACATTTAACCGTTTGGTCGCCCCTGGTGTTAACCCCTTCCCTGCCATTGTCATTAGTACAGTAACAGTGCAGATTTTTAGCACTGATTACTGTAGTAATGTCACTGGTCCCCCCAAATGTGTCAAAAATGTCAGTTAGGGGTCCAATCTGTCCGCAGAAAGTGAAAAACTTTTTTATGTTTTGATTTTCAGAATTGTCGCCCTTTTTTTGTTTATAGTGCAAAAAATAAAAATCTCACAGGTGATCAAATACCACCAAAGAAAGCTCTATTTGTGGGGAAAAAAGGACATCAATTTTATTTTGGGTACAGCGTCGCACGACCGCGCAATTGTCAGTTAAAATAACGCAAGAAACGGCCTGGTCATTAAGGGGGTAAAACCTTCTGGTCCAGAAGCGCTTTAATAATTATCTCCATGCTGCTGACCCCACTAGCTCAGGATTCAGACCTCCTAGAAAGACGGAGGGGAAGTGCTATATGCACATAGTTAACTGGGGGTGGGGGGGAGAGGACATGAGTAACGAAGAAAAACTTTGGTGAAGACTTTTCCTTTAAGCGTGCATGGGCATTAAAGAGGTATTCTGCCCCCCCCCCCCCCTCCAAAAATTAAAAGTCAGCAGCTACATAACAGGTACCCCCCCCACCCCCAAAAGTAGCCAAATGTGGCACCGGAGGGGAGGGGAGACAGAGAGGCGGTAGTTCCACTTTTGAGTAGAACTCCGCTTTAAATTAAAAGTGCCAAGAAAAACAGCCCCTTGGTATCTTCATTATTTTATGTGTTTTGTGCTCAGAAGGAAAAAAAAACAATAAGAAGAACAAAAAGGTAAAAAAGACACAAATGAAATCAAATACAGAAAATAGAAAACAAAAGAACAAATATAAATAATAGTAAATAAATGAAAATACGTCATTTTTTTCATTCCTTGCTCCCTTGCTGTGTTCTCCCGGTGGGCTCTCTGCACCCGGAGGGGTCTGGAGAGAATTCCCATGTTCCCTGCCATAAATAAAGCGGCCCGGGGGGGGGGGGGGGGTGTTGATGATATTACTGATATGTTGTAGTGCTTGTTGTCTGTTATCATGAAAAGTTGATGGCTGATCCGCAGGGACACAGAAATATCTGTTATATTTATTGAATGCGGCACATAGAGGGGCTCGGCGTCTGGATGTAATTGTGAGCGCCTCAGGGGCTCCAGAGCAACATAAAACTAAATAACGCCATTCAGGACCCAAGCGCCCGTCCACACATCGATGGAAGCCATCAGGAAAGCTCAGCTTTCTAAAGGCGAAGTGATAAAATGACTTAAGGCCCGTACACACGTACCGATCGTCGGCATACAAACGTCGGTGGACGAAGGATCTGCCGATTGTACGCGTGTTAGTATGGTGCCTCCGACAGATGTCTGCGCACAATCCGCGGACAAAAGTCTTTCGTGCAAACATGAAAATATTTGTATGCCGACACCAGAACGGACGATTGTTCGCCTGTCAGTACACAATTCGGCCGACAGACCGCAGATTTGCAAGACTGGGCATGCTCAGAAAATAGAAAACACAGGGAAAGTTAACCATTACATGACATCACTTCTGCAGTCGGCGGACAAAATTCTTGTGCTGTCCTTGTGCTGTCTTTGCACTTTTCAGCAGACACCGACATCCCGGGGAGAAAAGAGGAACATTTGTAAGCCGACCATCGGTACGTGTGTACGGGGCTTTACACTAACAATCCTATAATGCAGCCGACATAACACTCACCGGTGTATCATTCAACCAGCTACCGCAATCAGCGCCGCGCCAACCCGCTAAAAAATTTATTTATATATACAGTATCTTACAGAAGTAAGTACACCCCTCTCATTTTTGTAAATATTTTATTCTATCTTTTCATGTGACAACACTGAAGAAATGAGACTTTGCTACAATGTAAAGTAGTGAGTGTACAGCTTGTATAACAGTGTAAATTTACTGTCCCCTCAAAATAACTCAACACACAGCCATTAATGTCTAAACCGCTGGCAACAAAAGTGAGTACACCCCTAAGTGACAATGTCCAAATTGGGTCCAAAGTGTCAATATTTTGTGTGGCCGCCATTATTTTCCAGCACTGCCTTAACCCTCTTGGGCATGGAGTTCACCAGAGCTTCACAGGTTGTCACTGGAGTCCTCTTCCCCTCCTCCATGATGACATCACAGAGCTGGTGGATGTTAGAGACCTTGCGCTCCTCCACCTTCTGTTTGAGGATGCCCCACAGATGCTCAATAGGGTTTAGGTCTGGAGACATGCTTGGCCAGTCCATCACCTTTACCCTCAGCTTCTTTAGCAAGGCAGTGGTCATCTTGGAGGTGTTTGCGGTCGTTATGTTGGAATATTGCCCTGCCACCCAGTCTCTGAAGGGAGGGGATCATGCTCTGCTTCAGTATGTCACAGTACATGTTGGCATTCATGGTTCCCTCAATGATCTGTAGCTCCCCAGTGCCGGCAGCCCCAGACCATGACACTCCCACCACCATGCCTGACTGTAGGAAGACACACTTGTCTTTGTACTCCTCACCTGGTTGCCCCCACACACGCCTGACACCATCTGACACCAAATAAGTTTATTTTGGTCTCATCAGAGCACAGGAGATGGTTCCAGTAATCCATGTCCTTAGTCTGCTTGTCTTCAGCAAACTGTTTGCAGGCTTTCTTGTGCATCATCTTTAGAAGAGGCTTCCTTCTGGGATGACAGCCATGCAGACCAATTTGATGCAGTGTGCGGCGTATGGTCTGAGCACTGACAGGCTGACCCCTCCCCCACCCCTTCAACCTCTGCAGCAATGCTGGCAGCACTCATACATCTATTTCCCAAAGACAACCTCTGGATATGACGCTGAGCACGTGCACTCAACTTCTTTGGTGGACCATGGTGAGGCCTGTTCTGAGTAGAACCTGTCCTGGTAAACCGCTGTATGGTCTTGGCCACCGTGCTGCAGCTCAGTTTCAGGGTCTTGGCAATCTTCTTATAGCCTAGGCCATCTTTATGTAGAGCAATAATTCTTTTATTCAGATCCTCAGAGAGTTCTTTGCCATGAGGTGCCATGTTGAACTTCCAGTGACCAGTATGAGAGAGTGAGAGCGATAACACCAAATGTAACACACCTGCTCCCCATTCACACCTGAGACCTTGTAACACTAACGAGTCACATGACACCGGGGAGGGGAAATGGCTAATTGGGCCCAATTTGGACATTGTCACTTAGGGGTGTACTCACTTTTGTTGCCAGCAGTTTAGACATTAATGGCTGTGTGTTGAGTTATTTTGAGGGGACAGTAAATTTACACTGTTATACAAGCTGTACACTCACTACTTTACATTGTAGCAAAGTGTCATTTCTTCAGTGTTGTCACATGAAAAGATAGAATAAAATATTTACAGAAATGTGAGGGGTGTACTTACTTTTGTGAGATACTGTATTCCCTAATCGCCACAAATGATAAAAATCCACTTTGTGTGCACCAAATACCTTTTCAAACCCAGATATTACATTGTAAATGTAGCAGTGGTATCATCACTATTCTTAGGGCTTTTTTTCTTAGAGGAAAGGTGCAGGAACTCCGCCCTTCTGAGTCGCCTCTTGTCTCCGCCCCCTACTGACCTCTGAGCACTGTTCCTTGCTTCCACCTCCTATCTACCTCCCAGTACCGCCCCTTTTGGAGAATACAGAACCAAGTATAATTTTGTATAGCTAAGTATTTTTTATAGAATGTGTTAAATATAACAAGAAAGGCAGGAAAATAGATCCTTCCCCCAGAAACAATAGACCCCCGCCAACAAAAAATAGATCTTCCTCAGCAAAAATAGACCCCCCAGCAACAATAAACCCACCACCAACAGATCCCCCTCAAAACAATAGATCCCTCCCCCAGCAACAATGAACACCCTGAAATAAAATACCACCTCAGCAACAGTAGATCTCCCAGCAGCCAGCATCATTAGAGCCTTCAGCAGCCAGCTTTGATAGACCTCTCCCTCAACAGGTAGATCCCTACCAGCAACAATAAACCCCTATGCAAAAATAGATACCCTCCAGCGACAATAGATCTCCCAGCAGCCAGCATCAATAGAGCCTTCAGCAGCCAGCATCGATAGACCTCTCCATCAACAGATAGATCCCCACCAGCAACAATTAACCTCCCAGTAACATAAGACCCCCCCCCCCAGCAACAATAAACCCCCATGCAAAAATAGATCCCACAGCAGCGACAATAGATCCCCCATCAGCAAGCATCGATAGACCTCTCCATCAAAGGATAGATCCCTACCAGCAACAATAGACCCCCCAGTAACATAAGACTTGCCCCCCTGTGCAACAATAAGCCCCCATGCAAAAATATATCCCCTCCAGTGACAATAGTTCCCCCAGCAGCCAGCATCAATAGAGCCTTCAGCAGCCAACATTGATAGACCTCTCCATCAACAGATAGATCGCTACCAGCAACAATTGACCCCCAGTAACATAAGACCCGCCCCCAGCAACAATAAACCCCTATACAAAAATAGATCCCCTCCAGCGACAATAGATCCCCCAGGAGCCAGCATCCATAGACCCTCCAGCACCCTATGCCATTACATAAATTTAGTAGCTGGAGGTGCTGGCACTGCCTTCCCCCTGAAAAACAAAACCCAGACTATTCTGTACACAGCCTGTGCAGACAAGAGCTGTGGGAGGGGCCCAGCAAGCTCCACCCACTAAAAGCTGCATGCAGAAAACTACAGAGGAGGCAGAGGCAAGACCAAAATTGTCTGTAAATCAATCCCCTGCAATCCCATGCACAGCAAGACTTAGATGAAAAACAATGAAGGAGAGAATAGGGAGCCAAGTAGGCTTAGATACATTGCACAGTGCAGGTAAAGCTAACACTGGGAGTTTGCTGGAAGGAGGCGGGAGCAGTGACCTCATCAATATGCAGCTTGTTCAATGAGTGGGCTGGTTATTACTTTTCAGTAAAGTCTACAGGAATCACGTCCCAGCATGATACAATGCACAGTAACAGCATGGCTCCCAACTGTCCCTGATTTCGAGGGACTGTCCCCGATTTGGTCCCTCTGTCCCTCTTTCCTCCTCATCTGTCCCTCATTTTGGTCTGATCTATATAGTTGTATAAAAAATCCACTATTTACCTATCAAAAGGTATTTCTCAGTGCTAAACCTTTCATCCAATTTCTAAATTGCTGCATTTGTAAATTTTGCAAGCCAGTATAAAGGAATAGTAATGGTAAAAAAAAAAGCACTTGGGGGTTTAATTCATTTTTTTTTTGTATATTTCTTCTTTAGGGGGCATAGCAGGGGGTGTGTCCTATGCCTACATAGTTTTTCTAATAGGTGTCCCTCCTTCTCATCTCAAAAAGTTGGGAGATATGAATAACAGTATCAAGAAAAAAAGCTCCACCTCATAAAAAAGCCGTCCTGAGCTCCAGTGAGTGACTTTGCCTAGGCTGAGATGTCATCTATGACTTCCAGTCGGTGTCTTTGCCGAGGCTGAGATGAGGTCATCCTTGACCTCCAGTCGGTGACTTTGCTGAGGCTGAAATGAGGTCATCCATGACCTTCAGTCAGTGACTTTGCCTAGGCTAAGATAATGTCATCCTTGACCTCCAGTTGGTGACTTTGCCAGGGGTGAGATGAGGTCATCCTTGACCTCCAGTTGGTGTCTTTGCCGAGGCTGAGATGAGGTCATCCTTGACCTCCAGTTGGTGTCTTTGCCGAGGCTGAGATAAGGTCATCCTTGACCTCCAGTTGGTGACTTTGCCAAGGCTGAGATGAGGCCATCCTTGACCTCCAGTTGGTGACTTTGCCGAGGCTGAGATTAGGTCATTCCTTGACCTCCAGTTGGTGACTTTGCCGAGGCTGAGATTAGGTCATCCTTGACCTCCAGTTGGTGACTTTGCTGAGGCTGAGATTAGGTCATCCTTGACCTCCAGTTGGTGACTCTGCCGAGGCTGAGATTAGGTCATCCTTAAACCTCCAGTTGGTGACTTTGCTGAGGCTGAGATAAGGTCATCCTTGACCTCAAATCGGTGACTTTGCCTAGGCTAAGATGAGGCCATTCCTAACCTCCAGTTGGTGACTTTGCAGAGGCTGAGATAAGGTTGGGCTGTCATCTGCTGTCCACGGGCACACTTAGGCTACATACCAGCGGGCTCTGTAGCTCTCATCCAACTGCATCTCTGCCTGGAGCAGTCTGTTTACCTCAGCTTTCCATTCCTTGTGCAGTTGTTTCCCCAGTAACAGTATTCGCACTTCGTACTGCGACCAGTACCTTTCCTGGATGGAGGGGAGAATATTTCCCTGGTGTCCCTGCTCACAGGCTAGCGCTTCCTTCTAGATTTCTCAGCAGACAGAATCATACCATCCCAGCAGGACCTGCCACTGACACTGGTCCCCTGTGCTGTATCCGCATCTCTTGCAACCTCCTTCCGAATTCTTCTTTCATGGTGGCTGATATTTGTACCTCTCCTCTACTGCTATCTGGACCTTGAAACCTGGGGGAGGTTTGGATGTCCCAGACTGCAGGACGCATTCCACTGCTTGCTATCAATGTGACTGAACTGTCCCACACTCTTCTTGAGTGCTTCCGTCAGTATACCGCTTCCTCCAGTCCGAACATAGATATCAGATATTATAGCTGCATTTTGCAACCAAGAACTAGGCAGGACTAACTCAGCTGCAAAACTGGAACTCTTTATTGAACAAGAACACAGGCTTTTTATACACTTGAAAATAGGTCAGTGACCACATGAACAATAACCCAGATATTTACCCAAAACATCACACAATGGTTTAGATAACGAGGTACAGCTGACTCAGGGCTAATCCCAGTATAAAGGACCCTTAAGAGTTTAGTCAAATTAGCCAACATATACTAGAAACATTAAGTTGATAAAACAACTAGCCACCTGAGCTCCCAGAGGTCTCATTTCAGGTCAGACTTACCAGCATTGAGCTCACAAAGTACAATACACATTATAACAAGTGTAAACACATCCCCCAATAGTTTGCTAGCATACAATAGGTGTCTAAATTCACACAATTAACATTGTGTGGAAGGCAGGTGGTTGAGCTGATGAGATTAACATCTGCTATGAGTCTGACTGTGTGAAGCAGTCCTTATTTGTAATGGGCAGCCAGGCCCTAACAGGGACCCCGGGTCTAGAGTCCCAGAGTCTGTGTGTCTTGGAGAGACATGGACTTGAATCCAAAGTAACATTACTCCAAGGGTCCCCCCAGCATACACCTCACAAAGAGTAGTGTTCCCTTAAAAACAAGGGCCCATAGTCAGTGGGTAAGAGGCTTGCTCCCAGTCCTCTCCAAAAGCCCCTGTGATCTAAGCCTAGGCTAAGATGATGTCATATTTGACCTCCAGTCTGTATCTTTGCCGAGGCTGGAATGAGGTCATCCTTGACCTCTAGTTGGTGACTTTGAGTAGACTAAAATTTCTGTCATCTTTGACCTCCAGTCTGTGTCTTTGCCGAGACTGAGATGAGATCATCCTTGACCTCCAGTTGGTGACTTTGCCGAGGCTGAGATGAGGTCATCCTTGACCTCCAGTCAGTGACTTTGCCTAGGCTAAGATGATGTCATCATTGACCTCCGGTCTGTGTCTTTGCTGAAGCTGAGATGAGATCATCCTTAACCCCCAGTTGGTGGTTTTGCTGAGGCTAAAATTAGGTAATCCTTGACCTTCAGTCGATGACTTTACCTAAGCTATGATAATATCATCCTTGACCTTCAGTTTGTGTCTTTGCCGAGACTGAGATGAGGTCATCCTTGACCTCCAGTTGGTGACTTTGCCGAGGCTGAGATGAGGTCATCCTTGACCTCCAGTCAGTGACTTTGCCTAGGCTACGATGATGTCATCATTGACCTCCGGTCGGTGTCTTTGCTGAAGCTGAGATGAGTTCATCCTTGACCTCAAATCTGTGATTTTGCCTAGGCTAAGATGAGGTAATTCTTGACCTCCAGTCGGTGACATTGCCGAGGCTGAGATAAGGTTGGGCTGTTGTCTGCTGTCCACGGGCAAACATGGGCTACATACCAGTGAAAGGGCTCTGTAGCACTCATCCAACCGCATCTCCACCTGGACCAGTCTGCTTCACTCAGCTTTACATTCCTTGTGCGGTTGTTTCCCCAAAAACAGCATTCACACTTCGTACTGTGACCAGTACCTTTCCTGGATGGAGGGGAGGATTTTTCCCTGGTGTCCCTGCTCACGGGCTAGCGCTTCCGTCCAGAGTTCCCAGCGGATTGAATCCTACCATCCTAGCAGGACCTGCTCTGACACTGGTCCCCTGTGCTTTATCCGCATCTGGTGCAACCTCCTTCCGAATTCCTCTTCCATGGGGGTTGGTATCTGTACCTCTCCTCTTCTGCTATCCGGACCTTGGATCCCGGTGGAGGTTTGGATGTCCCAGACTGCAAGAAGCATCCCAATGTGAGGAGTCCCAGATTCTGTGTGTCTTGGGGAGACATGGACTTGAACTCAAAGTAACATTACTCCAAGGGTCCCCCCAGCATACACCCCACAAAGAGCAGGATTCCCTTAAAAGCCAGGGCCCATAGTCAGTGGGTAAGAGGCTTGCTCCCAGTCCTGTACAGAAACCCTGTCCTGGCTAGGTCTGTCACACAGCCCTCATACAGAGGAGACATCTCCAGGAACATTCAGGTGGAAGCGGGAAATCATGCGGCATAATGCGTTTATTCTCATACCACTTGTTCCCATAGCGTTCCCCTCCCCCCTGGTTAGTGAAGCCTGACATTCCTCATCACAGAGGCTCCAGCATTCTGTATTTATTCCACCCAAACAAACAGAAAAGTTGGTAAAGTAACAAAACAAAGAAAAAATCCTTTTTGGAAAATGTAAGAAATCTGGAGACGGGAGAAAATGGCGAATTCCTCCAGGTGAGACTTCCTCCAGGTAAGACTTCCTCCAGGTGAGACTTCCTCCAGGTGAGACTTCCTCCAGGTGAGACTTCCTCCAGGTAAGACTTCCTCCAGGTGAGGCTTCCTCCAGGTGAGACTCCAGTGAAATGTTTGCTCTAGTTTTGGAAGGAGATGGGAAATTTCTGTGGTAGTTTTATTGCTGTCTGTGTCCCCAATGAGGGAGATTTTCCTTCAATTCCTGGCCCAGTGACACCCTGTTGCAACCCTAAAACACAGGGTGACACCAGAGAAGGAAGTAAGTAAAAATCTCACTAGTGGGGACATCAATAAAACTTTAAAGTGCAACTTTGGCTATTTTAAGTATTAAAAAAAAAAAAAAACACTTTTGCCTTATCCATTGATTTCAATGCATTTCGTCAAAATTGGGACATTTTTCTTAAATCTAAATTTGCAGAAATTTTGGGGAAATTAAAATTCTCACACCAATAACAGGCCTGTAGGCTTCTCACAGTGTGCATTAGAAGATAGAGCCCAACTCATTTCCTAGCTGGAGGACATCCAGCATCATCTAGCGCTTTCCTCTCCAGCTTGGCTGTCCATGACCCCACCCCTTTTCTTCCCAGCCTGGCTGCCCCTGGCTCCGCCCCTTTTATCCAGTGGATTTCAGTTCTTTCGATCATGGATGCTCAGCATGACATGTGGGCGGTCTTATAGTAAATACAGCCTGCCTAGGAATGGCCACTCCTCTAGACTGACATCCACCAATCAAGTTCTTTTGATATTTGCATAACTCCTCCCACTGCTTGCATCAGGACGGAGGGCTCTTTAGAGAAATACTAAGACCGGGGGGCTGCAGCAGACGCTCAAGTGACACTCTATAGCAGGGATCTTCAAACTACGGCCCACCAGCTGTTGCAGAACTACACATCCCATGAGGCATTGTAAAACTCTGACATTCACAGACCTGACTAGGCATGATGGGAATTGTAGTTCCTGAACAACTGGAGGGCCATAGTTTGAAGACACCTGCTCTATAGTATTCCCCATTGGTGTGCGCAGCCTATTGCTCTTTGCTTTGCTATTGCCTCTTGCACTTTGACACTACCCGCACTTCTCCACTTCACTTTCCCCACTCTTTTTTGTGTTGTGTGTGTTCACGTTTGTCTTTTTTTATGTGGCGGTTGTATACTTTATTACGGCACGATTAGTAGGGTGTAGGTCCTCGGGCCTGCCCTAAAATTCTTGGGAGGGGGTGGATATGGCCTTCTGGCTTAGTTCGCCTTCTCTCATGGGGTCTCCCTTCGGGGGAGCCCCACCTAGTACTTGGGGTGGGCTGTTTTGGCAGTCCTCCCAGAGAACGGGGTCTACCTGGTTTCGGCCAGGTAGGACCAAGTGAGTACCTTAGTCCCTGTCAGGAGCCTTGCGCCCCAGGGGATCAGGGTCAGGGCCTTTCCTTTTCGGAGGAGGGCCTTGTGTACGCCCTGAGCACTTTTTGTGTTTCTCACATTTTGCGTGTGTGCACTTTTTAATGCACCGGGTGTAGCTTGAGTGTGTTTCACACACCACGGGCTTTAAAAAATAAAATAAAAATTAGGGTGTGCACCCCAGAGCACAAACACATGTGTGTATATCATAAGCAGTGGATGGTGTCAGTAGAGCAAAGATTGGTGCCAGTAGGGTAGTGGACAGTAGTTTTTTATTTTTATTATTTTTTACATTTTTTAATTATTTTTTACAATATTATTTTTTTATTCTTATTTACATATTTTTTATTATTTACAATATTATTTGTTTTTATTATTATTTACAATAATATTTTTTATTACTTTTTTTAACATTTTTTAAGAAACCTGTTATAGGGCCTTTTTGAAATATCAAGGGTCTAAACAGACCCCTAATGTCTCACTTTTGAAACAGAGAAAGAAACTGACAGAAAATCCCTCCATTACAGGTTACCAGTTTAGAGTTGCACAGGAGGTTTGGTGATAGAAGTATTGTTCTTGCCCTGACGTTCGCAGTGATACCTCACATGTGTGGTGCAATCGCTGTTCATATATGTATACGGGACCAACGTATGTGAGACCGGGGCGCTTTACATTTTTTATTTATTTATTGGTGGGACTCTGGTACACTGACAGATGTTTTTGTGCACTTGTACACTGTGACAGATGTTATTCATCCATCGGTGGACATTACCAGATGTTATTTTTACAATGGGACACTATTTCAGATGTTTTGTGCACTGGGACACTGGTACAGATGTTCATGGGACACCGGTACACTGTGACATGTTTTGGACACTGGTACAGATGTTAATGGGACACTGGTACACTGTGACATTTTTTTTTTTTGCACTGGGACACTGGTACACTGTGACATTTTTTTTTTTTGCACTGGGACACTGGTACACTGTGACATGTTTTGTGCACTGGGACACTGGTACACTGTGACATTTTTTTTTTGCACTGGGACACTGGTACACTGTGACAGGTTTTGTGCAATGGGACACTGGTACAGATGTTAATGGGACACTGGTACACTGTGACATTTTTTTTTTTTTTGCACTGGGACACTGTGACAGGTTTTGTGCACTGGGACACTGGTACAGATGTTAATGGGACACTGGTTCACTGTGACATTTTTTTTTGCACTGGGACACTGGTACAGATGTTAATGGGACACTGGTACACTGTGACATTTTTTTTGCACTGGTACACTGTGACAGGTTTTGTGCACTGGGACACTGGTACAGATGTTAATGGGACACTGGTTCACTGTGACATTTTTTTTGCACTGGTACACTGTGACAGGTTTTGTGCACTGGGACACTGGTACAGATGTTCATGGGACACTGGTACACTGTGACATTTTTTTTTTGCACTGGGACACTGGTACACTGTGACATTTTTTTTTGCACTGGGACACTGGTACACTGTGACAGGTTTTGTGCACTGGGACACTGGTACAGATGTTCATGGGACACTGGTACACTGTGACATTTTTTTTTTGCACTGGGACACTGGTACAGAGGTTAATGGGACACTGGTACACTGTGACAGGTTTTGTGCACTGGGACACTGGTACAGATGTTCATGGGACACCGGTACACTGTGACATGTTTTGTGCACTGGTACAGTTGTTCATGGGACATTTGAGACAGGGACAGTGGTGCTTGGTGTACTGTGTGGGAATGGCTGCAGTATGTGTGATCTCTGTGTAACAATGTAGAGACTCGTGTCTCTGTTTACATTGTTTGATGGCTGTGATTGGACACAGCCATCACATGACTGGGAAGGCCAATCACAGCACCGATGTCTCAATCTGTGATGGGCTGTATCCGAAGGACACAACAATCACAGGATTGCTCCTCTGCGCAGCCTCCCATTCAGACCGACATACAGGTACATCCACTCAGAATGGGGAATCTCCCACCCGATCGCCTGTGTACATTCGCTGGGTGGGAGGAGGTTAAAAACCAAATTTGCCGGCTCAAGAGAACCACACATAGAGCGCTATGGCTTGGACCCCTCAAGGTCAAAATCCGACCCTTCCCTGTAATATGTGTGTTGGATAATAGGGAACCCCCAATGAGATGGCACCCAGTGTCAGCCATAGAAGAGTAAACAGGGGCCTATTAGACAGATGTGCTGATCCCCTCCCCCTCTTGGGGTTCACAGAGGGATTGATTCACTAAAACTGGAGAGTGCATGGCAGCCAATCAGCTTTCAGATTATTTGTCAAAGCCTAATTGAAGAAGTTAGAAGCTGATTGGCTCCCATGCACAGCTGCAGTAGATTTTAGTAAACCCCCCCCCCCCCTTCCCCATAGACCCCTCTATGAACTCTGATCTATACCAAGTCTGCAGTGTCTGATGTGACCTATTGAATGTCTCTCTTCCAGGGTATGTACATCAAGTCTACGTATGATGGTCTCCATGTCATCACGGGAACCACGGAGAATGTAAGTCCCAATAATCTCTTCTTCTTCTTCATTCCCAATCATCTCATTCCTTATTTTTCATCTGTGCTGCCCTCCGGGGCCAATAAATGGGATGAAATGGCTGGCTGGGGGGGGGGGGGGGATGAATGGTCGCCTGAAGGGGCATCTTTGGAAATCAGTCAACTCTCATTAGTTTTGGTTCGTAAGTGTAAGCCATGGTGACACCTGGATGGACAGTCTACATCGGGACACTCGGGGCACCCACCTAATGTGTGCAGTGCAGGCTCCAATTTAGTTACCATTCTCAGCCAGATACTACTGAATAATCGGAGTGCCCTAGGATGCCAGACCCCATTACAATCAATAATTGTTCTTCATGGGCCTCCTGTTCTCCATGGTCACTCTGTTTTTCATAGGCCCCCTGTTCTCCATGTTCCTTCTGTTCTCCATGGGCCCCCTGTTCTTCATGGACCCCCTGTTCTCCATGGTCCCTCTGTTCTCCATGTTCCCTCTGTTCTACATGTTCCCTCTGTTCTTCATGGACCCCCTGTTCTCCATGGGCCCCCTGTTCTTCATGGGCCCCCTGTTCTCCATGGGCCCCCTGTTCTCCATGGGCCCCCTGTTCTCCATGGGCCCCCTGTTCTCCATGGTCCCTCTGTTCTCCATGGTCGCTTTGTTCTCCATGTTCCCTCTGTTCTCCATGTTCCCTCTGTTCTCCATGGTCCCTCTGTTCTCCATGTTCCCTATGGGCCCCCTGTTCTTAATGGGCCCTTTGTTCTCCATGGTCCCTCTGTTCTCCATGGTCCCTCTGTTCTTTATAAGCCCCCTGTTCTCCAGGGTCCCCCTGTTCTTCATGGGCCCACTGTTCTTCATGGTCTCTCTGTTCTCCATGGGCCCCCTGTTCTTAGCGGCTCTGATGTGGTAGCACCTCTCTAGTGACACCATATACACCAGAACAGAATATATACAAGGAACAGCCGATGTGTCAGGGACCTCCCAGGACACTTACCTCCTGCATTCTATATATCAGATTTATTCTCTCTAATAGAGTTATTATATGTATTATATCTGTATGCTATAATGGAATTATAATTGTATACATTGTATCTACAGTATTCTCTATAACGAAGTTATCATTGTATACATTGTATACAGTGGGTACGGAAAGTATTCAGACCCCCTTAAATTTTTCACTCTTTGTTATATTGCAGCCATTTGCTAAAATCATTTAAGTTCATTCTTCTTCCTCATGAATGTACACATAGCACCCCATACTGACAGAAAAACACAGAATTGTTGACATTGTTGCAGATTTATTAAAAAAGAAAAACTGAAATATCACATGGTCCTAAGTATTCAGACCCTTTGCTGTGACACTCATATATTTAACTCAGGTGCTTTCCATTTCTTCTGATCATCCTTGAGATGGTTCTACACCTTCATTTGAGTCCAGCTGTCAGGGTCCGGACTGGCGGCAGGTGATGGCACTGGAGGTGGATCCTCTGTGTCAGTGAGGGATTGGCGTGGACCGTACCAGGGGACCGGTTCTAAGTTACTACCGGTTTTCACCAGAGCCCGCCGCAAGGCGGGATGGACTTGCTGCGGCGGTAGCAACCAGGTCGTATCCTCCGGTAACGGCTCAACCTCAAAGACAGCTGATTCAGGCGCGGTACAGAAGGACAAGGTAAAGGCAAGGTCAGACGGAGCAAAGGGTCAAGGCAGGCGGCAAGGTTCGTAGTCAGGGGCAACAGCAGAAGGTCAGATACACAGGCAGGGAACGCTACACCAAAAGCTTTCTCAAGGTACCAAAGGCAACAAGATCCGGCAAGGACAGGAAGGGGAAGTGGGTTTTTATTGAATTTGGGCTGATTGGACCAGGCACCAATTAGTGGTGCACTGGCCCTTTAAATTTACATGCTGCGGCGCGCGCGCCCTAGGGAGCGGGGCCGCGCGCGCCGAGAGGAGGAAGGAACCCGGCGTGCGCCGGGAGCAGAGAGGACCCGGCGGGTGAGTTCCACTAATGCGGGGGAACAGCGCTCACGGTCGGGGACGCCGACCGGAGCGCTGCAGCCCGCAGCACGCCTTAAGTGCTCGGGGGAAGCCACGGAACCCGGAGCACTCGGCGTTACACCAGCTGTGTTTGATTATACTGATTGGACTTGATTAGGAAAGCCACACACCTGTCTATATAAGACCTTCCAGATCACAATGCATGTCAGAGCAAATGAGAATCATGAGGTCAAAGGAACTGCCTGAAGAGCTCAGAGACAGAATTGTGGCAAGGCACAGATCTGGCCAAGGTTACAAAGAGATTTCTGCTGCACTTAAGGTTCCTAAGAGCACAGCGGCCTCCATAATCCTCAAATGGAAGACGTTTGGGACGACCAGAACCCTTCCTAGAGCTGGCCGTCCGGCCAAACTGAGCTATCAGGGGAGAAGAGCCTTGGTGAGAGAGGTAAAGAAGAACCCAAAGATCACTGTGGCTGAGCTCTAGAGATGCAGTCAGGAGATGGGAGAAAGTTGTAGAAAGTCAACCATCACTGCAGCCCTCCACCAGTCGGGGCTTTATGGCAGAGTGGCCCGACGGAAGCCTCTCCTCAGTGTAAGACACATGAAAGCCCGCATGGAGTTTGCTAAAAAAACACCTGAAGGACTCCAAGATGGTGAGAAATAAGATTCTCTGGTCTGATGAGACCAAAATATAACTTTTTGGCCTTAATTCTAAGCGGTATGTGTGGAGAAAACCAGGCACTGCTCAGCACCTGTCCAATACAGTCCCAACAGTGAAGCATGGTGGTGGCAGCATCATGCTGTGGGGGTGTTTTTCAGCTGCAGGGACAGGACGACTGGTTGCAATCGAGGGAAAGATGAATGCGGCCAAGTACAGGGATATCCTGGACAAAAACCTTCTCCAGAGTGCTCTGGACCTCAGACTGGGCCGAAGGTTTACCTTCCAACAAGACAATGACCCTAAGCACACAGCTAAAATAATGAAGGAGTGGCTTCACAACAACTCTGTGACTGTTCTTGAATGGCCCAGCCAGAGCCCTGACTTAAACCCAAATGAGCATCTCTGGAGAGACCTAAAAATGGCTGTCCACCAACGTTTACCATCCAACCTGACCGAACTGGAGAGGATCTGCAAGGAGGAATGGCAGAGGATCCCCAAATCCAGGTGTGAAAGACTTGTTGCATCTTTCCCAAAAAGACTCCTGGCTGTATTAGATCAAAAGGGGGCTTCTACTAAATACTGAGCAAAGGGTCTGAATACTTAGGACCATGTGATATTTCAGTTTTTCTTTTTTAATAAATCTGCAACAATGTCAACAATTCTGTGTTTTTCTGTCAGTATGGGGTGCTATGTGTACATTCATGAGGAAGAAGAATGAACTTAAATGATTTTAGCAAATGGCTGCAATATAACAAAGAGTGAAAAATTTAAGGGGGTCTGAATACTTTCCGTACCCACTGTATATTCTCTATAGTGGAGTTATCATTGTAAACATTATATAATGTACATTGTATATATTCTCTGTAATGGAATTATTATTGTATACATTATATATATATACACACCCTTTATTGAAGATATAATTGTATACACTGTATACATTCTTTATAGTAGAGTTTTCATTGTATACATTGTATATATTCTCTATAATGGAGTTTTCATTGTATACATTGTATATATTCTCTGTAGTGGAGATATCATCGTATACATTGTATATATTCTCTATAATGGAGAAATGATTGTATACATTGTATATATTTTCTATAGTAGAGTTATCATTGTATACATTGTATATATTCTCTATAGTAGAGTTATCATTGTATACATTGTATATATTCTCTATAGTAGAGTTATCATTGTATACATTGTATATATATTCTATAATGGAGATATCATTGTATACATTGTATATATTCTCTATAATGGAGATATCATTGTATACATTGTATATATTCTCTATAATGGAGATATCATTGTATACATTGTATATATCCTCTGTAGTGGATTTATCATCATTAGAAATTACCAATAATCTCCCCAGAATATGGCCAAATGGATTCACACTGTGCCTCCCCTCCCCCCTCCTCGTCCCCTCTCGTGTGTCCTAGATTGCACTTCAGACACTTTATAAAGCGCCTCCGATTATGTTCTACAGAGGGTTACTTAAAATTCCGTGTCCGAGCGTTATTACAATTTGCCGCTCTATGAGTTTCAATTATAAGGCGGCCCCGGGGGATTAGATTAATATACATTCACCGCGTCCTTACAATAAAAAAGCGTCAGACGCCGCCACGCGACATCGTGTTTGGGTACGCGTGTTTATATTTAAAAATAATAATGCAGACGGCGTAGTAAATAAAAACACCTGGAAATAAAATTTCCCGACCGGCTTTCATGTAAAATAGATTCTTATGAACAAATTTCCAGCTGAAAACGTGGAGGAATACCAATCAGAATCAGCCGAGTCCCAGCAGATAAATGTTTGGTTGCGATAGCCTGCAGCTAATCACGCCATAATAGACTCACAATGCGTTATTATTGGGTGTTCCCACTATCAACCGACAACTAGCAAGCAGCGGGAAGATGTAAGGAAAGGGTCATCTGCATATTTGATCAAAGACAAAAATGCTCAATTGTGAATTTAGCCTTAAAGAGTAACTTCACTTTTCTTGACAATACCCGCCCCCCCCCCCCCAACCACCACCCCCACCCCCGGTGGGTGATCTATGTACATTGCAGGGACTGGGAGTTAATAAACTTTGTAGAAGATTCTGACCTTTTGTTTTCCTGCGCAGACTGATTCTGAATGGGAGGGTCTGGTTCATTATAATCACCCGGTGCACTCTCAGTGTTCTGAAGAGGAAAGTGGCAGTGTCTGCATCCCTTTAGTAGTATTTAACCCTTTGGGGAGTATACAACCAAAACTGAAATTCCTGCTGCAGGGGATGCCTAAAATCTGACTTGTATCTTAGTGGAGGCTTCTGGGAAAACCAGTGAGCCAATCAGGCAGGAAATTAAATTTCTGGGGGTTCCATATACCATCAGTGCACAGAGCACCTCCAGGCAGCCATATTGAATTTTATAGAAAATTAAAGCTGCAGATTGAAAGGGAAAGATAATTTTTTTTTCACATTACAATATGATTTGTGTAGCAATTGTATGTGCTGGGGATGCACCAATACCATTATTTGACAATTATTAAGGGTACCGATACTTTTTTTTTTTTAGTACACGCCAATTCCAATTACACTTCAGCAATTTTTTTTGTTTACACTTCAGCTGCCAGCAATGGTACAAAGCATTAAAGTTATTTACAAATTAAATAAATGTATTTATTTTTTTTAAATTTTGCATTTTTTTTTCAATGTGAAATCTGTAAATATACGTTAAAGGTGTAAAAATAATAACGAACAAAGCAAACGAAAAAAAAAGTTTTAATTATTCATAGTTAATAAAATAGAAGTGAACAAAAAAAAAAATTAGCAGGAAAATAATAATTAAATGGAATAGATTAAGGAGTTAATTAAGGCTGATTAGAGTCAATTAAGGGATAATAAGGGGTTAAACAGGAACATTTAATAAAAAGCAAAAAAAAATAAAGATAAAAAAAAAAAAAAAAACATTTTTTTTTTTTTTTACTTGACAGTTTGCTTTAACCAGTTCTGGATCGGAAGGATTTACCCCCCTTAATGACCAGACCATTTTTTTTTGCGATTCGGCACTGCGTTACTTTAACTGACAATTGTGCGGTCGTGCAACGCTGTACCCAAATAAAATCGATGTACTTTTTTGCTAAAAAAATGTGAAGATTGGTGATGGCGCTACCTATAAGATAAATGAAACCATATATAGTGCCCCTAGTGACGTGAAAGGGGGTATATTGGTTGGGTGACCCACAAATAGTGCATTGTCATAAATAAAAATAAATGAAATATAAATGAAAACGTGGGAACAAATATTTATTCAAATAAACCAATGAATACAGGGAATAAAGTGAACTGATAACGTGACAGAAAACCCACAACCACAAGTATGTGAATGGATTATGAATAAACTGATAAATGTGCCACATACATGTGTATAAATATTGGTGAAAAAAATGTGGATGGGTGAAATTCCACGAGTGGCCACTGGGTGGCGTAAAATGTTCGTACAACCTGTATGCTGGTATATGGGGAGATTCCTCTTCGTAATGGGCGAGCAGTCAAAGGTCAGCGGCGGATGCCTTAAGTGCTCACATGGAAAGAAGAATGCCCCATGATGAATAAATGAATCATACAGTCATACAATAGCGGCGTAGTAAACTCACTCGTTCAGAAGATCAGAGTCAGAAGAATCGTGCGCGCCGGGATGCTTCCGCGTTCCACGGCCGACAACCGGAAGTGACGTTTGACGTCGGAGACTCCGCCCTACGCGTTTCGTCACAATGACGTCAACTGGAGCGGCCCCACATACAGAGCTTTCTTTTGGTGGTATTTGATCCCCTCTGCGATTTTTACTTTTTTTTTTATTTTAAAAAATAGCGACAATTCTGGAAAAAAAAAAACATTTTTCACTTTTTGCTATATAACATTCTCAAATCAAATGTTTTCATCATTTTAGGCCAATTTCTATTCTGCTACATATTTTTGGTAAAAAAAATCCCAATAAGCGTATTTTGATTGGTTTGCACAAAAGTTATCGCGTCTACAAACTAGGGAAAGATTTGTGTCATTTTCATTTTTTCTTTTTTTTATTAGTAATGGCGGTGATCTGCGGTGATTTTTAGCGGGACTGCGACATTGCGGCGGACAGATCGGACTCCTAACTGACATTTTTGACACTTTTGGGGGGGACCAGTGACATAACTACAGTAATCAGTGCTATAAATATGCACTGTCACTGTACTAATGACACTGGCAGGGAAGGAAGGGGTTCCCTAATGGCGATCAAAGGGTTACGTGTGAGCCTAGGGGGTGTTTTCTTACTGTATGGGGAAGGGACTTGTGGAATCAACACAGAGACCTGTGATCCTAAATAGGAGGATCTCTGTGATGATTACTGAGAGAACAATCAGCTGTGTTTACAACAGCAGACCATCGTTCTCTCTCAGCGGGGAGCGATTGCGGGTGCCCGGCGGCATTCGTGGCCACCGGCCCCGTGGATCGGCTTCCCCGCTGCCTAATGTCGGTGGGCGCTCCCCCAGGAGCGCTCCAGCGAACCGACGCACCCATATGTCAGTTCACGCAGCCGAGCCAGCCTGCCACAGTATATTTGCGGCGGGCGGTTGGCAAGTGGTTCAATGAAACAGAATTGGGAGTTATTTAAGGCTGATTAGCGTAAATTAGGGGTTAATAAGGGATTAAACAGAGGAACATTTAATAAAAAGAAAAAAAAAATTTTTTTTTTACTCCACTTCAATACCGGGCACTTTCACCCCCTTCCTGCCCCCAGGCCAATTTTCAGCTTTTAGCGCTGTTGCATCTTGAATGACAATTGCGCAGTCATGCTACACTGTACCTAAACCAAATTTATGTATTTTTTTCCCACAAATAGAGATTTCTTTTGGTGATATTTGATCACCGCCAGGTTTTTTCTTTTTTTGTTAAACAAATAAAAAAAGACAGAGAAGTTTGAAAAAAAAAAAAGTTTTTTGTTTGTTATAAAATTTTGTAAATAAATAAGTTTTTTCCTGCACTGACGAGCACTGATGAGGAGGCACTGACAGGCACTGATGAGGAGGCACTGATGGGGTGGCACTGATGGAGTAGCACTGATGATGAGGCACTAATATGCAGCACTGATGGGCACTGATAGGCGGCACTGATATGCAGCACTGATGGGCACTGATATTTGGCACTGATCGGTAGCACTGATATGCAGCATTGATGGGCCCTGATAGGCGGCACTGATAGGCGGAACTGATGGGCACTGATAGGCAACACTGATGGGCACTGATAGGCGGCACTGATGGTCACTGATAGGTGACACTGATGGGCACTGATAGGCAGCACTGATATGCAGCACTGATGGGCACTGATATGTGGCACTGATCAGTAGCACTGATATGCAGCATTGATGGGCACTGATAGGCGGCACTGATAGGAAACACTGATGGGCATTGTTAGGCCGCGCTGATGGGCACTGATAGGTGGCACTGATGTGCACAGATAGGCGGCACTGATGGACCATGATAGGCCCTGGTGGGCGGCACTGATAGATGGTAATGATGGGCAGTACTGATGAGGAGGGCACTGACAGGCTCCCTGAGCACTGATTGGCATCCCTGGTGGCATGGGTGGGCATCCCTGGTGGCCATAGGTGGGCAATCCTTGGTGGCTCTAATGGCATCCCCCAAAGGTTTGCACTGATAATCAATGCTCTGATTACCAGCACAGATTCCCCCCCCCCCGTCAGGAGAGCCCTGGGTCGCCTCTTCTCTACTCGCGCCTGTCAGGCACGAACTGAAGAAAGCCAATCAACGGCATTCTTCAGAGTGACACACCGCACCACCGATCGCCGCTCTGAGAGAGCAATCTATCCTACTAGACGTCATATGACACCCAGTCAGGACGGAACAACAACATTTTTCTATATTACAGGCGGGAAGTGGTTAAACAGTTTTCTTCAGCAGATGGAAATTCATCCTTTGATCTGTAGATGAAGAAACACAGTAAGATACAAAAAGAAACAATGTTTCTTTTTATCTTTCGGCTGAACAATGTTGTTGATAAACATTGCCCGGCTGCTTTTTTTTTTTTTTGACAGCTCCAAGTGCCGGGACTTCAGTTAACACTTCGGCTGTCAACAGGGGAACCCCACTGACAGCTGAATGAGTCATCGGTTGTTAAAGACACAGCGGAGTTACCCTTTAACTTTTTTAACCACTTGCCGCCCATGCGCTGCTTATAAATGGCCTAGACTTCACACATTTATAGATGCAGCAGCAGCCGTGAGCTTAGCTCCATTTTTTCAGCAGGCTTTTGGCAGTAGAGCCACCCGATCACTTATACCATGAAATGCCCCCCCTTCCCCCTCCCCTCTCCATGGTTTTCAGGTCCTCCCATTCCTGCGGGGAGCCCAGAACCACAGTAAACAGCGTCAGAAAAAAAAAAAGGTTTCTTGGCTGTCGGCAACTCGAAGTTTCAGCTCCCTCCATAAATTTTCTATAAGATTAAGGAGACTGGACACTGGCTAGGCCACTCCATGACCTTAATGAGCTTCTTGAGCCACTCCCTTGTTGCCTTGGCGATATGTTTTGGGTCATTTTCATGCTGGAAGATCCATCCATGACCCATCTTCAGTGTTCTGGCTGAGGGAAGAAGGTTCTCATCCAAGATTTTACAATACATGGCCTCTCCCATTGGCCCCTCAATGCAGCAAAGTCGGTCTGTACCTTTAGCAGAGAAACAGCCTCATGTTTCCACCTCCGTGCTTGACTGTAGGGATGGTGACTGTAGGGATGGTGACTGTAGGGATGGTGATTGTAGGGAAGGTGACTGTAGGGACAGTGACTGTAGGGAAGGTGACTGTAGGGAAGGTGACTGTAGGGAAGGTGACTGTAGGGTTGGTGACTGTAGGGACGGTGACTGTAGGGTTGGTGACTGTAGGGACGGTGACTGTAGGGACAGTGACTGTAGGGAAGGTGACTGTAGGGAAGGTGACTGTAGGGAAGGTGACTGTAGGGACGGTGACTGTAGGGTTGGTGACTGTAGGGACGGTGACTGTAGGGACGGTGACTGTAGGGACGGTGACTGTAGGGTTGGTGACTGTAGGGATGGTGACTGTAGGGAAGGTGACTGTAGGGATGGTGACTGTAGGGATGGTGACTGTAGGGATGATGACTGTAGGGATGGTGACTGTAGGGAAGGTGACTGTAGGGATGGTGACTGTAGGGATGGTGACTGTAGGGATGGTGACTGTAGGGATGGTGACTGTAAGGATGGTGACTGTAGGGACGGTGACTGTAGGGATGATGACTGTAGGGATGGTGACTGTAGGGACGGTGACTGTAGGGACGGTGACTTTAGGGAAGGTGACTGTAGGGATGGTGACTGTAGGGATGGTGACTGTAGGGACGGTGACTGTAGGGATGGTGACTGTAAGGATGGTGACTGTAGGGAAGGTGACTGTAGGGAAGGTGACTGTAGGCATGGTGACTGTAGGGAAGGTGACTGTAGGGAGGGTGACTGTAGGGAAGGTGACTGTAGGGAAGGTGACTGTAGGGATGGTGACTGTAGGGAAGGTGACTGTAGGGAAGGTGACTGTAGGGACGGTGACTGTAGGGATGGTGACTGTAGGGATGGTGACTGTAGGGATGGTTACTGTAGGGATGGTGACTGTAGGGACGGTGACTGTAGGGATGGTTACTGTAGGGAAGGTGACTGTAGGGACGGTGACTGTAGGGACGGTGACTGTAGGGATGGTGACTGTAGGGATGGTGACTGTAGGGACGGTGACTGTAGGGATGGTGACTGTAGGGACGGTGACTGTAGGGATGGTGTTCTTAGGGTCAAAGTCAGCATTTTTCATTCTCCAAACACAGCGAGCCCAGTTAATGCCAACGAGTTCAATTGTGGTCTCATCTGACCGCAGCACTTTCTCCCAATCCTTCTCTGAATCATTTAGATGTTCATTGGCATAACTGTACATGTGCCTTCTTGAGGAGGGGGACCTTGTGGGTGCTGCCAATCTATGGCGGTGTATTGTGTTACCAATGGTTTGTTTGGTGACTGTGGTCCCAACTGCCTTGAGATCATTCACAAGCTCCTCCCATGTAGTTCTGGGCTGATCCCTCACTTTTCTCATGACCATCCTCACCCCATGAGGAGAAATCTTCCATGGAGCTCCAGACTGAGGGCGATTGATGGTTATTTTGTATTTCTTCCATTTGCGAATAATCATTTCAACAGTTGTCTCTTTCCCAGCAAGCTTCTTGCTGGTGGTCTTGTAGCCATTCCAGCCTTGTGTAGGTCTACAATCTTGCTCCTGACATCCTCTGACAGCTCTTTGGTCTTCCCATGATGGTGAGCTGTGATTGGAGGAAAGAGATTCTGTGGACAGGAGTCTTCTATACACATAACGAGTTGTCGTTAGGAGCTCCTTCTTACATTGACAGGAATAATCTGTGTACCTAGGGCTTTTTTTTCTCAGAGAATAGGTGCCGGAACTCCTCCTTTTCAAGTCATCCCTTGTCTCCGCCCCTACCCACCTCCGAGCACCGTTTCTTGGTTCCACCCATTACCCACCTCCGAAGACCACCCCTTTTAGATAATACAGTAACATTTGTGGTACTAACTAATTTGTATTGAGCTTGTTAAAGATAACAAGAAAAACAGTAGAATAGATCCCCTGCAGCCAGCAACAATGGACCACTGACAACAAAACACCCCCTCCCTAGCAGCAACAACAGATCTCCTCGCAGCCAGCATCAGCAGACCCTCTGGAAGAATAGATCCCCCCCACAAGAATATACCACCCCCTTCCTCATCAACAGACCCCCGGAAGCAACAATAGACCTCTTCCTCAACAGTAGATCCCTCCCAGAAATGACTGACCCCCCAGCAACAAAAGACCCACCCTTAGCAACAATAGATCCCCTGCCAGCAACAACAGATCTCCCCAGCAACAGACCCCCCCTGCAATAATAGATTCCCTCCAGTGACAATAGATCCCCAGCAACCAGCATCAACAGACCCTGCAGCACACCTCCAGCACCCCTTGCCATTACATACATTCAGTCCTGGAGGTGCCAGAACTGCGTTCCCCCGCGTTCCCGCTGAAATAAAGGCCCTGTGTGCACCACATGGGCAGCTACTGTAGCCAGTCTGTGGGGGGCAGAATTATTGTTGGTTGGCCGGGGATCAAATACTTTTTTTTACTCACTGAACTGCACCTCCATTTATAACATTTGTATCATGTGTGTTTTTTTTTTTTTTTTAAACCCTATCCTGATGTTTCTGAATTCTGGTTGCAAGGCGCCGATCCAGCCACATTTGTGTCAATGTGATTACAAGTGCGGGGAGTCACAGCGGATCGCCATCTGTCGAAGATTTAGTTAGGAGCAGCTGGAGGGCGGATGGAGCAGAAACTTTGGATTTGGATGTGATGCTGAATCTGGAGGAATAAAGATTACATTGTGTATAGGAGGGGAGCCGCTGGCTGTGCTCCTCCGGGTTCATGGGATAGAGAAGGGAGATGATCGCCATCATTAGCTTCATTCCGTTCTCTGGAGTCAGCTGAAGGATCGGATTAGAGGAGGAATCCTGCATTGTCTGGTGATGAATAAACTATAAAAGTCTGAGGACATCATCACACCTACAGGGTCTCCTCTCCAGTCTGAGGCCACCGACACTTCCAAGTTTTACCTGAACCACCTCGTCCAATCAGGAGACAGTCCTTCTAAATGGTGTGGCATTAAATTGTGAAGCAATGCATGGCTTGACATTCCAGCCGCATGCCATTATGCTTCTGCAGAGCTCCCTCCAGCTACAGTCCTCACCTCATCCCACTCTGTCCTCCAGGCCAGCCACCAGGCTCCCAGAGCGTGCAGCGTGCGTTCCACCTGACGCGCGTTTCGTCAGAGCGTGTGACGTCTTCAGAGGTCAATGTCATTATGCTTCTGCAGAGCTCCCTCCAGCTACAGTCCTCACCTCATCCCACTCTGTCCTCCAGGCCAGCCTCCAGCCTCTGAGCATTGGGTCCCCCTGTGCACTAGGCAGTGGCGGCTTGTCCATTGGGGACGCAGGGGCGCCGCCCCCCTATCCATGCATCCGGCCCCCTAATCTACATGCAGGGCGCCGGACGCATGGATTCCAATGGGGTTTTTTTTTGAAGGACGTGCCTACAGCCAGAGGCTCTAATAGGCTTAAAAAAAGGGTGGGCTTGGGGTGCAGAGCACTGCGACCTGAGCCCACCCAGTTGTGTGGCAATAGTGAATGAATATTCGCTATTATCACACGGATTCTCCTCCTGGCCAATCAGGAAGCGGGTCCTGAGACCCATTTCCCGATTGGCCAAAAGGAGAACCCATGCTATTGGCCGCCAAGGAGGAGGGCGGAGACACAGGGGAAGCACGACCCAGGGAGGAGACTGAGGGGGAAGCTGCCGCCATCACCGCTGCCTGCCCTGCACATGTCGATCCAGGGTGAGTGAGTCGGTGACTGGGGGAAGGGGGGGGGGTGTGTGTGTGTGTGTGTGGGCTGGTGTGGTCCGGGGGGGGGGGGTATGGTGTGCGGGCTGTTGTGATCTGTCTCCTCCCGCCCCGGCCCATGGAGCACCATCCGCCACTGGCACTAGGGATGGGCCGAACACCCCCCTGTTGGTTCCGCAGCAGATCTCCCAAACAGGGGAAATTTTCTAATCCTAATGATGAACCCCACTGAAGTCTATGGGAATCAAACAGGGAAAAAACTAAATCAAAAGCCTTCAAACATTTTGAAGGCCTATATGCAAGTAATTTACATAAACATAAAATGCTGGAGCTCAGGCATAAGCAAAATATAGAGTGTATTGGTTTGGAAAGTCCATTAAATGTCCATATTGGATGAAGTAAGTGGGCTGAAAGTTATCAATAAAGGATCAGCACCAGGGCAAAGCTTCTCCTCTGGAGTGAAGCCAAGTCTAGGATAAATGATAAAAGGGGAGAACAGGAGGGCGCCTCCAAGTGCAATATTTATTGAGTGTAGAGCAGAAAGCCAAGTAAAAACTCGGTTAAATATAAAATATAAGGCTCATCTGTGGTGAAGCTTCTCCAGCAGCGAGGAGATCCACGCGTCCAATTAGATCCATTAGTGTCCCTTGATATAAATCCATCGTCAATCACGACGCCCTCCGGCCCAAAAAATAGAAAACGCTCCGCCCCCTGGGAAGCCTCCCACCATATGCCTGCTCTGCGCTTTGACAGTTCTTATATAGGCCCACCCCTTCTGATGTCACGAGACCTGGTATAGACTGGGGAGGACCCTATGCTGTTTTTTTTTTTTTTTTTTTCCCCCAATAGCCGGGTGCTGGCAATTTAACCGTTAATCATTTTAATTGGGATTTGACTCGTTTTTTTTTTTTTTTCTTTAGAAATGTCATTTCTGCTGCTGCATGTTTTATGCATGCTAGAGATGCGCCACTTTAGAGGAGGGCAGAGCACACAGGAGGGCAGCAGGACCTGGATAGGAGGGGCGGTGGGGGTGGCATGTAGAGAAACCAATTCCCCTCCATGTTCCTCCTGAAGCCACTGAATGCCTGCAGGGGGGAGAGGAGGAGTCGGAGAAGCCGGATTTCAGCGGCTGAAGGAGGAAAATGGAGGGGATTGGTTTCTCTACATGCCATCCCTCCTATTCAGGTGTACAGGGGGGCCACATGGGCCCCCTGGAGCATGGGGCTGGGCTGCAGCTACCCCTGTAGTTATGCTCCTGCAGTGACTGAAATGGGTGGGCCAAAGACAGCCAGGCTGGGGAGGAAAGGGTCAGATGATGCTGGACGTCCTCCAGCCAGGAAATGAGGCGGGGCTCTATCTGACTTGCTGCAGCTTCTAATGCACATTGTGAGAAGCTCACAGTGTGCAGTGAAATCAGAGGAAGCCGTTTCAGTCCAGGAGAAAAGCCGGTACACCTGTGCAAGACTGAAGGGGAGGCTGGAGGTTAACCCTTCCTCACTGTATCCTAAACAAAAAATAAAAATAAATCTGCAGTTAGACTGAAATAAAGAAGCGCTGTGCTGGTCACAAACTTGTGCAGTTTATCTCAGGACACAAATTAGCCTCTGAACACGTTTATTCCATAATAACCCTCAATCCAGGCCGGGTGTGAAGTGCGATGGAGCCGCAGCACTGACAATCATTTATAGAGGCGCTGGCTGTAATTTGTACAATTCCGCTTTATTAGCATTAATATGGAACATTTCAGACACCTGGCAGCCAATTTACATCGAGTGATATCAGGCAACGAGCCAGACATGGAAAGCGCCAATGCCCGCCGCCGCCGCGATGTTTATGGTAAAGTGCGCTGAATCCACCAACATTTTATCATCACGGTCACATCGAAATGACAAAAAGTAATTTAATTCATCAAACGCTGCTGATGTGAAATAAGACTGGAAATCTGAGCCACAGAAAATAGACAGGAAGCAGAGACATTCTTTTATTATATTATGGTTGCAAAAAAAATTCACAATATACAGCAGTAAAATTCTGTATTGGAACAAGAAAGAGGCTTCAGGTGCTTTTACTCTGGCTGAACGCCTTCAAGATAAGATATATAATAACTAAGGATGCTGTGCTGCAGTTTTCACCTTTATTCCAGAGCTGTCCCCATGCAGTACTTCTTCTCTACCACTAGCTGTCCTCATTCTTACTCTAGGTGAACGCCTTCAAGATCAGATCTATAATACATAAGGATCACGTGATGCAGCATTCACCTTTAATCCAGAGCTATCCCCATGCAGTACTTCTTTTCTGCCACTAGATGTCCTCATTCTTACTCTAGGTGAATGCCTTTAAGATAAGATATACAGCATAATAAATAAGGATCCTGTGCTGCAGTATTCACCTTTATTCCTGAGCTGTCCCCATGCAGTACTTCTTTTCTGCCATTAGATGTCCTCATTCTTATGGGCCATACACACTATACAATTTTCTTTAGATTTTTTCCTTCAGACTTACCAAAACCATATAATATGAGGTCAAACCTAAACACTTTCAATTTGTATGCAATCAGGCCGGCCCTTACACTACATAGAAAAGGTAAATCTAAGTGAAAGCTGACAACAAAAGTTGTATAGTGTGTATCCAGCTTAACTCTGGCTGAACGTGTTCAAGTTAAGATATACAGTATAATAAATAAGGATCCTGTGCTGCAGTATTCACCTTTAATCAACAGCTGTCCCCATACAGTACTTCTTCTCTGCCACTAGATGTCCTCTTTCTTACTCTGGCTGAATGTCTTCAAGATAAGATATATAATAAATAAGGATCCTGTGCTGCAGTATTTACCTTTATTCTAGAGCTGTCCCCATGCAGTACCTTTTCTCTGCCACTAGATGTCCTCATTCTTACTCTGGCTTAAAGTCTTTAGGATAAGATCTATAATAAATAAGGATGCCGTGCTGCAGTATTCACCTTCAATCCAGAGCTGTCCCCGTGCAGTACTTCTTCTCTGCCACTAGATGTCCTCATTCTTACTCTGCCTGAACACCTTCAAGATAAGATATATAATAAATAAGGATGCTGTGCTGCAGTATTCACCTTTATTCCAGAGCTGTCCCCATGCAGTACTTCTCTGCCACTAGATGTCCTCATTCTTACTCTAGGTGAACGCCTTCAAGATAAGATATACAGTATACATAGTTACATAGTTAGTGAGGTTGAAAAAAGACATCAGTTCATCCAGTTCAACCTATGATGCGCGCTTGTGTTTGCTATTAACTGTACATTGTATACCCCTGTATGTTGTACATTGTATACCCCTGTATGTTGTACATTGTATACCCCTGTATGTTGTACATTGTATACCCCTGTATGTTGTACATTGTATACCCCTGTATGTTGTACATTGTATACCCCCTGTATGTTGTACATTGTATACCCCTGTATGTTGTACATTGTAGACCCCTGTATGTTGTACATTGTATACCCCCTGTATGTTGTACATTGTATACCCCCTGTATGTTGTACATTGTATACCCCCTGTATGTTGTACATTGTATACCCCTGTATGTTGTACATTGTATACCCCCTGTATGTTGTACATTGTATACCCCCTGTATGTTGTACACTGTATACCCCTGTATGTTGTACATTGTATACCCCTGTATGTTGTACACTGTATACCCCTGTATGTTGTACATTGTATACCCCTGTATGTTGTACATTGTATACCTCCTGTATGTTGTACACTGTATACCCCTGTATGTTGTACACTGTATACCCCTGTATGTTGTACACTGTATACCCCTGTATGTTGTACATTGTATACCCCTGTATGTTGTACATTGTATACCTCCTGTATGTTGTACATTGTACACCCCTGTATGTTGTACATTGTATACCCCTGTATGTTGTACATTGTAGACCCCTGTATGTTGTACATTGTATACCCCTGTATGTTGTACATTGTATACCTCCTGTATGTTGTACATTGTACACCCCCTGTATGTTGTACATTGTATACCCCTGAATGTTGTACATTGTAGACCCCTGTATGTTGTACATTGTATACCCCTGAATGTTGTACATTGTAGACCCCTGTATGTTGTACATTGTATACCCCTATATGTTGTACACTGTATACCCCTGTATGTTGTACACTGTATACCCCTGTATGTTGTACACTGTATACCCCTGTATGTTGTACATTGTATACCCCTGTATGTTGTACATTGTATACCCCTGTATGTTGTACATTGTATACCCCCTGTATGTTGTACATTGTATACCCCCTGTATGTTGTACATTGTATACCCCTGTATGTTGTACATTGTATACCCCTGTATGTTGTACATTGTATACCCCTGTATGTTGTACATTGTATACCCCTGTATGTTGTACATTGTATACCCCTGTATGTTAGTACATTGTATACCCCTGTATGTTGTGGTCTTTAAGGCGCCCATCTAATAGTTTTTTTAAACTATCGATGCTCCCTGCTGATACCACTGCTTGTGGAAGAGAATTCCACATCCTTACCGCTCTCACAGTGAAGAACCCCTTACGCATTTTAAGGTTAAACCGCCTTTCCTCTAGTTTTAGTGAGTGGCCACATGTCTTATTGTATTCCCTTTCTCTGAATAGTTTGTTCCTTATGCTAGGGTCGCCAGTACAGTATTTGTACATTGATATCATATCCCCCCTCAATCGTCTCTTCTCCAGAGAGAATAAGTTCAATGCTTGTAGTCTTTCCTCATAGCTGATGTCCTCCATTCCCCTAATTATTTTTGTTGCCCTTCTCTGGACTCTCTCCAGTTCCAGCACATCCTTCCTGAGGACCGGTGCCCAGAACTGGACAGCATACTCCAGATGTGGCCGGACCAGAGTCTTGTAGAGTGGAAGAATTATCTCTTTATTTCTGGAGTGAATCCCCTTTTTTATACATCCCAGTATTCTGTTGGCTTTACTTGCAGCGGCTTGGCATTGCATGCCACTGCCAAGCCTGTTGTCTACCAGTACCCCCAGGTCTTTTTCCATCATAGACTCACCCAGAGGTTCCCCCCTAGTGAGTAGCTTGCTTTCTGGTTTTTGGCCCCCAAGTGCATTACTTTACATTTTTCAACATTAAACCTCATCTGCCATGTAGTTGCCCACCGTATAATAAATAAGGATCCTGTGCTGCAGTATTCACCTTTAATCCGGAGCTGTCCCCATGCAGTACCTTTTCTCTGCCACTAGATGTCCTCATTCTTACTCTGGCTGAATGCCTTCAAGATCAGATCTATAATAAATAAGGATCATGTGATGCAGCATTCACCTTTAATCCGGAGCTGTCCCCATGCAGTACTTCTTCTCTGCCACTAGATGTCCTCATTCTTACTCTGGCTGAACACCTTTAAAATAAGATATATAATAAATAAGGATGCCGTGCTGCAGTATTAACCTTTAATCCAGAGCTGTCCCCATGCAGTACTTCTTCTCTGCCACTAGATGTCCTCATTCTTACTCTAGGTGAACGCCTTCATGATAAGATATATAATAACTAAGGATCCTGTGCTGCAGTATTCACCTTTATTCCAGAGCTGTCCCCATGCAATACTTAATTTCTTCCACTAGATGTCCTCATTTTGATGGCCAGCATCATTCACCACAATTCCTAGGAGCAAGTGGTTGATGTTTGTTTTTGTTTTTAATGCCGCTTTAATGAATACAGAGCAGGACAGACGCGGGTGCTGCACCGTGGTGCTGGCTTGTAGAACTTAAAACAGGTGGTGGGGAGGCAACATAATGCCCTTGAAAGAGCAAACCATCACAGATCCCTCTTCAGAGGGCTAATGCTAATGTAAAGGTGCCCTTACTATTTACAACAATGAGGGAAAAAAGTATTTGACCCCCTGATGATTTTGTACGTTTGCCCACTGACAAAGAAATTATCAGTCTGTAATTTTATTGGTCGGTTTATTTTACCAGTGAGAGACGGAATAACAACAAAAATATAAGTTATAAATTGATTTTCATTTTAATGAGTGAAATAAGTATTTGATCCCCTATCAATCAGCAAGATTTCTGGCTCCCAGGTGTCTCCTATACAGGTAACAAGCTGAGATTAGGAGCACTCTCTTATAGGGAGTGCTCCTATACTCAGCTTGTTATCTGTATAAAAGACACCTCTCCACAGAATCAACCAATCAGATTCCAATCTCTCCACCATGGCCAAGACCAAAGAGCTGTCGAAGAATGTCAGGGAGAAGATTGTAGACCTACACAAGGCTGGAATGGCTACAAAACCGTCGCCAAGCAGCTTGGTGAGAGGGTGACAACAGTTGGTGCGATTATTTCCAAATGGAAGAAACAGAAAATAACTGTCAGTCCCCCTCAGTCTGGGGCTCCATGGAAGATCTCACCTCGTGGAGATCCAATGATGATGGAGAACGGTGAGGAATCAGCCCAGAACTACACGGGAGAATCTTCTCAATGATCTCAGCTGGGACCATCGTCACCAAGAAAACAATTGGTAACACACTACACCATGGAGGACTGAAATCCTGCAGCACCTGATCTGGGGAAGGGTACAGAAACATTTCTGCAGCATTGAAGGTCCCCAATGAGCACAGTGGCCTCCATCATCTGTAAATGGAAGAAGTTTGGAACCACCAGGACTCTTCCTAGAGCGGCCGCCCAGCCAAACTGAGTGATGGGGGGAGGAGGGCCTTAGTCATGGAGGTGACCAAGAACCTGATGGTCACTCTGACAGAGCTCCAGCATTTCTCTGTGGAGAGAGGAGAAACTTCCAGAAGAACAACCATCTCTGCAGCACTCCACCAATCAGGCCTGTATGGGTGTGGCCAGAGGGAAGCCACTCCTCAGTAAAAGTCACATGACAGCCCGCCTGGAGTTTACCAAAAGACACCTGAAGGACTCTCAGACCATGAGAAACAAAATTCTCTGCTCTGATGAAACAACAATTGAACTCTTTGGCCTGAATGGCAAGCGTCATGTCTGGAGGAAACCAGGCACCGGTCATCACCTGGCCAATACCATCCCTACTGTGAAGCATGGTGGTGGCAGCATCATGCTGTGGGGATGTTTTTCAGCGGCAGGAACTGGGAGACTAGTCAGGATGGAGGGAAAGATGAATGCAGCAATGTACAGAGACATCCTTGATAAAAACCTCCTCCAGAGCGCTCTGGACCTCAGACTGGGGTGAAGGTTCATCTTCCAACAGGACAACGACCCTAAGCACACAGCCAAGATAACAAAGGAGTGGCTGCGGGACAACTCTGTGAATGTCCTTGAGTGGCCCAGCCAGAGCCCAGGCTTGAACCCGATTGAACATCTCTGGAGAGATCTGAAAATGGCTGTGCACCGACCCTCCCCCATCCAACCTGATGGAGCTTGAGAGGTCCTGCAAAGAAGAATGGGAGAAACTTCCCAAAAATAGGAGTTCCAAGCTTGTAGCATCATACTCAGAAATACTGGAGGCTGGAATTGGTGCCAAAGGAGCTTCACCAAAGTATTGAACAAAGGGTGTGAATACTTATGTACATGGGAGTTTTTATTTTTAATAAATTGGCAAAGATTTCAAACAAACTTCTTTCATGTTGTCATTATGGGGGAGGGGTTTGTAGAGTTTTGAGGAAAATAATGAATTTAATCCATGTTGGAATAAGGATGTAACATAACAAAATGTGGAAGAAGTGAAGCGCTGTGAGTATTTTCCGGGTGCCATGTAAGCGCTATCCCGGGTTCGGAGTGCCCCGGCGCGGTGCGTCCTGAGTCTGTGCACTTTGGGTGAACTCCGGATTCTTCTAACCTATTTTATTTTGTCGCTGTTAATCTTCGCACTTTGTGGGACGCGGAGACGCGGATTCGCTCCCACTGCTTGTTAATTAGCGCGTCTTGAACTTCTCTGACAGTAACGTCTCAATAATCCCGCAGCTTACCGGGGAAAATCCGCCGCCGCCACTCGCACGTCTGCTGAACTCAGCGATTGCCAGAAATGTAAATATTCCGTTCTGATCTCTCCTGAAATCTCTGCAGGCAACATTGGGAGGGGGAGGGGTATCTGCTGCTAAACTCTGAGAGTGAGCAGAAATATCGCAACCAAAATACCCCAATGACCCCCCAACTCTGCTATAAGGATGCAGAATAAGGGGAGGGGGACAACACTTCTTAGAGAAGTAGTCCTCCAAGCTCCGAATACCCCCCAGTAACCCCCCCCCCCCCCACCCGGCTTTGTTCCAACTTAAAGTTGAAGTGTAATGCATGTAGTGCAAAGATGCCGCCCTCCCGACAACCCAAAATGTAGTGTAGGTGGAAGACGGCCTCATCTCTGGCTCCTCCCAAGCCATGGCCCCTTACGCGTTTCACCCCAGTCTGTGCCTCAGGTCAGGAGTTTGAATCCTGAGTGCAGTGCCGGGACACGGTCATCTAGAGCCCGGGGTGAACATGCCAAATTGTGGCCCCCCTCCCCCCCCCAAGATGTATAAGTATTACGTGTAGGTAAACCCCCCCCCCCCCCCAAAAAAAAAAAACTGAGCACTAATCTGTATGCCCACCCCCTAAGCACCCAGGTCAAATCCCTTCTCCCCCCCATATGCCCCCAAAAACAGATCTCCCCCACCCCAAAAGAAAATCTTCCCCCTCCAAGCACCAATCTTCTACCTCTCAAACTTCCCCTCAAAGCACAAATTATCCCCCCCCCCCCATCCCCCATCCAAATACAAATCCTCTACCCCCTCAAATTTCCCCTCCAAGCACAAATCCTCTATCCTTCTAATTTTCCCTCCTAGCACACCCCCCCTCCCCCCTCATCCAAGCACAAGTCCTCTATCCCTTTAAAATTCCCCTACCAGCACAAACCCCCCCGTCCCCCATCCCAGCACTAATCCTCTATCCCCCAAATTTCCCCGCCAAGCACAAATCCTCTATCCTTCTAATTTCCCCTCCAAGCACAACCCCCCCCCCCCCCCCCCATCCCCATCTAGGCACAAATCCTCTACCCCCTCAAATTTCTCCTCCAGGAACAACCCCCCCCCCCCCATCTCAGCACTAATCCTCTATCCCTCAAATTTCCCCTCCAAGCACAAACTCCCCCACACCCCCCCCCCCCCATCTCCATCTAGGCACAAATCCTCTACCCCTCAAATTTCCCCTCCAGGAACAACTCCCCCCCCCCAATCCCAGCACTGATCCTCTATCCCTCAAATTTCCCCTCCGAGCACAACCCCCCCCCCCCCCCCCGAGATACAAATCCTCCCCCCCCCCCCATTCCCACCCAAGCACAGATTCTCTACCCCCCATCCCCCACCCAAGCACAAATCCACTACCCCTCAAATTTCCCCTCCAAGCACAAATTCTCTCCACCTGCTCCCCAATCCCCCATCTGATCCTCCCCCCCAAAAAATATTACTTTTATAACACAAACGTGGATTACCGAAGGCAACACATGGGTGCTTTGAGCGGCAGCAGAAGGGGTCACATTGAAGTCTAATCTGCTTATATTTTGCCCCTCCCCCCTCATCAACATGCTAATGACCATTTTCATTACATTCAGTAGCTGACTTTAGACGTAGTGATGTCATCACTGGGCCTCTGTGGTTCTCTATGGAATGCCAAATCCTTTTATGGTTATGGAAAGAATCAAAGTAACACCTAACACAGAGAGCTCAGTGATGTCATGCAATGCAGGCAGATTATGGCTGGTGGGAGGGATCAGCAGGGGGCTGTACCTAGCTTTCTATGAACGTCACAGCCCCCACCCGGCCTCAGTACTCTTCTTAAGAGCCCTCGGTCCTGATGCAAGCAGTGGGAGGGGTTATGCAAATATCAAAATGCCTTTATGGGCGGCTGTCAGTCTGGCAGGATTCATGTAAATTTGCATTATTTATTTATTTGTTGCACCTCATATTAGCAGCGGATGTGTGGGGGGAGGGTGATTTGATCTAACCAATGAATTCTTTCCTTTCATGTCTCCGCAGTCACCTGCTGACCAATGCAAGAAGATCCACGCCGGTGACGAAGTCATTCAGGTCAACCATCAGACCGTGGTGAGTCCCAAACGTCATACAATCATTATTATTTCTTCTGCTTCTGGGGGGAAATTGTGACCCCCCAAATGTTGGCACTGCCAGTCACATGACTAGAAGAGATCCATCCCGTCCAATCAGGAATGAGATCCAAACTATAAGTGGTATGGAAGCTCTTATCTGTGTTCCTCACATACAGGAAAAAAGATCCAAAATCCCTCTGAAGATCACATTGTTATATTATTATATTGTTATATTGTTATATTGTTACATTGGTATATTGTTATTTTGTTACATTGTTAGTTGAATGAGGTACGGGTGGGGTAATCTGGACTTTGAGGGTGATCCTAATGCTGATGCGGCCCCCAATGAAATTGGGTTTGACCCCCCTTCTCTAAATCTTTCAGTGAGCGTCCCCAGCAGACGTGCAATTCGCTTTGGTTTGAATGTAAATTCGGATGAATTTTTGGTTATCGGAATTTCACCTTGCTTTGTGCATTGGTGCAAATCATGTGGTGGAGGTGGGGATTATGGTATTGGGGGGGGGGGGGGGATAATGATGTGGGGGTGTTTTCCAGGGGTTGGGCTTGGCCCCTTAGTTCCAGTGAAGGGAATTTCTAAAACATCAGCATACCAGCCAGTCACATCAGTCTCTGTACCAGAGGAGCTTACACTCTGTGTTACACTCCTTCCTCTATGTCTTTATGGACCTTGCTTTGTGCACTGGTGAGCAGTCATGTTGGAACAGGAAGGGGCCATCCCCAAACTCCTCCCACAAAGTTGGTATCGTCCAAAATGTCTTGGTATGCTGACGCCTTAAGAGTTCCCTTCACTGGAACTAAGGGGCCAAGCCCAACCCCTGAAAAACACCCCCACACCATAATCCCCCCTCCCCCCCCACACCATAATCCCCCCCCTCCCCACACTATAATCCTCCCTCCACCAAATGATTTGGACCAGTGCACAAAGCAAGGTCCATAAAAACATGGATGAGCGAGTTTGGGGTGGAGGAATTTGACTGGCCAATCTGATGGAACATCTTTGGGATGAATTAGAGCGCAGACTGTGAGCCAGGCCTTCTCATCCAACATCAGTGCCTGACTTCACAAATGTGCTTCTGGAAGAATGGTGAAACATTCCCATAGACACTCCTAAACTTTGTGGACGGCCTTCCCAGAAGAGTTGAAGCTGTTATAGCTGCAAAGGGTGGGCCAACTCAATATTGAACCCTACAGACTAAGACTGGGATATCATTAAAGTTCATGTGTGTGTAAAGGCCGGCGTCTCAATACTTTTTGTTATATAGTATATATATATATAGAGAGAGGCGTCCCAATACTTTTGGTAATATAGTGTATATAGAGAGGCGTCCCAATACTTTTGGTAATATAGTGTATATAGAGAGGCGTCCTAATACTTTTGGTAATATAGTGTATATAGAGAGGTGTCCCAATACTTTTGGTGATATAGTGTATATAGAGAGGCGTCCCAATACTTTTGGTAATATAGTGTATATAGAGAGGTGTCCCAATACATTTGGTAATATAGTGTATATAGAGAGGGGTCCCAATACTTTTGGTAATATAGTGTATATAGAGAGGCGTCCCAATACTTTTGGTAATACAGTGTATATAGAGAGGCGTCCCAATACTTTTGGTAATATAGTGTATACAGAGAGGCGTCCCAATACTTTTGGTAATATAGTGTACAGTATATAGATAGGCGTCCCAATACTTTTGGTAATATAGTGTATATAGAGAGGTGTCCCAATACTTTTGGTAATATAGTGTATATAGAGAGGTGTCCCAATACTTTTGGTGATATAGTGTATATAGAGAGGCGTCCCAATACTTTTGGTAATATAGTGTATATAGAGAGGGGTCCCAATACTTTTGGTAATATAGTGTATATAGAGAGGCGTCCCAATACTTTTGGTAATACAGTGTATATAGAGAGGCGTCCCAATACTTTTGGTAATATAGTGTATATAGAGAGGTGTCCCAATACTTTTGGTGATATAGTGTATATAGAGAGGCGTCCCAATACTTTTGGTAATATAGTGTATATAGAGAGGCGTCCCAATACTTTTGGTAATATAGTGTATAGAGAGAGGCGTCCCAATACTTTTGGTAATATAGTGTATATAGAGAGGCGTCCCAATACTTTTGGTAATATAATGTATATACACGCACACACACATGCATGTCTATGTGAGATTTGGGGTGCACACCTATAAGTTTTTGGGGTTCAGCATTTGGAGGTTTTTAATTATTCCTTTTTTTTTTTTTTTTATTGGCTGAACTTGATGGACATTTTTCAACCTGACTAATAATGTAACAATGTAACCTCGGAGGGATTTTGTATCTTTATGTATTCTGGAATTTCTCTTCTGTATGTGAGGAACACAGATAAAATCTTCTCCGTTTCTAAGTTTGTATCTAAGGCTCGGTTCACACTGATGCGAATTCGCAGCCTGTTCCCGCATCGCACACGCACCCCCGGCAGTTCACACTGCCATATGCGATACGCTGGGGGTGTCAATGTAATCTTAACGACACCCCCAGTTTGATCGCATATCGCAGTGCGATCGTGCAGTTCGCACAGGATCGGATCGCACAAGTGTGAACCGCTGTGCGATCCGATCCTGATGCGGCAGCAAAAATGCCTCCTGTGCGTCTTTGCTGCGGGTGCGATGCGAATTTAGCCATACAAACTGTATGGCTAAACTCGCACCGCACAGCTGATCGCATGTCATGTCGGAGCAGTGCGCTCCGACATGACATGCGAACCCGGCACACGCAGAAGTGTGAACCGGGGCTCAGGGTCCTTTCACACGGTCAGTTCATTTTTTTTATCCGTTCAGTCACTTTTTTGTAAACTGAAATGGATGACACTTTTGTAGGGTCCGGTCCGTATGTCAGTTTTTCATCCCATCCGTTAGCGGATGAAAAACAGACTTAGGCCCCTTTCACACGGGCGTTCCGTATGTCCGTATATCATCCCATCCGTTTGTGGATGATATACGGACATTATGTAAGTCTATGGCATTGCGGATGTCAGAGGATGACACCGCTGACATCCGATTTTCCTCCTTTCAGTTCTGTTCCGTTTTTGGAACGGAACAGAACCCTATTTTTCTTCCATTTAAAAAACGGAAAAGACGCAAAATCGGATGTCAGCGGTGTCATCCGCTGACATCCGCAATCCCCATAGACATGTATTATGTCCGTATATCATCCACAAACGGGTGGGGTGATATGCGGACATACGGAGCGGATGACACAACTGTCATCCGGTCCGTAAAAACAAAAAAAGTGACTGAACGGACTACAAAAACGGAGCGCCCGTGTGAAAGAGGCCATAATGTATGGGATTGCGGACATTAGCAGGTGACACCGCTGACATCCGTTTTTGCGTCTGTTCCGTTTTTTGAAACGGAAGAAAAAAACAGGGTTCTGTTCCGTCTCAAAAAACGGAACTGAACAGAAAGGACGCAAAATGGATGTCAGCGAATGTCAACCGCTAACGTCCGCAATCCCATAGACATACATTGTGTCCGTTTTTCATCCGCAAACAGATGGGATGAAAAACGGACATACGGAACACCCGTGTGAAAGGACCCTCACTGATTGGACGGCATGGATCTCTTCTAATCATGTGACTCGCAGTGCCAACATTGCTGGGTTACATGTCCCCATACTTTTGCATATATATATATATAATATATGTGTGTGTGAGTTTAGAGTATATATATATATGTGAGTTTAGAGTGTGTGTGTATATATATATATGTATATGTGAGTATAGAGTATATATAAATATATATGTGTGTGTGTGAGTATAGAGTATATATATATATGTATGTGTGTGTGTGTGAGTATAGAGTGTATATATATATATATATATATATGTATGTGAGTATAGGGTATATATATATATATATATATATATATATATATATATATGTGTGTGTGTGTGAGTATAGGGTATATATATATATATATATATATATATATATATATATATATATATATGTGTGTGTGTGAGTATAGGGTATAATATATATATATATATATGTGTGTGTGAGTATAGAGTATATATATATGTGTGTGAGTATAGAGTGTATATATATATATGTGTGTGAGTATATATATATATATGTGTGAGTATAGAGTGTATATATATATATATATACTGTATGTGTGTGAGTATAGAGTATATATATGTGTGAGTATAGGGTATATATATATATATGTGTGTGTGTGAGTATAGAGTATATATATATATATACTGTATGTGTGTGAGTATAGAGTATATATATATGTGTGAGTATAGAGTGTGTATATATATATATATATATATATGTATGTGAGTATAGGGTATATATATATATATATATATATATATATATATATATATATATATATATATATATGTGTGTGTGTGTGAGTATAGGGTATATATATATATATATGTGTGAGTATAGAGTATATATATATATATATATATATATATATATATATATAATGTGTGAGTATAGAGTATATATATATATGTATATGTGTGTGAGTATAGAGTATATATATATATATATATATATATATATATATATATATATATATATATATATATATATATATAATGTGTGAGTATAGAGTATATATATATATGTATATGTGTGTGAGTATAGAGTATATATATATATACACTGTATATGTGTGAGTATCGGACCGTTTCTTTAGTTTATTTTTTTATTTTTATTATTTTATTTTTTACAATATTATTTTTAATATAATTTTTTAGGAGCATTGTTGGGGGGGGGGGGGGGAGTATCAGGGCTCATACAGACCCCCCGATGTCTCACTTTTGGGACATTCCTGTTCTCTGCAGCCTCAGCTGCACTGGACAGCAAATGAATAGGAAGTGCTCTGTGCTGAGCGTCTTCCTGTTCATTCGCAAACAGTTTACTATGCTTCAGTTATGAATGAACACAATGAGTGATCAGTACCGATCCCTCACTGTGTTCATTCAGAAAAGGAAGGTGTCGGCAGATTACATATTTACCAGCCCCTCCCCCCACTCTCCATCCTGAAACATCCCCCGCAGCAGCTAGGAGGAGAGGAGAGGGTTAAATCTGGCAGCACTGCAGGGCATTGGAGGGGGCATGGGGGGGGGGGCAATAGGGGGTATCTACCATATGTGGGGTGATTAGGGTGTGCCCAGGGAAATCCGGCACCGTCTGTGCCCAAATCTCAGTATTTCCATATATACTCAGATCGGGGGAGGGGAAACTGGGAGAAAACTGGAATTTGGACGCCAGAAAACGATCCAATCATCGAAGTGGATTAATGAATGAAACCATTTGCGGTTGGGTGAACGCTCAGCGTGTGATTATGGCGCCCCGACCTCGCTCATCACAGATGGTTAACGCGCAGACCGCGGCTCCATCCACCTCTCGTTGGCGGCGCGGCGGTGAAAAGGCTGTTTGGAGACGTTTCAAGAAGTTTCTAATTGCAGCCGCGTTGTCAAAATAGCGACGGCGCCGAGTCCAAAGCAAAGTGAGTGTAATATGAAAATACGCTCGATTTCCCGCAGACGTGTTTTCTGCTCCGCTCGCCGGCGAGTCTAATTAGCGACTTGAACAGTAAAACATATTTTTACCGCCGTCGATCGTCTGCCGCACTTCTGTTGTCTCATTAAACACTCCGGAGTGTGGGACCGGCGGGCCCCCCGGCGCGCTCGGCGCCTGACTCGCAACGCCAACAGGCACCGCCGCTAATTACACAGTGCAATATTTCAACAATTCGTTACTTTGATGCTAATGTGTTAAAGGGCGACTCCGAGCCCACAAACTCTTATTTTAGTCTATTCATCAATAGTAACAAAGGATATAAATCCACCGTGTGTGCGTCAGATTCCTATGCAAACCCAGATATTACTTTGCAAAAATAGTAGTGACATCATCACTGGGCTGTACATAGCCTGTGCCGAGAGTAGAGCTGTGGAAGTGACCAAGCCAGCCCCTCCCACTACAGGCTGCCAGCAGAAAACTACAGGGGGGGCGGAGACAAGGTCAGTCACCCTGCACAAGGAGAGAGCGGAGCTGTGGGAGGGCCCCAGCAGGCTCCACCCACAACAGAAAACTGCATGAGGGGGCGGAGACTGGGTCAGTCACTCTGAACAAGGAGAGAGAGAGGAGCTGTGGGAGGGGCCAAGCAGGCTCCACCCACAACAGAATACTATAGGAGGGGGCGGAGACAAGACCAGTCACCCTGCACAAGAAGAGAGAGAGGAGCTGTGGGGGGGGGGAGCAGGCTCCACCCACAACAGAATGCTATAGGAGCGGGGGCGGAGACAAGACCAGTCACCCTGCACAAGGAGGGAGAGAAGAGCTGTGGGAGGGACCAGCAAGCTCCACCCATTACAGAATACTGCAGGAGGGGGGCGGAGACAAGACCAGTCACCCTGCAGAAGGAGAGAGCAGAGCTGTGGGATAGGGCAAGCAGGCTCCACCCACTATAGGCTGCCTGCATAAAACTACAGGAGGGGGCGGAGACAAGACTACCAATTTCATGAGATTAATTTGGGAGAAATTTAAAGGACCAGCGACCACCAATGATGGGGGGAAAGAGTGGGGGGTTTTAAATGCCACTGGCCACTATTGATGAGGGGTGACGGGTTACAAATTTCACTGATCACCAATTTTTTTTTTTTTGGGGGGGGGGGGTTGCTGATTGGCGACAGTGGTCACATAATTGAAGGCCACTCCCACAAGCTACTGATCCTTACCCTGGACCCACAGCTCCGCCCCTGTCCTAGGAGCACGCAGTGTGCGCACGCTCAGCGCAGAAACATTGTCCATCCAGCGACGCTTATGTGCGGCATGCGAGTGTGGAAGCCCCGCCTTTTTCAGCCACGTGTGTTGAGCGGTCATAAAGGGGTCAAAGCCCTTTGGGGGTATTCAGGACGTCCAGCCATTGCACACAATGCAATTTCATCCTACAGGGAACCTCCTGTAATAGCAGAAGACTGAGCGCAAATTAACCCCCACAATGCCGAGGGGTTTCCTCATCTCCAAAGAAAAAGGTGGCAAAATGTGGGGTGTCCACTTTCCAAAAAGGGTCATTTTGGAGTTTTGTAACAGAAACAAATGGAAACGTTTTATTTTTTTATTTTTTTAAGGTTTTTTTTTCTTTATATAAAAAACAAGGGGGACTCTGATGGGGACTCTGTTGTAAGGGGGACTCTGATGGGGACCCTGATGTAAGGGGGACTCTGATGGGGACCCTGATGTAAGGGGGGCTCTGATGGGGACTCTGTTGTAAGGGGGGACCCTGATGGGGACTCTGTTGTAAGGGGGACTCTGATGGGGACCCTGATGTAAGGGGGGCTCTGATGGGGACTCTGTTGTAAGGGGGGACTCTGATGGGGACCCTGATGTAAGGGGGGACTCTCATGGGGACCATGATGTAAGGGGGGACTCTGATGGGGACCCTGATGTAAGGGGGGACTCTCATGGGGACCATGATGTAAGGGGGGACTCTCATGGGGACCATGATGTAAGGGGGGACTCTGATGGGGACATTGATGTAAGGGGGGACTCTGATGGGGACCCTGATGTAAGGGGGGGACTCTGATGGGGACCCTGATGTAAGGGGGGGACTCTGATGGGGACCCTGATGTAAGGGGGGGACTCTGATGGGGACCCTGATGTAAGGGGGGACTCTGATGGGGACCCTGATGTAAGGGGGGACTCTGATGGGGACCCTGATGTAAGGGGGGACTCTGATGGGGACCCTGATGTAAGGGGGGACTCTGATGGGGACATTGATGTAAGGGATGTAAAGAAGAATTTCCCATCACTTTCTGTCTCTGGGACAATGGTGATGAGAGGGTGAATCCTCCTATGGGGGACACAGACAGCAGACTGGAAAGGAGTTCTAATCCTCCCCTCCACCCACAGCTAGAAAGTTTAACCCTCTAATCTCTGTAAATGTGTCTTCTCTGCGGAGGAACTCCATAGAAACCCGGCCAGACGAGAAGAGGGAAGGATGGAGAGGGAAAGGAGGAGAGGTAAGGGAAGGGAGGAGAAGGGAGGGAGGGGAAGGGGGGGGGAGAGGAAAGAATGGAGGGGGAAGGGAATGGAGTTGAGTGAAAGGAGGAGAGTGCAGGGAAGGGAGGAGAGGGAAGGGAAGGTAGGAGGGGGGAGGGAAGGGAGGAGAGGAAGGGAATGGAAGAGAGGGAAGAATGGAAAGGGAATGGAGGAGAGGGAAAGGAGGAGAGGAAAGGGAAGGAGGAGAGGAGGGGGGGAGAGTGCAGGGAAGGGAGGAGAGTGCAGGGAAGAGAGGGAAGGGAAGGGAGGAGAGGGGAGGAGAGAGAAGGGGAGGGAGGAGAAGTGAGGATGAAGAGGGAAGGAAGGAGAGAGGAAGGAAGGAGAGGGAAGGGAAGGATGGAGAGGGAAGGGAGGAAAGGGAGAGGGGGAGAGGGAAGGGAAGGGAGGAGAGGGAAGGCTGGAGAGGGAAGGGAGAAGAGGGAAGGGAAGGATGGAGAGGGGTGGGAAGGATGGGGAGGGGAGGAGAGGAAGGGAATGGAAGAGAGGGAAGAATGGAGAGGGAAGGGAATGGAGGAGAGGAAAGGGAAGGGAGGAGGGGGGGGAGAGGGAAGGGAAGGATGGAGAGGGAAGGGAGTAGAGGGAAGGGAATGAAGGGGTTGGAAGGGAGGAGAGGGAAGTGAAGGGAGGAGAGGGGAGGAGAGAGAAGGGAGGAAGGAGAAGTGAGGATTAAGAGGGATGGGAGGAGAGAGGAAGGAAGGAAGAGGGGAAGGGAAGGATGGGATAGAGAAGGGAGGAAAAGGGGAGAGGGGGGGGAAGGGAGGAGATGGAAGGAAAGGGAGGAGAGGAGAGAAAAGGGAAGAGAGGAGAGGGAAGGGAAAGGAATGGAGGGAGGGAAGGGAGGAGAGTGTGGGGAAGGGAAGAAAGGGAAGTAGGAGTGGGAAGGGAAGGGAGGAGAGGGAAGGAATGGGGGAGGTAAGGAGGAGAGGTAAGGGAAGGGAGGAAAGGGAAGGGAGGAGAGGAAAGGGAGGAGAGGGAAGGAATGGGAGGGAAGGAATGGGAGGGAAGGGAGGAGAGGGAAGGAATGGGAGGGAAGGGAGGAGAGGGAAGGATTGGGAGGGAAGGGAGGTGAGGGAGGTTGGGAGGGAAGGGAGGAGGAGGGAGGAGAGGGAAGGGAGGAGAGGGAGGGAGGAGAGGGAAGGGAGGAGAGGGAAGGGAGGAGAGGGAGGAATGGGAGGGAAGGGAGGAGAGGGAAGGAATGGGAGGGAAGGGAGGAGAGGGAAGGTTGGGAGGGAAGGGAGGAGAGGGAAGGGAGGAGAGGGAAGGGAGGAGAGGGAAGGGAGGAGTGGAAGGGAGGAGAGGGAAGGATTGGGAGGGGAGGAGAGGGAAGGGAGGAGAGGGAAGGATTGGGAGGGAAGGGAGGAGAGGGAAGGGAGGAGAGGGAAGGATTGGGAGGGAAGGGAGGAGAGGAAAGGAATGGGAGGGAAGGGAGGAGAGGGAAGGAATGGGAGGGAAGGGAGGAGAGGGAAGGGAGGAGAGGGAAGGGAGGAGAGGGAAGGATTGGGAGGGAAGGGAGGAGAGGGAAGGAATGGGAGGGAAGGGAGGAGAGGGAAGGAATGGGAGGGAAGGGAGGAGAGGGAAGGGAGGAGAGGGAAGGGAGGAGAGGGAAGGGAGGAGAGGGAAGGATTGGGAGGGAAGGGAGGAGAGGGAAGGGAGGAGAGGGAAGGATTGGGAGGGAAGGGAGGAGAGGAAAGGAATGGGAGGGAAGGGAGGAGAGGGAAGGGAGGAGAGGGAAGGATTGGGAGGGTTGGGAGGAGAGGGAAGGATTGGGAGGGAAGGGAGGAGAGGGAAGGATTGGGAGGGAAGGGAGGAGAGGGAAGGAATGGGAGGGAAGGGAGGAGAGGAAAGGGAGGAGAGGAAAGGGAGGAGAGGGAAGGATTGGGAGGGAAGGGAGGAGAGGAAAGGGAGGAGAGGGAAGGGAGGAGAGGAAAGGGAGGAGAGGGAAGGGAGGAGAGGAAAGGGAGGGGAGGGAAGGGAGGAGATGGAAGGAATGTTAGGGAAGGGAGGAGAGGGAAGGATTGGGAGGGAAGGGAGGAGAGGAAAGGGAGGAGAGGGAAGGAATGGGAGGGAAGGGAGGAGAGGGAAGGATTGGGAGGGAAGGGAGGAGAGGAAAGGGAGGAGAGGGAAGGAATGGGAGGGAAGGGAGGAGAGGGAAGGAATGGGGAGGGAAGGGAGGAGAGGGAAGGATTGGGAGGGAAGGGAGGAGAGGGAAGGATTGGGTGATTGGCGTTCTCAGTTTCTCCTTATACTCTGAATGTCGCTCTCCGAGGTCCTGAGGAGAAATCCCAGCTCGGAGGAATGCAAAGAAAGAGGGGGAAGATAAGGAGAAATGAGGAGTTTTGTTCCCCGGTTCTCTATGATTGGTTGCTCATCCCTCCATTGATCGCCCCCCCCCCTTAGCTAGAAAAAAAAATCAGGTACAGCGCTGTCCCACTTGTCTCTCTGCTGCCCCCTGCAGGGTTTCTGTTGAATTGTCCTCCCATGCCTGCTCTCCATAGAGGTGGATTGGAGAGTCAGACTATCAAATAAAAAAAATAAAAAATTCAGCTATTATTATTTGTTATGAAAAGAATTTGTATCATTTATCAGCATGAATAACACACAGGAGGAGATGGAGATTTAATAAAGGAGTGGAGTAAATGAAACTCTTAAATGTCCCGGAAGTTCTGCATTCTCAGTATTGTGTCCCTGTGACCCCTCCAGTATTTATTCCTCTCACAGAGATCACAGGACCCCCTGACAATGACCTCATCTGATCTCCTCTCCAGAAGGACGGCACCATCTTTGTTCAGGCATCATTCAGGGTCCCCCATCTACTTCCTGGACTGAGATGCCGGCTCAGAGATGACACAATCATGGAAATCCTGATACCTGTGCAGTTCTTGGTTCACAAATGTCTGACACAGATCAGCCCCTGTAGCTCCTCACCTTGTGATTTACTACAACTTTACAATGTACAGTCTGATCACTGGGGGAGGGGAGACTGAGGAAATGCCTCCTACTTCTACAAAGTTACAATGTACAGGCTGATCACTGGGGGAGGGGAGACTGAGGAAATGCCTCCTCCCCCTTCTACAAAGTTACAATGTACAGTGTGATTACTGGGGGAGGGGAGGGGAGACGGAGGAAATGGTTTGTGAATACTGTGATTTGTTCTGCCTGCAGACGACACGCGTAGAGGGAGCGTTCCTCCCCGGGACGGTGTGGTGGAAATATAATGGATGTGTTCTGATCACACGGATCCGGCTGTAAGATTATCTGTAACATTTTATACAATTGTGGAAGATGCGCAGTCAAGACGCACGCGGGGCGAGGAATCCCGCTACGCTCCGTCGCTCGGATCAGCCAGGCATGGGACGCGGCGAGCACAGCCCGCGTCTTGTTTTCTCCCGCTAATTATTCCCTCGGCGCGTTCCGCCATCCTTTCCACTGGAGGAAAAAAACACGACTTTCATGTTTATCGGATATTTATTTATTTTCCTGGAAAAGTCACCCCGTCGCTGATCAGAAATCTTCGCGGAGCGCGTCTGGGGAACGTTCTTTGAAGTGCGTCCTAATTATTATTTTATTTATTTATGGAAGATGCATCTGATGGGTTCACCCCTCCCCCCCCCCATTCTTTGTGACATCTCCGCCGTCATTTAATCGCTGACTCCGCCTCAGTCACGATTCCCGCCATCTGCATAATGTAGAAGAAATGAGATGGAAATGGAACGCCACAAACTTCAGCGCAACGCGTCCTCCGCCACCCCCAACGAGTCCACGCCAAGAACGCACGACGCCATTCCATGGAGAGAAATTAGATTTTAATTTAAAAAAAAATTCCAATTATAAGAAAAAATTCAGTTCTGTGATTGGAGGGCGGGACTGAACGTAATGCGAAAGTGGGCGTGACCTTTTTATTAAAGCGATATTACACATAAGGCCGTTATAAAAACGCCAGTAGATTTGTAGTGAGTTTTTCTGCGTTTTTTTGCGTATTTTTGTTTTTTAGCGCAAAATCACCTCTCCGCTATTTTAGTAACTACCCCTTTCCCACAATACCAATGCTTGCCAGAATCGCAGCGCATGGATGTTCACACCCATGCAATAAGATTTAGGTGCGGGGGAAAAAAGGGTCTCACCACGTTTGGTGCAAATGTGGACCTTTTTTTCCCCCGCATCAAAATCGCATCACATGGGTGTGAAAACCGATGCGATTCTGTCAAGCTCACTGCATTTTGCAATCTGTTTCGGGGTGCCGTTCATGGAACATTAAGCCCCCGTTCACATCAGCAGATTTGACATGCGATGTGATGCCACATCAGAGCCTATTGCCGGCCACCTCACTGTCCCAATTGGTGTGACCCTGACTTTTGCGGCGTCGCACCGATTCCCAAAAGTAGTTTCTGCACTACTTTTGGCGACTTCAATAGACATCAGTGCATGAACCCGTACAGATGTCTGTCAGATCGCCCCCGAAGTCGCACTAACATGCGAGTTTGAAATCAGCTGAATCATTTCAATCCCGCCCTCAGTGTGAACCAATGCTGTTGCCGGCAATAGGCTACATTTTGACATGCGATTCGACATGAGAAATCGCATGCTAAATCGGCACAATGTCAACGGGGGCTTCATGTTCCATGAACGATACCCCGAAGCAGATTGCAAAATGCAGTGCGCTTACCAGAATCGCATTGCATGGGTGTTCATACCCATGGAATGCGATTAGGTGTGGAGAAAAAAACATTTTGGTACAAATGTGATGCAATTTGAGCTGTACAAAATATACGCCTTAAATCGCATCGCACAGACATGACATGTGATGTGCACAGGAATGCGGTGCGTTTTTGGTGCAAATCACATGTGGTGTTCAGCATGCACCAGTGTGACCCCAGGCTATGTTCCATCAACGACACCTCCAAACACAACCCAGGCTTAAAAAAAGCAATGGAATAAAAAATGTCAAAAACGCCAGTTAGCAGCATTTTTTGGTGTTTTTTGGCGTTTATCAGCATTAGAGCGTTTTTACAGCCAGAAAACCTCCCTGCCAAGATCTGCTGATAACAGCCTGTGTGTGCATAGAGACATAGGAGAACATGCCGGGGAGACATAGGAGAACATGCTGGGGGAGACATAGGAGAACATGCCGGGGAGACATAGGAGAGCATGCTGGGGGAGACATAGGAGAACATGCGGTGGAGACATAGGAGAACATGCCGGGGAGACATAGGAGAACATGCTGGGGAGACATAGGAGAACATGCCGGGGAGACATAGGAGAGCATGCTGGGGGAGACATAGGAGAACATGCGGTGGAGACATAGGAGAACATGCCGGGGAGACATAGGAGAACATGCTGGGGAGACATAGGAGAACATGCCGGGGAGACATAGGAGAACATGCCGGGGAGACATAGGAGAACATGCTGGAGAGACATAGGAGAACATGCTGGGGGAGACATAGGAGAACATGCCGGGGAGACATAGGAGAGCATGCCGGGGAGACATAGGAGAGCATGCGGTGGAGACATAGGAGAGCATGCGGTGGAGACATAGGAGAACATGCCGGGGAGACATAGGAGAACATGCCGGGGAGACATAGGAGAAGATGCTGGGGAGACATAGGAGAACACGCCGGGGAGACATAGGAGAGCATGCCGGGGAGACATAGGAGAACATGGGGAGACATAGGAGGACATGCCGGGGAGACATAGGAGAACATGCCGGGGAGACATAGGAGAACATGGGGAGACATAGGAGAACATGCCAGGGAGACATAGGAGAACATGCCGGGGAGACATAGGAGAACATGCTAGGGAGACATAGGAGAACATGCCGGGGAGACATAGGAGAACATGCCGGGGAGACATAGGAGAACATGCCGGGGAGACATAGGAGAACATGCCGGGGAGACATAGGAGAAGATGGCAGAGTTGGCGATTCCAGTTGCTGGATATAAATATCGACTCGTCTGTAATTAAAAACTCCGGAACGCTTTCATATCTTCCTCCCCGCCATCCATCGCAGAACATTAAAACACGTTTACAGTTACGGCGCGATAATTCCGCCATTATTTGTGTAGATGGCGGTAGATGGAGGGGGGGGGGGGCGCTGGGGGCTGAGAACATTATTAAAAGAGATAATTCACCTTGTCCACCCGAAATCACAGCCGGCAATGGGAAACCGCCCGAGTGTTTGTTATACAGTAACTTACAAAAGTAAGTACACCCTTCACATTTCTGTAAATCTTTTATTCTATCTTTTCATGTGACAACACTGAAGAAATGAGACTTTGCTACAATGTAAAGTAGTGAGTGTACAGCTTGTATAACAGTGTAAATTTACTGTCCCCTCAAAATAACTCAACACACAGCCATTAATGTCTAAACCGCTGGCAACAAAAGTCAGTACACCCCTAAGTGACAATGTCCAAATTGGGCCCAATTAGCCATTTTCCCTCCCCGGTGTCATGTGACTCGTTAGTGTTACAAGGTCTCAGGTGTGAATGGGGAGCAGGTGTGTTACATTTGGTGTTATCGCTCTCACTCTCTCATACTGGTCACTGGAAGTTCAACATGGCACCTCATGGCAAAGAACTCTCTGAGGATCTGAAAAAAAAGAATTGTTGCTCTACATAAAGATGACCTAGGCTATAAGAAGATTGCCAAAACCCTGAAACTGAGCTGCAGCATGGTGGCCAAGACCATACAGCGGTTTAACAGGACAGGTTCCACTCAGAACAGGACTTGCCATGGTTGACCAAAGAAGTTGAGTGCCGTGCTCAGCGTCATATCCAGAGGTTGTCTTTGGGAAATAGACGTATGAGTGCTGCCAGCATTGCTGCAGAGGTTGAAGGGGTGGGGGAGGGGTCAGCCTGTCAGTGCTCAGACCATACGCCGCACACTGCATCAAATTGGTCTGCATGGCTGTCATCCCAGAAGGAAGCCTCTTCTAAAGATGATGCACAAGAAAGCCTGCAAACAGTTTGCTGAAGACAAGCAGACTAAGGACATGGATTACTGGAACCATCTCCTGTGCTCTGATGAGACCAAGATAAACTTATTTGGTGTCAGATGGTGTCAGGCGTGTGTGGCGGCAACCAGGTGAGGAGAACAAAGACAAGTGTGTCTTCCTACAGTCAGGCATGGTGGTGGGAGTGTCATGGTCTGGGGCTGCATGAGTGCTGCCGGCACTGGGGAGCTACAGATCATTGAGGGAACCATGAATGCCAACATGTACTGTGACATACTGAAGCAGAGCATGATCCCCTCCCTTCAGAGACTGGGGGGCAGGGCAGTATTCCAACATAACGACCCCAAACACCTCCAAGACGACCACTGCCTTGATAAAGAAGCTGAGGGTAAAGGTGATGGACTGGCCAAGCGTCTCCAGACCTAAACCCTATTGAGCATCTGTGGGGATCCTCAAACAGAAGGTGGAGGAGTGCAAGGTCCCTAACATCCACCAGCTCTGTGATGTCATCATGGAGGAGGGGAAGAGGACTCCAGTGGCAACCTGTGAAGCTCTGGTGAACTCCATGCCCAAGAGGGTTAAGGCAGTGCTGGAAAATAATGGTGGCCACACAAAATATTGACACTTTGGGCCCAATTTGGAGATTGTCACTTAGGGGTGTACTGACTTTTGTTGCCAGCGGTTTAGACATTAATGGCTGTGTGTTGAGTTATTTTGAGGGGACAGCAAATTTACACTGTTATACAAGCTGTACACTCACTACTTTACATTGTAGCAAAGTCTCATTTCTTCAGTGTTGTCACATGAAAAGATAGAATAAAATATTTACAGATATGTGAGGGGTGTACTTACTTTTGTGAGATAGTGTGTGTATATATATATATATATATATATACAGTACAGACCAAAAGTTTGGACACACCTTCTCATTCAAAGAGTTTTCTTTATTTTCATGGCTATGGAAATTGTAGAGTCACACTTCAAGAGGAGTCACCTGAAATGTTCTTCCAACAGTCTTGAAGGAGTTCCCAGAGATGCTCAGCACTTGTTGGCTCTTTTGCCTTCATTCTGCGGTCCAGCTCACCCCAAACCATCTGGATTGGGTTGAGGTCCGGTGACTGTGGAGGTCATCTGGCGCAGCCCCCCATCACTCTCCTTCTTGGTCAAATAGCCCTTACACAGCCTGGAGGTGTGTTTGGGGTCATTGTCCTGTTGAAAAATAAATGATAGTCCAACTAAACGCAAACTGGATGGAATAGCATGCCGCTGCAAGATGCTGTGGTAGCCATGCTGGTTCAATATGCCTTCAATTTTGAATAAATCCCCAACAGCGTCACCAGCAAAGCACCCCCACACCATCACACCTCCTCCTCCATGCTTCACAATGGGAACCAGGCATGTAGAGTCCATCCGTTCACCTTTTCTGCGTCGCACAAAGACACGGTGGTTGGAACCAAAGATCTCAAATTTGGACTCATCAGACCAAAGCACAGATTTCCACTGGTCTAATGTCCATTCCTTGTGTTCTTTAGTCCAAACAAGTCTCTTCTGCTTGTTGCCTTTCTTTAGCAGTGGTTTCCTAGCAGATATTCTACCATGAAGGCCGGATTCACACAGACTCCTAACAGTTGTTCTAGAGATGTGTCTGCTGCTAGAACTCCGTGTGCCATTGACCTGGTCTCTAATCTGAGCGATTTCTGAGGCTGTGACTCGGATGAACTTCTCCTCCGCAGCAGAGGTGACTCTTGGTCTTCCTTTCCTGGGGCGCTCCGCATGTCAGACAGTTTCTTTGTAGCTCTTGATGGTTTCTGTGACTGCACTTGGGGACACTTTCAAAGTTTTCCCAATTTTTCGGACTGACTGACCTTCATTTCTTAACCACTTGCCGACCGCCGCACGACTATCTACGTCGGCGGTCAGCCCCTCACAGGCAAAGTGACGTAGGGCTACGTCGCTCGCCTGTGAGGGTTTAGGGAGCGAGCGCGCGCCGCCGGAGGCGCGCTCCCGCTCCCGCGTGGTCACGGACCCCCCCGCGCGTGTGACCGGCGGACCCGATCGCCGCCGGCCACTCTGCGATCGGCGGGGGAGAGGGAGAAAGTCAGGCAGCTTGTGTAAACAAGCTGCCTGTCATTCTCCTCTCTGTATGAGAGATGATCACATGGATCTACTACGTAGATCCATTGATCACTCTGCATACAGTTGAAGCCCCAGCCAATCACAGTTAGAATCACGCCCCTAGGGACACACACAGCCCCTCCCTCTCAAATAAAGTTAACCCCTTCACTACCAGTGTATTTTTACAGTAACAGTGCATATATATAGCACTGATTACTGTAGAAATGTCACTGGTAACCCCAAAAGTGTCAAAAATGTCAGTCAAGGGTCCGATCTGTCCGCCGCATTGTCGCAGTACCGCAAAAAAAATCGCAGATCGCCGCCATTACGCGTTAAAAAAAAAAACAACAAAAATGACAAAAATCTTTCCCTTTGTTAGTAAACGCAATAACTTTTGCGCAAACCAATCAAAATACGCTTTTTGCGATTTTTTTTACCAAACATAGGTAGCATAAAACAAATTGGCCGAAAATATTAAAAAATTTTGATTTTTACATTTATTTTTGGGGGAATTTCATATAAAAAAAAGGGAAAAATATTTCTATTTTTGCAAAATTTACGCTCTTTTTTTGTTTATAGCGCGTGATCAAAAAATCGCACAGGTGATCAAATACCGCCAAAAGAAAGCTCTGTTTGTGGGAAAAAAAGGACGCCAAATTCGTTTAGGTACAGCGTCGCACGACCGCGCAATTGTCCGTTAAAGTCACGCAGTGCCGAATCGCAAAATACCCCCTGGTCAGGAAGGGGGTAAAATCTTCCGGGGCTTAAGTGGTTAAAGTAATGATGGCCACTCGTTTTCCTGTACTTAGCTGCTTTTTTCTTGCCATAATACAAATTCTAACAGTCTATTCAGTAGGACTATCAGCTGTGTATCCACCTGACTTCTGATGGTCCCAACCCCATTTATAAGGCAAGAAATCACACTTATTAAACCTGACAGGGCACACCTGTGAAGTGAAAACCATTTCAGGTGACTCCTCCTGAAGTGTGACTCTACAATTTTCATAGTCATGAAAATAAAGAAAACTCTTTGAATGAGGTGTGTCCAAACTTTTGGTCTGTACTGTGTATATATATATATATATATATATATATATATATATATATATATATATATATATATATATATATATAATGTTTGGGGGTTTTAAGTAATTTTATATATATGTGTATGGAGAGATTCACCTGAATGAATGTATCGGGTGATTCCGGGTCGGTATGGAATAGCGGCGGCGAGCGATGGCGGTGAATTAATATTGATCTCGGGGACGGCCAGACGCAGAAGGGAATATGGAGGAGCGAGGACGGAACGCAATCACAGATCCCCGATCGCTCCGAGTCATACTTTGTAATATGGCGGCGAACGGAATCCACCGCGAGCCTTCCGAGCGCCGAGAATCCTCCGCCAGGTGAATCTCCACATCGTCTAATATATGGTCGGTCCCTGATTATGGATTATTGAACATATCGATGTATTACCCCCCAGAAATATCACTACATAAATACATACACCACCCAATAATCACCGTGCTGTGACAATGTCTGGCTGGCAGATATTTTGTATATATAAATTCATAAGAAATAATAAACACATAATAATTAAATAAATAAATACATGAGAAATAATAAAAACAAAAACATAATAATAAAAAATAAATAAATGCATAAGGAATAATAAAAACATAATAATTAAATAAATAAATGCATAAGGAATAATAAACACATAACAATAAAATAAATAAATACATAAATGATAAACACATAATAATAAAATAAATACATAAGAAATAATAAACACATAAAAATAAAATAAATAAATACATAAAAAATAATTAACACATAATAATAAAATAAATACATATGTAATAATAAACACATAATAATAAAATAAATACATAAGAAGTAATAAACACATAATAATAAAATAAATACATAAGAAATATTAAACACATAATAATAAAATAAATACATAAGTAATAATAAACACATAATAAATAAATACATAAGAAATAATAAACACCTAATAAAATAAATAAATACATAAGAAATAATAAAGCCATAATAATAAATTAAACAAATGCATAAGAAATAATAAACACATAATAATTAAATAAATGAATACATAAGAAATAATATATCAATAAAATAAATAAATACATAAGAAATAATAAACATATAATAATAAAATAAATAAATACATAAGAAATACTATTATTAGGCCTCATGCACACGGGACGTTTTTACAGCGACTGTTTTTGGCGTCAGATGTTTTTTTTCTACAGCAAGTATACACCTCAGCATCTTCTCTTATGTCTCCCCGGCATGTTCTCCTATGTCTCCCCGGCATCTTCTCCTATGTCTCCCCGGCATGTTCTCCTATGTCTCCCCAGCATGTTCTCCTATGTCTCCCCAGCATGTTCTCCTATGTCCCCCCAGCATGTTCTCCTATGTCTCCCCGGGAAGGTTCTCCTATGTCTCCCCGGGAAGGTTCTCCTATGTCTCCCCGGGAAGGTTCTCCTATGTCTCCCCGGCATGTTCTCCTATGTCTCCCCAGCATCTTCTCCTATGTCTCCCCAGCATGTACTCCTATGTCTCCCCAGCATCTTCTCCTATGTCTCCCCAGCATGTTCTCCTATGTCTCCCCAGCATGTTCTCCTATGTCTCCCCAGCATGTTCTCCTATGTCTCCCCAGCATCTTCTCCTATGTCTCCCCTCCATGTTCTCCTATGTCTCCCCGGCATGTTCTCCTATGTCTCCCCAGCATGTTCTCCTATGTCTCCCAGCATCTTCTCCTATGTCTCCCCGGCATGTTCTCCTATGTCTCCCCGGCGTGTTCTCCTATGTCTCCCCGGCATGTTCTCCTATGTCTCTCCAGCATGTTCTCCTATGTCTTCCCGGCATGTTCTCCTATGTCTCCCCGGCATGTTCTCCTATGTCTCTCCAGCATGTTCTCCTATGTCTCCCCGGCATGTTCTCCTATGTGTCCCCGGCATGTTCTCCTATGTCTCTCCAGCATGTTCTCCTATGTCTCCCCGGCATGTTCTCCTATGTTTCCCCGGCATGTTCTCCTATGTTTCCCCGGCATGTTCTCCTATGTTTCCCCGGCATGTTCTCCTATGTCTCCCCGGCATGTTCTCCTATGTCTCCCCAGCATGTTCTCCTATGTCTCCCCAGCATGTTCTCCTATGTCTCCCCGGCATGTTCTCCTATGTCTCCCCGGCATGTTCTCCTATGTCTCCCCGGCATGTTCTCCTATGTCTCCCCTGCATGTTCTCCTATGTCTCCCCGGCATCTTCTCCTATGTCTCCATGCACACACAGGCTGTAATCAGCAGTTTTTGGCAGGGGCATTTTCTGGCTGAAATAAAACTCCAGAACTAGTGGAGCGACAATTCTGGAGAAAAAAAAAAAAAAAAAAAAAAAAACAATATTTTTCACTTTCTGCTATATAACATTCCCCCCCAAAAAAATGTAAAATCTAATTTTTTATTTTCTAATGTTTTTCATCCTTTTAGACCAATGTGTATTCTGCTACATATTTGGTGGAAAAAAAAATCCCAATAAGTGAAATTTGATTGGTTTACGCAAAAGTTATCGCGTCTAGAAGCTTAGGGAAAGGTTTATGTCATTTTTATTTATTTTATTGTTTTTTTACTAGTAATGGCAACGACCTGCAAAATCTGCGACATTGCGGCGGACAGATCGGACCCCTAACTGACATTTTTGTCACTTTTGGGGGGACCAGTGAAATTACTACAATAATCAGTTCTAAAAATATGCACGGTCACTGTACTAATGGCACTGGCAGGGAAGGGGTTAACAGTGTGGGTGATCAAAGGGTTAAGTGTGAGCCTAGCGGGTGCTTTCTAACTGTATGGGGGATGGGACTTGTGGAATCAATACAGAGACCTGTGATCCTATATAGAAGGATCACAGGCCCTCTGTGATCATTCCAGAGAGAAGAACGGTCTGCTCTCTCTTAGGGGGGAGCCATCGCGGGTCCCGAGGATCGGCTTCCACGCTTTCTAATGGGGGCGGGTGCGCCCCCTGGAGCGTTTCCGCATACTGCTGTACAGGTACGGCGGTTCGCGCAGCCAAGCCAGCCTGCCGCAGTATATCTGCGGCGGGCAGTCGGCAAGTAGTTAAATACATAATAAATAATAGATAATATTACATATACAGTACTATAGTGACCGTGATGGGAGAGTGCGGGGGTGTCCTTTCCTTTGTATAAATACAGAACTAATACATAATAATAGTAATAATAAAAATAAATAATGTATAATAAATACATATACAGTACTATGGTGTTGGTGATGTCAGAGTGTTACTTTGTATACATACTGTGAATAATAATTCTAACTAGAAAAAAAAGTTAGTCGAGACAAACTTTAAGTTGGCTTGAGAAAGCCTGACCAGAAAGTTTGAAAAGTTTAGATCGATCGATAGATAGAAAAGGTTTGAAGATCGATCGATAGATAGAAAAGGTTTGAAGATCGATCGATAGAAAGAAAAGGTTTGAAGATCGATCGATAGAAAGAAAAGGTTTGAAGATCGATCGATAGAAAAGGTTTAAAGATCGATTGAAAAGGTTTGAAGATCGATCGAAAAGGTTTGAAGATCGATCGATCGTAAAGGTTTGAAGATCGATCGAAAAGGTTTGAAGATCGATCGATCGATCAAAAAGGTTTGAAGATCGATCGAAAAGGTTTGAAGACCGATCGATCGAAAAGGTTTGAAAATCGATTGATCGAAAAGGTTTGAAGATCGATCGATAGAAAAGGTTTGAAGATTGATCGATCGATAGAAAAGGTTTGAAGATCGATCGATCGAAAAGGTTTGAAGATCGATCGATCGAAAAGGTTTGAAGATCGATCGATCGATCGAAAAGGTTTGAAGATCGATCGAAAAGGTTTGAAGATCGATCGATCGAAAAGGTTTGAAGATCGATCGATCGAAAAGGTTTGAAGATCGATCGAAAAGGTTTGAAGATCGATCGATCGAAAAGGTTTGAAGATCGATCGAAAAGGTTTGAAGATCGATCAATCGAAAATGTTTGAAGATCGATCGATCGAAAAGGTTTGAAGCTTGATCGATCGATTGAAAAGGTTTGAAGATAGATAGATTAGATGAGTATGAATGAGTTTACATTGATTAGCATCAAAGCTTGATTGAGTCTAATGGGATTTGGAGGTTGGGTCATCTGAACATCCTGTCAATGAAAGTCTATGGGCATTTTTTGGGTTTTTAATTTTAATTTTTAGGAAAACCGTAACTCAAACCAGTCTGAAAAGATATAGCACACCGAGTCAGAACAGTATGAAGGTCTGTGCCGAGTTTGGAGTATGTAGCTTGAACGGTCTAGGAGGAGTTAGTGTCCAAATAAAAATAAAAGAGAAGAAGAAGAAGAAGAATAACTAGAAAAAAAAGTTCGTCGAGACAAACTTTAAGTTGGCTTGAGAAAGCCTGACCAGAAAGTTTGAAAAGTTTAGATCGATCGATCGATAGAAAAGGTTTGAAGATCGATAGATAGATAGAAAAGGTTTGAAGATAGATAGATAGATAGAAAAGGTTTGAAGATCGATCGATCGATAGAAAAGGTCTGAAGATCGATCGATCGATCGAAAAGGTTTGAAGATCGATCGATCGAAAAGGTTTGAAGATCGATCGATCGAAAAGGTTTGAAGACTGATCGATCGAAAAAGTTTGACGATTGATCGATCGAAAAGGTTTGAAGATCGATCGATCGAAAAGGTTTGAAGATCGATCGATCGAAAAGGTTTGACGATTGATCGATCGAAAAGGTTTGAAGATCGATCGATCGATAGAAAAGGTTTGAAGATCGATCCATTGAAAAGGTTTGAAGATCGATCGATCGATCGAAAAGGTTTGAAGATCGATCGATCGACCAAAAAGGTTTGAAGATCGTTTGATCGATCAAAAAGGTTTGAAGATCGATCGATCGAAAAGGTTTGAAGATCGATCGATCGAAAAGGTTTGAAGATCGATCGATCGATAGAAAAGGTTTGAAGATCGATCGATCGACCAAAAAGGTTTGAAGATCGTTTGATCGATCAAAAAGGTTTGAAGATCGATCGATCGAAAAGGTTTGAAGATCGATCGATCGAAAAGGTTTGAAGATCGATCGATCGATAGAAAAGGTTTGAAGATCGATCGATAGAAAAGGTTTGAAGATCGATCGATCGATCGAAAAGGTTTGAAGATCGATCGATCGAAAAGGTTTGAAGATCAATCGATTGATCGAAAAGGTTTGAAGATCGATCGATCGATCGAAAAGGTTTGAAGATCGATCGATCGAAAAGGTTTGAAGATCAATCGATCGATCGAAAAGGTTTGAAGATCGATCGATCGATAAGGTTTGAAGATCGATCGATCAAAAAGGTTTGAAGATTGATCGATCGATCGAAAAGGTTTGAAGATCGATCGATCGAAAAGGTTTGAAGATCGATCGATAGATAGATAGATTAGATGAGTTTGAATGAGTTTACATTGATTAGCATCAAAGCTTGATTGAGTCTAATGGGATTTGGAGCTTGGGTCATCTGAACATCCTGTCAATGAAAGTCTATGGGCATTTTTTGGGTTTTTAATTTTAATTTTTAGGAAAACCGTAACTCAAACCAGTCTGAAAAGATATAGCACACCGAGTCAGAACAGTATGAAGGTCTGTGCCGAGTTTGGAGTATGTAGCTTGAACGGTCTAGGAGGAGATAGTGTCCAAAAATTTACCGGCCAGAAAAATAATAAGAAGAAGAAGAATAACTAGAAAAAAAAGTTTGAGACAAACTTTAAGTTGGCTTGAAAAAGCCTGACCAGAAAGTTTGAAAAGTTTAGATCGATCGATCGATAGAAAAGGTTTGAAGATCGATCGATAGAAAGAAAAGGTTTGAAGATCGATTGATAGATAGAAAAGGTTTGAAGATCGATCGATAGATAGAAAAGGTTTGAAGATCGATCGATCGATTGAAAAGGTTTGAACATCGATCGATCGAAAAGGTTTGAAGATCGATCGATCGATAGAAAAGGTTTGAAGATCGATCGATCGATAGAAAAGGTTTGAAGATCGATCGATAGATAGAAAAGGTTTGAAGATCAAACGATAGAAAAGGTTTGAAGATCGATCGATCGATAGAAAAGGTTTGAAGATCGATCGATTGATAGAAAAGGTTTGAAGATCGATCGATCGATAGAAAAGGTTTGAAGATCGATCGATCGAAAAGGTTTGAAGATCGATCGATCGATAGAAAAGGTTTGAAGATCGATCGATCGATCGAAAAGGTTTGAAGATCGATCGATCGAAAAGGTTTGAAGATCGATCGATCGATCGAAAAGGTTTGAAGACCGATCGATCGAAAAGGTTTGAAGATCAATCGATCGATCAAAAATGTTTGAAGATCGATCAAAAATGTTTGAAGATCGATCGATCGATCAAAAATGTTTGAAGATCGATCGAAAATGTTTGAAGATCGATCGATCGATCGATCGAAAAGGTTTGAAGACCGATCAATCGAAAAGGTTTGAAGATCAATCGATCGATCAAAAATGTTTGAAGATCGATCGATCAAAAATGTTTGAAGATCGATCGATCGAAAAGGTTTGAAGATCGATCGATCGAAAAGGTTTGAAGATCGATCGATCGAAAAGGTTTGAAGATCAATCGATCGATCGAAAAGGTTTGAAGATCGATCGATCGATAAGGTTTGAAGATCGATCAATCGAAAAGGTTTGAAGATCGATCGATCGATCGAAAAGGTTTGAAGATCAATCGATCGATCAAAAATGTTTGAAGATCGATCGATCAAAAATGTTTGAAGATCGATCGATCGAAAAGGTTTGAAGATCGATCGATCGAAAAGGTTTGAAGATCAATCGATCGATCGAAAAGGTTTGAAGATCGATCGATCGATAAGGTTTGAAGATCGATCGATCGAAAAGGTTTGAAGATTGATCGATCGATCGAAAAGGTTTGAAGATCGATCGATAGATAGATAGATTAGATGAGTATGAATGAGTTTACATTGATTAGCATCAAGGCTTGATTGAGTCTAATGGGATTTGGAGGTTGGGTCATCTGAACATCCTGTCAATGAAAGTCTATGGGCATTTTTTGGGTTTTTAATTTGAATTTTTAGGAAAACCGTAACTCAAACCAGTCTGAAAAGATATAGCACACCGAGTCAGAACAGTATGAAGGTCTGTGCCGAGTTTGGATTATGTAGCTTGAACGGTCTAGGAGGAGATAGTGTCCAAAAATTTACCGGCCAGAAAAATAATAAGAAGAAGAAGAATAATAAGTTTAAATACAATATCAGTAAGTTGGCTCTTCCAAGCCAACTTAATAATTACTTAACAAATAAATATTACATAATAAATAAATACACAGTATGAAGTTGAAAGTGATGAGTGAGTGTCAGGCTGTCGGTTACTTTGTATCCAAATGCTGCTTTCACACGGCTCTGTTGCAGAAACACAGGAAAAATGCGATACATTTTTGCCATGTGTTTACAACATTTTCTGTCCCTGCCCCTCCCACAATGGTGAGATTTCCTGCAGTAGTTTGTGTCTTTGCTCCTCCCACAATAGTGAGATTTCCTGCAGTAGTTTGTGTCTTTGCTCCTCCCACAATAGTGAGATTTCCCTGCAGTAGTTTGTGTGTCTGCCCCTCCCACAATGGTGAGTTTTCCTGCAGTAGTTTGTGTCTCTGCCTCTCCCACAATAGGGAGATTTCCTTCAGTAGTTTGTGTCTCTGCCCCTCCCACAATGGTGAGATTTCCTGCTGTAGATGTATCTCTGCCCCTCCCACAATGGTGAGATTTCCTGCAGTAATTTGTGTCTCGGCCCCTCCCACAATGGTGAGATTTCCTGCAGTATTTTGTGTCTCTGCCCCTCCCACAATGGGGAGATTTCCTGCAGTAGTTTGTATCTCTTTGTTCCTCCCACAATGGGAAGATCCCCCCCCCTTGAGTAGTTTGTGTCTCTGCCCCTCCCACAATGAGGAGATTTTTCCACCATTGCTATGCATTGTGTTGGCTGTAGTGGTTGGATGGGGTGGGGAATGTCCTCAGAGATATAAGAGATTATATGGGATTTCGCTCGCTGGCAAACATGCTGAAATCCGTGTGACGGAGGTGCTGATGTGTTACAATTCGTTGTTCTGATTCCAGAAATGACGATTGATCTGATTTGTGTCTCTCCAGGTTGGTTGGCAATTAAAAAACTTGGTGAATGCATTGAGAGAAGATCCCAGTGGGGTGATCCTGACACTGAAGAAGAGACCTCAGAACACTCTGGCATCGGCGCCCGCACTTCTGAAGAACGTCAGATGGAAACCACTTGCACTTCAGGTAGGTGTGATGTTCTGCAGAGCGTACACTGACACCCCAATGTCCTCCTAGACTATTTATGTGATATATGAGAATGCAGCCTATCCAATCACTAGAGAGGGGGGACATCACTGAGAATGCAGCCTATTCATTCACTAGAGAGCGGTGACATCACTGAGAATACAGCCTATCCCTTTACTAGAGAGGAGTGACATCACTGAGAATGCAGCCTATCCATTCACTAGAGAGGTGACATCACTGAGAATGCAGCCTATCCATTCATTAGAGAGTGATGACATCACAGAGAATGCAGCCTATCCCTTCACTAGAGAGCGGTGACATCACTGAGAATGCAGCCTATCCATTCACTAGAGAGGTGACATCACTGAGAATGCAGCCTATCCATTCACTAGAGAGCAGTGACATCACTGAGAATGCAGCCTATTCATTCACTAGAGAGCGGTGACATCACTGAGAATACAGCCTATCCATTCACTAGAGAGGTGACATCACTGAGAATGCAGCCTATCCATTCATTAGAGAGTGATGACATCACAGAGAATGCAGCCTATCCCTTCACTAGAGAGCGGTGACATCACTGAGAATGCAGCCTATCCCTTTACTAGAGAGCGGTGACATCACTAAGAATGCAGCCTATCCATTCACTAGAGAGTGGTGACATCACTGAGAATACAGCCTATCCCTTTACTAGAGAGCGGTGACATCACTAAGAATGCAGCCTATCCATTCACTAGAGAGCGGTGACATCACTGAGAATGCAGCCTTTCCATTCACTAGAGAGCGGTGACATCACTGAGAATGCAGCCTATCCATTCACTAGAGAGCAGTGACATCACTGAGAATGCAGCCTATCCATTCACTAGAGAGAGGTGACATCACTGAGAATGCAGCCTATCCATTCACTAGAGAGTGGTGACATCACTGAGAATGCAGCCTATCCATTCACTAGAGAGCGGTGACATCACTGAGAATGCAGCCTATCCATTCATTAGAGAGCAGTGACATCACTGAGAATGCAGCCTATCCCTTTACTAGAGAGCGGTGACATCACTAAGAATGCAGCCTATCCATTCACTAGAGAGGTGACATCACTGAGAATGCAGCCTATCCCTTCACTAGAGAGCAGTGACATCACTGAGAATGCAGCCTATCCCTTTACTAGAGAGCGGTGACATCACTAAGAATGCATCCTATCCATTCACTAGAGAGGTGACATCACTGAGAATGCAGCCTATCCATTCACTAGAGTGGTGACATCACTGACAATGCAGCCTATCCCTTCACTAGAGAGCGGTGTCATCACCGAGAATGCAGCCTATCCTTAGACTGGTTACATGATTGAAGCCACCTTCTTATTGATTCCTATTTTATAACTCTATACAATTATATATTAATTAGTCACTATAATAAATTACGCTTTATAATAAAGACGGCGCCCACCACCCTGAGGAGGTACACTGTGATAGGACTAAGCCACTTCCCGCTTCCTTTGGGGACGTCTAAGTCTTATTATGTAATTGTTGGGTCTCATTGGATACCATTGGGTCTCATTGGCTATCCTTGGGTCTCATTGGTTAACATTGGGTATCGTTGGGTCTCATTGGTTACCATTGGGTCTCATTCGTTACCATTGGGTCTCATTGGGTATCGTTGGGTCTCATTCGTTACCATTGGGTCTCATTGGGTATCGTTGGGTCTCATTGGTTACCATTGGGCCTCATTGGGTATCGTTGGGTCACATTGGATATCGTTGGGTCTCATTGGGTATCGTTGGGTCTTATTCGGTATCATTGGGTCTCATTGGATATTGTTGGGTCACAATGGATATCGTTGGGTCTCATTGGGTATCGTTCGGTCTCATTGGGTATCGTTCGGTCTCATTGGGTATCGTTGGGTCTCATTGGTTACCATTGGGTCTCATTCGTTACCATTGGGTCTCATTGGGTATCGTTGGGTCTCATTCGTTACCATTGGGTCTCATTGGGTATCGTTGGGTCTCATTGGTTACCATTGGGCCTCATTGGGTATCGTTGGGTCACATTGGATATCGTTGGGTCTCATTGGGTATCGTTGGGTCTTATTCGGTATCATTGGGTCTCATTGGATATTGTTGGGTCACAATGGATATCGTTGGGTCTCATTGGGTATCGTTGGGTCTCATTGGGTATCGTTGGGTCTCATTGGATATTGTTGGGTCTCATTGGGTATCATTGGGTCTCATTGGATATCAGTGGGTCTCATTAGGTATCTTTGGGTCTCATTGGGTATCGTTGGGTCTCATTGGGTATCGTTGGGTCTCATTGGACATCGTTGGGTCTCATTGGATATCGTTGGGTCTCATTGGATATCGTTGGGTCTCATTGGATATTGTTGGGTCTGATTGGGTAACGTTGGGTCTGATTGGGTAACGTTGGGTCTGATTGGGTAACGTTGGGTCTGATTGGGTATCGTTGGGTCTGATTGGGTATCGTTGGGTCTCATTGGGTATCATAGGGTATTAATGGGTCTCATTGGGTATCGTTGGGTCTCTTTGGGTATCGTTGGGTCTCATTCGGTATCATTGGGTCTCATTGGATATTGTTGGGTCACAATGGATATCGTTGGGTCTCATTGGGTATCGTTTGGTCTCATTGGGTATCGTTGGGTCTCATTGGGTTTCGTTGGGTCTCATTGGATATCAGTGGGTCTCATTAGGTATCTTTGGGTCTCATTGGGTATCGTTGGGTCTCATTGGACATCGTTGGGTCTCATTGGATATTGTTGGGTCTCATTGGATATTGTTGGGTCTGATTGGGTAACGTTGGGTCTGATTGGGTATCGTTGGGTCTCATTGGGTATCATAGGGTATTAATGGGTCTCATTGGGTATCGTTGGGTCTCTTTGGGTATCGTTGGATATCGTTGGATCTGTGGTGTCATTTTCATGGCATTTCCTGTAAGAATGTTTGAAGTTCAGAAAGAAATCAAGCTGCATGAAAATGAATTGAGAAGACGAGGCTTTTCGGCGGAGATTTGTGTATGTTTTCTTTCTGGTGCGGCGCTCTCAGCGGGGTGCCCGTGATTAATCTTTAATTCCCTCAGAATCCAGGACGCGTTTATACTTTGGCAACCTGAACATATCAAACAGCTAAATATAGCACGGGATTATGAAATCCTTTTTATAGTTGCTGCAGCTGGAGCCGAAGACGATTTTACCAATTGTGTGGGCGGAAGACAGCGAAATGTCCTGCAGTGTCTGGAGCGGAGATGGTGCTCAGCATCTGAAGGATTTTTTTTTTTTTTTCGGTGGAAATGTCATTATTTGGGGTCTTCACCTTTCGCTATAACTGAATAAAGAGCGCCTGTTTATCTCCTGATAGGAAACCCGTGTAATTTTCACCAACGAGCTTAAATTGAGGGGAGGGGGGGGGTTCCTTTCTGGGAGATAGACGCCTTTGTTCCGTTGTCTGTTTTCCGCCTCGTTATATTGTGTTTCTAGACGTTCGTCGTGCTGTGAGCTTTTATGCGTGGAGCTGTCAGACTGCCGAGCAACGCTGCATAAAATAGATTTGTGCAGATAATAGAAAAGCAACAAGCAATCCCTAGACCAGTTAACAAAACCTGTCCGTGCATGGGAGGTTTTAATTACTCCTTCAGCACGATTATTTCAGTTTCTGAGACATCGGGTTATTGGAATATTTTTAGGGCTCGGCCGACATTTATCCAAAAGGCTACATAGAAGAGAAGGAATTATTACTGAGCAGGGCTACGACTAGGAATGGGAGGTGGACTATAATCCACCAACAGAGGGTGCTAGAGTGGAGGAACAGCGATATGGGAAAAAGGGGTCGGGTGTCATTATGCCAAATCATCCTCCATCCATATACTTGATTTATATTCTTTGCCCATAGACCATCCAATCATCCTTACCCCACAGATCCACCTTTCATCCCAACCCATGGGTTCATCCTTGTTCTCCACTCATAAACCTGCCTTTCCTCCATCACCTCTAGGACCACCTTTCATCTTCTGCTCATAGGCCCACCCTTTATTCTCGTCCCTTAACCCCACCTTTCATCTTCTGCCCATACAGTGAGGGAAAAAAAGTATTTGATACCCTGCTGAATTTGTATGTTTGCCCACTGACAAAGAAATGATCAGTCTATAATTTTATTGGTCGGTTTATTTTGCCAGTGAGAGACCGAAAAACAACAAAAATATCCAGAAAAACGCATTTCAAAAAAGTTATAAATTGATTTGCATTTTAATGAGTGAAGAAGGTATTTGATCCCCTATCAATCAGCAGATTCTTATATACAGGTAATGAGCTGAGATTAGGAGGACTCTCTTAAAGGGAGTGCTCCTAATCTCAGCTTGTTACCTGTATAGAAGACACCTGTCCACAGAAGCAATCAATCAATCAGATTCCAATCTCTCCACCATGGCCAAGACCAAAGAGCTGTCCAAGGATGTCAGGGAGAAGATTGTAGACCTACACAAGGCTGGAATGGGCTACAAAACCGTCGCCAAGCAGCTTGGTGAGAGGGTGACAACAGTTGGTGCAATTATTCACAAATGGAAGAAACACAAAATAACTGTCAGTTTCCCTCAGTCTGGGGCTCCATGGAAGATCTCACCTCGTGGAGTTCCAATGATGATGGAGAATGGTGAGGAATCAGCCCAGAACTACAGGGGAGAATCTTCTCAATGATCCCAAGGCAGCTGGGACCATAGTCACCAAGAAAACAATTGGTAACACATTACACCGTGAAGGACTGAAATCCTGCAGCGCCTGCAAGGTCCCCCTGCTCAGGAAAGCACATGTACAGCCCGACTGATGTCTGCTAATGAAAATCTGAATGATTCAGAGGAGAACTGGGTGAAAGTGTTGTGGTCAGATGAGACCAAAATCAAGCTCTTTGACATCAACTCAACTCGCCGTGTTTGGAGGAGGAGGAAGAATGCTGCCTATGACCCCAAGAACACCATCCCCCACCCCCCACCGTCACACATGGTGGAAACATTATGCTTTGGGGGTGTTTTTCTGCTAAGGGGACAACTTCACCGCATCAAAGGGAAGATGGACGGGGGGATGGTACATCTTGGGTGAGAACCTCCTTCCCTCAGCCAGGGCATTGAAAATGGGTCATGGATGGATCTTCCAGCATGACAATGACCCAAAACACACGGTCAAAGCAACAAAGGAGTGGCTCAAGAAGAAGCACATTAAGGTCATGGAGTCTCCAGACCTTAATCCCATAGAAAATATGCGGAGGGAGCTGAAGGTTGGAGTTACCAAACATCAGCCTCCAAACCTTAATGACTTGGAGAGGATCTGCAAAGAGGAGTGGGACAAAATCCCTCCAGAGATGTGTGCAAACCTGGGGGCCAACTACAAGAAACGTCTGACCTCTGTGATTGCCAACAAGGGTTTTGCCACCAACTACTAAGTCATGTTTTGTGAAGGGGTCAAATACATATTTCACTCATTAAAATGCAAATCAATTTATAACTTTTTTGAAATGTGTTTTTCTGAATGTTCTTCTTATTCCGTCTCTCACTGTTAAAATAAACTGACCATTAAAATGATAGACTGATCATTTCTTTGTCAGTGGGCAAACGTACAAAATCAGCAGGGGGTCAAATACTTTTTTCCCCTCACTGTAGACCCTCCTTTTACTCTTTGCCTGTAGACAAACCTTGATTGAACCATCCTTTATCCTCCACTCATACACCGCCTTTCATCCTCTGGCGAAAGAACTCATTTTCAACTCTTGCCTATAGGTCCATCTTTCATCCACCACCAATAGAACCACCTTTCATCCAAATCTATTAGACACATTCTTTATCCTCTGTCCATAGACCATCCTTTTATCCTCTGCCCCTCAACCCATCTTTCCTTCTTTCTGATGGACCAACTCTTCATCTTCCACACATAGAACCAACTTTCTTCCAAAGCCCATAGACTTATTCTTTATCCTCTGCCTATAGACCCTCCTTTATTCCTCTGCCCCTAGACCCACCCGTCACTTCCTCTAATGGACCAACCCTTCCTTTGTCTTCCACTCATGGAACCACCTTTCATTTTCTGGTCGAATACCTTATTTTTATGTCTTGCCTACAGGCCTGCCTTTCGTCCAACACTAATAGCACCACTTTTATCTAAATCCAGCAGACATACTCTTGATCCTCTGCCCATTGACCATCCTTTCATTGTCTGTTCCTCGACCCACCTTTCCTTCTCTCCGATGGACCAAGTTTTCATTTTCCACCCATGGAACCTCCTTTCATATTCTCGCTATCGACCTATTTTTAATCCCTTGCCTATAGGCCCACCATTTATCCATCACCTATAGAACCACTTTTGCTCTGCAGTTCATAGGCCCTACCTACATCCCCCAACCATAGACCAGCCTTTCATCCACCCCATATACCCACTTTTCATCTCTAAAGGTGAGCCTAATTTTACTCTTCTCCCTATAGATTCACCTTTTATCCTCTGCCCATAGACCTGCCTTTTTCTGTAGACCTGCCTTTCATTCCCACCAATGGACCCACCCTTCATCCTCCACCCATAGACCCGCCTTTCTTTTTCTTGCTATAATCCTGCTTTCCATCCTTTGCTCATAGGCCTGCCTTTTGTCCTCCACCGTTAGAACCGCCTTTCATTCACAGCTCATAAACCCAATGTTCATCTGTGCTTATAGACCACAGTTTTGTCCATCCCATATACTCTCTTTTTATCCCCACCTGTTGACACACCTTTATTCCTCCACCCACAGACCCCCTCCACCCACAGACCCACCCTTTCATTCCTGGCCTGCAGACTTGCCTTTTCATTCCTGACCCATAGACCCACCTTTCATTTCTCCTCCATAGACCCACCTTTCATCTTCCGCCCATAGAGCCACCTTTCATTTCTCCTCCATAGACCCACCTTTCATTTCTCCTCCATAGACCCACCTTTCATTTCTCCTCCATAGACCCACCTTTCATCTTCCGCCCATAGACCCACCTTTCATCCTCCATAGTCTCACCATTCATCCCATAACCCATAAACCCACCTTTAATCCTCCATTAACTCACCATTCATCTGCTGCTTATAAACCTACCTTTTATCTTTGACCTTTAGAGCATCTTTTCCCCCCACCCATAGACCTGACTTTCATTTACAATATCCTTTGCTGCTTTGTATTGCAGTCCTACACCCATGTATGAAGTACAGTGCGTCTGGAAAGTATTCACAGCGCTTCACTTATTCTAAATTTTGTTATATTACAGCCTTAATCCAAAATGGATTTAAGTAATTATTTTCCTCAAAATTCTACAAACAATCCCCCATAATGACAACGTGAAAGAAGTTTGTGTGCAATCTTTTTACATTTATCAAAAATAAAAAACAAAAAAAATCCCATGTACATAAGTATTCACACCCTTTGCTCAATACTTTGGTGAAGCACCTTTGGCACCAATTACAGCCTCCAGTATTTCTGAGTATGATGCTACAAGCTTGGCACATCTGTGGCCTTTCAAACACCTCCCATAGACCCAATGTTCATCTGCACTTATAGACCAGAGTTTTGTCCATCCCGTATACTCTCCTCTCATCCCAACCTGTGGACCCACCTTTAATCCTCCACACATAGACCAACCTTGTATCCTCTGGCCATAGACCTGCCTTTGATTCCTTGATCATGGACTCACTCTTCAGTCTAAGGAACCTTAGACTTACATTTCTCCCCACCTGTAGACCAACCCTTTCATTCCTGGCCTGCTGACTTGCCTTTTCATTTCTGACCCATAGACCCACCTTTCATTTCTCGCCCATAGACCCACCTTTCTTTTCCCACCCATAGACCCACTTTTTATCTCCCACCCATAGACCCACCGGTCATTTCTCGCCCATAGACCCACCTTTCATCTCTCGCCCATAGACCCACCTTTCTTTTCTTCCCCATAGATCCAGCTTTTATCTCTCGCCCATAGACCCACCTTTCATTTCTCGCCCATAGACCCACCTTTCATTTCTCGCCCGTAGACCCACCTTTCATCTCCCGCCCATAGACCCACCTTTCATCTCCTGCCCATAGACCCACCTTTCATCTCCCGCCCATAGACCCACCTTTCATTTCTCACCCATAGACCCACCTTTAATTTCTCGCCCATAGACCCACCTTTAATTTCTCGCCCATAGACCTACCTTTCATTTCTCGCCCATAGACCCATCTTTCATCTCCCGCCCATAGACCCACCTTTCATCTCCTGCCCATAGACCCACCTTTCATCTCCCGCCCATAGACCCATCTTTCATTCCTTACCCATAGACCCACTGTTTATCTCCCGCCCATAGACCTACCTGCAATTTCTCGCCCATAGACCCACCTTTCATCACCCGCCCATAGACCCAACTTTCATTTCTGGCCCATAGACCCACCTTTCATCACCTGCCTATAGACCCACCTTTCATTTCTCGCCCATAGACACACCTTTCATCTCCCACCCATAGACACACCTTTCATCTCCCGCCCATAGACCCACCTTGCATCCCCTATAGTCTCCCCGTTCATCCCAGAACCCACAAACCCACCTTTCATCCTCCATACACTCACCGTTCATCCCATAACTCATAAACCCAGCTTTCATCCTCCATAGAATCACCATTTATCCCATAACTCATAAACCCACCTTTCATCCTCCATAAACTCACCATTCATCTGCTGCTCATAGACCCACCCACCTTTTATTCTCGACCTTTAGAGCCACCTTTCCCCCCCCCCAACCATAGACTTGATTTCCTTTACAATATACTTTGCTGCTTTGTATTGCAGTCCTACACCCATACATGACATGAAGTATAGCTTTCTCTGACTTGATGACCAGACACTATATGAGTTCCTCAAGATATTAGTGATGTAAAATGTATGGTTATGTTTGGAAGTGCCATAGGGGTGTGGCCAAGGTCATCCAAGTGGTCAGAATCAGCCCAGCCCCTGAGGATCCTAGAGTTCATTTTTTACCTGGGCAAATCTTGTGTTCAGTTAGTATGAGCACACTGACAGTGAAGGAATGGAATAGTGAGATTCAATGACCACATGGTTCTACTATATGGGAAACAGACCCTGTGTATGTAATATGGTGTTCCCATGTACAGTACATACTTACATGTATACACATATGTTTTGTTTTCAGCCTGTGATTCCAACCAGTCCTACAAGTGGTAACACAACACCCACCGGAACAATGGGAATGCAATCCAAGGTGGACAGCTCCACCCTACATGATGTCTTCATCCTCTCCCCTGTGTCTGGACTTTATGGCCCAAGGTAAGTATTTTGTTGTACAAACCTATCAATGTTGTGCGTAATTCCCTTTTTGTTATGTATTATCCTTCTTTGTGCAACATTCCTATCCTCCCCGGTACACTCGCTTAAAAATTCAGGTGACAATGGGATTGGCTGCAGTGGGGTCACGGCCACAATCATCAGGATATTTAGAGTGTTCATTCTTAATATACAGTATCTGACAAAAGTAAGTACACCCCTAACATTTTTGTGAATATTTTATTCTATCTTTTCATGTGACAACACTGAAGAAATGACACTTTGCTACAATGTAAAGTAGTGAGTGTACAGCTTGTATAACAGTGTAAATTTGCTGTCCCCTCAAAATAACTCAACACACAGCCATTAATGTCTAAACCGCTGTCAACAAAAGTGAGTACAAGTAGCAATGTTCAAATTGGGCCGATTAGCCATTTTCCCTCCCCGGTGTCATGTGACTCATTAGTGTTACAAGGTCTCCGGTGTGAATGGGGAGCAGGTGTGTTAAATTTGGTGTTATCGCTCTCACTCTCTCATACTGGTCACTGGAAGTTCTACATGGCACCTCATGGCAAAGAACTCTCTGAGAATCTGAAAAAAAGAATCGTTGCTCAACATAAAGATGGCCTAGACCAGTGATGGCGAACCTTGGCACCCCAGATGTTTTGGAACTACATTTCCCATGATGCTCATGCACTCTGCAGTGCAGTTGAGCATCATGGGAAATGTAGTTCCAAAACATCTGGGGTGCCAAGGTTCGCCATCACTGGCCTAGACTATAGGAAGATTGCCAAGACCCTGAAACTGAACTGCAGCACGGTGGCCAAGACCATACAGCGGTATAACAGGACAGGTTCCACTCAGAACAGGCTTCACCATGGTACACCAAAGAAGTTGAGTGCCGTGCTCAGCGTCATATTCAGAGGTTGTCTTTGGGAAATAGACGTATGAGTGCTGCCAGCATTTCTGCAGAGGTTGAAGGGGGGGGGGGGGCGGTCAGCCTGTCAGTGCTCAGACCATACGCCGCACACTGCATCAAATTGGTCTGCATGGCTGTCATCCCAGAAGGAAGCCTCTTCTAAAGATGATGCACAAGAAAGCCAGCAAACAGTTTGCTGAAGACAAGCAGACTAAGGACATGGATTACTGGAACCATCTCCTGTGCTCTGATGAGACCAAGATAAACTTATTTGGTGTCAGATGGTGTCAGGCGTGTGTGGCGGCAACCAGGTGAGGAGTACAAAGACAAGTGTGTCTTCCTACAGTCAGGCATGGTGGTGGGAGTGTCATGGTCTGGGGCTGCGTGAGTGCTGCCGGCACTGGGGAGCTACAGTTCATTGAGGGAACCATGAATGCCAACATGTACTGTGACATACTGAAGCAGAGCATGATCCCCTCCCTTCAGAGACTGGGCCGCAGGGCAATATTCCAACATAACGACCCCAAACACCTCCAAGATGCCCATTGCGTTGCTAAAGAAGCTGAGGGTAAAGGTGATGGATTGGCCAAGCATGTCTCCAGACCTAAACCCTATTGAGCATCTGTGGGACATCCTCAAATGGAAGGTGGAGGAGCGCAAGGTCTCTTACATCCTCCAGCTCTGTGATGTCATCATGGAGGAGGGGAAGAGGACTCCAGTGGCAACCTGTGAAGCTCTGGTGAACTCCATGCCCAAGAGGGTTAAGGCAGTGCTGGAAAATAATGGTGGCCATACAAAATATTGACACGGGTTTGGGTCCAATTTGGACATTGTCACTTAGGGGTGTACTCACTTTTGTTGCCAGCGGTTTAGACATTAATGGCTGTGTGTTGAGTTATTTTGAGGGGACAGCAAATTTACACTGTTATACAAGCTGTACACTCACTACTTTACATTGTAGCAAAGTCTCATTTCTTCAGTGTTGTCACATGAAAAGATAGAATAAAATATTTACAAAAATGTGAGGGGTGTACTTACTTTTGTGAGATACTGTAAAGCGGTGCTTTGCCTTTGCAGAGTGAAATGACAGGTTCACTTTAGTGCTAAAACCCCTCCTTCAACAGCAAATCCCTCCCAGCAACAACTGACCCCCCCCCCCCCAGCAACATAAGACCCACTCCAGCAAAAAAAGATCCCCCACGAGCAACAGAGGACCTCCCCAGCAACTCTAGACCCTTTCTCCAGCAAAAATAGATCCTCTGCAGCGATAATAGATCCCCCAGTAGCCTGCATCAATAGACCCTGTAGCAGCCAGCAACAAAAACCCATCCCTTAACAGTAAATCCCTCCCAGCAACAACTGACCCCCCCCCCAGCAACAACTGACCCCCCCAGCAACATAACACCCACTCCAGCAACAATAGATCCCCCATGATTATTAGAGGACCTCACCAGCAACTATAGACCCCCTTCCTCTAGCCCATCCAGCAACAATAGATCCCCAGCAGCCAGCATCCAGAGACCCTTCCAGCACACCCCAGCACCCCTTGCAATTACATACATTCAGTGCTTGAACAATAGATTCCCCCAGCAACAATAGACCCTCCAGCACCCCTTGCTATTACATACATTCAGTTCTGGAGGTGCCGGAACTGCGTTCCCACTGAAAAAAAGTCCTGCCTGTAAGTAAATGTGAGTAAAATCAGGTCTCTGTCCCTGGCTGGTGGGGCTGTGCTGTGTGGCAGAGCCACGTAAATCTCAGGAATGGATGGACAAATATACTAAGGCATGTAAATCAGCTCCTGTATTGTTTTTTCTGTTTGCCTGGTGTCCTCCTTTGAGGACCTCTTCTCACGGCCTTGTCCTTCTTCTCACGGCCTTGTCCTTCTTCTCACGGCCTTGTCCTTCTTCTCACGGCCTTGTCCATCTTCTCACAGCCTTGTCCTTCTCACGGCCTTGTCCTTCTTCTCACAGCCTTGTCCATCTTCTCACGGCCTTGTCCTTCTTCTCACGGCCTTGTCCTTCTTCTCACGGCCTTGTCCTTCTTCTCACGGCCTTGTCCATCTTCTCACGGCCTTTTCCTTCTTCTCACGGCCTTGTCCATCTTCTCACGGCCTTGTCCATCTTCTCTCGGCCTTGTCCATCTTCTCACGGCCTTGTCCATCTTCTCTCGGCCTTGTCCTTCTTCTCACGGCCTTGTCCTTCTTCTCACGGCCTTGTCCTTCTTCTCACGGCCTTGTCCTTCTTCTCACGGCCTTGTCCTTCTTCTCACCGCCTTGTCCATCTTCTCACGGCCTTGTCCATCTTCTCTTGGCCTTGTCCTTCTTCTCACAGCCTTGTCCTTCTCACAGCCTTGTCCATCTTCTCACAGCCTTGTCCTTCTCACGGCCTTGTCCTTCTTCTCACGGCCTTGTGCTTCTTCTCACGGCCTTGTCCTTCTTCTCACAGCCTTGTCCTTCTCACAGCCTTGTCCTTCTTCTCACGGCCTTGTCCATCTTCTCACAGCCTTGTCCATCTCACAGCCTTGTCCTTCTTCTCACGGCCTTGTCCATCTTCTCACGGCTTTGTCCATCTTCTCTCGGCCTTGTCCATCTTCTCACAGCCTTGTCCATCTTCTCACAGCCTTGTCCATCTTCTCACGGCCTTGTCCTTCTTCTCACGGCCTTGTCCATCTTCTCTCGGCCTTGTCCATCTTCTCACGGCCTTGTCCTTCTTTTCACAGCCTTGTCCTTCTCACAGCCTTGTCCTTCTTCTCACGGCCTTGTCCATCTTCTCACAGCCTTGTCCTTCTTCTCACGGCCTTGTCCTTCTTCTCACAGCCTTGTCCTTCTCACGGCCTTGTCCATCTTCTCACAGCCTTGTCCTTCTCATGGCCTTGTCCTTCTTCTCACAGCCTTGTCCATCTTCTCACAGCCTTGTCCTTCTCACGGCCTTGTCCTTCTTCTCACAGCCTTGTCCATCTTCTCACAGCCTTGTCCATCTTCTCACAGCCTTGTCCTTCTTCTCACAGCCTTGTCCTTCTTCTCATAGTCTTGTCCTTCTCACGGCCTTGTCCTTCTTTTCACGGCCTTGTCCTTCTCACGGCCTTGTCCTTCTTCTCACAGCCTTGTCCTTCTTCTCACGGCCTTGTCCTTCTTCTCACAGCCTTGTCCTTCTTCTCACGGCCTTGTCCTTCTCACAGCCTTGTCCTTCTCACAGCCTTGTCCTTCTTCTCACAGCCTTGTTCATCTTCTCACAGCCTTGTCCTTCTTCTCACAGCCTTGTCCTTCTTCTCACAGCCTTGTCCTTCTTCTCACGGCCTTGTCCTTCTTCTCACGGCCTTGTCCTTCTTCTCACAGCCTTGTCCATCTTCTCACAGCCTTGTCCATCTTTTCACAGCCTTGTCCTTCTTCTCACAGCCTTGTCCTTCTTCTCACAGCCTTGTCCTTCTTCTAACGGCCCTGTCCTTCTCACAGCCTTGTCCTTCTTCTCACAGCCTTGTCCATCTTCTCACAGCCTTGTCCTTCTTCTCACAGCCTTGTCCTTCTCACGGCCTTGTCCTTCTTCTCACAGCCTTGTCCTTCTTCTCACAGCCTTGTCCATCTTCTCAAAGCCTTGTCCTTCTTCTGACAGCCTTGTCCTGCTTCTCACAGCCTTGTCCTCCTTCTCACAGCCTTGTCCTCCTTCTCACAGCCTTGTCCTTCTCACAGCCTTGTCCTTCTCACGGCCTTGTCCTCCTTCTCACGGCCTTGTCCTTCTTCTCAAAGCCTTGTCCTTCTTCTCACAGCCTTGTCCTTCTTCTCACAGCCTTGTCCATTTTCTCACAGCCTTGTCCATTTTCTCACAGCCTTGTCCATTTTCTCACAGCCTTGTCCATCTTCTCACAGCCTTGTCCATCTTCTCACGGCCTTGTCCATCTTCTCACGGCCTTGTCCATCTTCTCACGGCCTTGTCCTTCTTCTCACGGCCTTGTCCTTCTTCTCACGGCCTTGTCCTTCTCACGGCCTTGTCCTTCTTCTCACGGCCTTGTCCTTCTTCTCACAGCCTTGTCCATCTTCTCACAGCCTTGTCCTTCTTCTCACGGCCTTGTCCATCTTCTCACGGCCTTGTCCTTCTTCTCACGGCCTTGTCCTTCTTCTCACGGCCTTGTCCTTCTTCTCACGGCCTTGTCCTTCTTCTCACAGCCTTGTCCTTCTATTAACGACCTTGTCCTTCTTCTAACAGCCTTGTCCTTCTCACAGCCTTGTCCTTCTTCTCACGGCCTTGTCCTTCTATTAACGGCCTTGTCCTTCTTCTAACAGCCTTGTCCTTCTCACAGCCTTGTCCTTCTTCTCACAGCCTTGTCCTTCTTCCACACAGAGATGACATCGGCATCGTGTCCTGCGATGACATCAATAAGTACGGCGTCAGCAAGATGGGGGTGAAGGGTTCCGAATCGCCCAGCTACTTCCTCGAGCACGAGAGCGGCAAATATTACACGCTGATTGAAGGTGAGGGACATGACCTGGGCTCAGAGTATGACAGAGGTAGATCGACAGGGGTGCGCAGAAGAGAAAAGACACCGACTCACGGTACGACCCCCTCCCCCGCCCTTCCTAACACCCCCCCACCCGATCCTTCCGACTGTGAATAATACGCCCCACCGGGGCCGCAGTGCTGAATGACGTGTATAATTGGTGCAGCGCGGCCTCGTACACGCGCCTCTGAGGAGGGCCGTATGGTGATGTCTGCCGAGGATGCTCCGGATACACCCAGGCAGAGATAGCCAATCAGCTCCAGAGATGTGCGAGCAAAAAGGGGCGTCACAAATCAGGACCAATCATTTTTTTCCCACACGTGTTTAAAAAATCATTTTTGGTCTGAAGATTACACAAAACCCCCAAATATAATATAAGTTCATATATGTGTGGGTGGGGGGGGCCTCAAAAAAAAATTGGTGGTGGGGGGGGGGGAGTTTATGTGCTTGGGTGTAACTTTATTATTGGGGGGGAGGGAATTTATTAAAAAGCAGACACCCTAGAGAGAACAAATAGTGGTAGTTCCAATTTTAGGTGAATTTTAGGGCACAAGAATGCAATAAACTACCCCAATTTTTTTTTGTGCTTGGGTGTAACTTTATTTATGTGCAAAAAAAAATATTTTTTTTTTAATCCATTTTTTTCCCCACACATGTTAAAAAATCATTTTAGACCTGAAGATTACACAAAACCCCCAAACGTAACATAAGTGCATATATGTGTGGGTG